>NC_133406.1:195331250-195643500 GCF_049350105.2 Macaca mulatta | reverse complement strand
TCGGCCTCCCAAAGTGCTGGGATTACAGGCGTGAGTCACCACGACTAGCCTATTTACTTATTATTTATTCAGAGACAGTCTTGCTCCACTGCCCAGTCTGGAAGTGCAGTGGCAAGATCATGGCTCACTACAGCCTCAACCTCCTGCACTAAAGCAATCCTCCTGCCCCAGTCTCTGGAGTAGCTGGGACTACAGGTGGGTGCCACCATGCCTGGTTTTTTTTGTTTGTTTGTTTTTTTCTTTTTGAGATGGAGTTTCTCTCTTGTTGCCCAGGCTGCAGTGCAGTAGTGCAATCTCAGCTCACCGCAACCTCTGCCTCCTGGGTTCAAGCGATTCTCCTGCCTCAGCCTCCCAAGTAGCTGGGATTACAGGCATGCATCACCACGCCCAGCTAATTTTGTATTTTTAGTAGAGACGGGGTTTCTCCATGTTGGTCAGGCTGGTCTCGAACTCCCAACCTCAGGTCATCTGCCCGCCTCGGCCTCCCAAAGTGCTGGGATTACAAGTGTGAGCCACTGCACCTGGCTGCCTGGCTAATTCTTTTAATTAATTTTTTATAGAGACAGGGTTTCACTATGCTTCTCAGGCTGGTCTCAAACTCCTGGCCTCAAACCTCCTGCCTGGGCCTCCCAAAGTGCTGAGATGAGAGGCATGAGCCACTGTGCCTGACCCATCTTTATTGATTTAAACTGAAACTACTTTCTCTGACTTACAACAATGATGTAATTTTAAATGTGTTAAAAGGTAACATTCAGAAGAAACAATGTATTCAACATCAAATTGCCAAATAACTTGTTGCAACTTTACTATAATTATTATTACTCCTGGGCCCAGGGACATCAACATCTAAAGTGCAGCGCTTAACACCTACTATACTCAAGGCACAAAGTGAAGGCTCTTGCATAACATTCACAATGTAAAGATATGGTCATTTAGATTCTAGCAAGCATTGCCTCAGACTGGAATTTAATTTCATTTTGGCATTATGTAACATCCACCACATCTAATGTTATTATGAAAAGAGCACTGGATGCTTAAGAGTCAAAAGATGGGCTGGGCGTGGTGGCTCACACCTGTAATCTCAGCACTTTGGGAGGCCCAGGTAGGCGGATCACCTGAGGTCAGGAGTTCAAGAGCAGCCTGGCCAACTTGGTGAAACCCTGTCTCTACTAAAAATAATTTTAAAAGTAGCCAAACATGGTGTCAGGTGCCTGTAATCCCAGCTACTCGGGTGGCTGAGGCAGGAGAATCACTTGAACCTGGGAGGCAGAGGTTGCAGTGAGCTAAGATCACACCAGGCGCACTCCAGCCTGGGCGACAGAGCGAGACTGTCTCAAAACAAATAAAAATAAAAAAGAGCCAAAAGATGGCCGGGCACAGTGGCTCATGCTCCCAGCACTTTGGGAGGCCAAGATGGGAGGATTGCTTGAGCCCAGGAATTCTAGAACAGCCTTGGGCAACATGGTGAGACCCCATCTCTATAAAAAATTAGCCAGTTGTGGTGGTGCATGCATGTAGTCCCAGATACTCGGGAGACTGAGGTGGGAGAATCACCTAAGCCTGGGAGGTTAAGGCTGCACACCACTGCACTCCAGTCTTGGCAACAGAATGAGACCCTGTCTCAAAAAAAAAAGAGTCAAAAGATGAGTTTGAGTCACGATTCTGTCACTCATAGGTGGTGTGATCAGGGGCCTGACATTTAAAACTCTCAGTGTCCTCAGCTTCCAGAAGGAAGCCTGGTGGTTAGGTTCACAGACCATAGAGTCAGAATGCCTAGGTTTGAATTCTAGATCTACTATTTATTATTAGCTGTGTGAACTAGGGCAAACTAAACTTTTCTATGCCTGTTTTTGCATTTTATGATGGGGATAATTACAGTTTTACTTCACAGAGTTGTTGTTAAGATTAAATGTTATTCTACGTAAAGTAGACAAAATAATGTCCATCCCATGAGAAGCACTATATTTGTATTTGCTTTATTAGACAGAGACTAGATCAGGGAAAACCTTCCTACTAACTGAACATGCTGCTTCATAATTCTGGTCTCTACACTGCTACTGTTGCTTCCTAGTCTGCCTTCTCTCGCATCTAGCAATCACCTATTAAACTCTGAAGACAGCTCAAGAATCCTCTTGCCTACAAAGCCATTCCTAACCATTCCCACCCCTCCAGAAGTGACTCCTTTCCCCGAAGTGCTTCCACTCTGCCATGTGCGGATTATCTTAGCCTTTACAGGGTTTCATTGCACATGTGTTTAAATGTCTACTTAAGTATAATATTAATGTCTCTTAAATGTCTATATAAGAGTCTAAAAGTGACTTTCTTGGACTGTGTGTGCATCATCACTGTATTCCCAGTCAGATGTCAGAAATCAGAGTGGAATGAGGACCTGTGAACTTCACAACTGTGTAAGAGTCAAACTCAAACATGTGCACAAGGGCATTAGAATCCAGGTCACTAGGAACTGAGGTTCCAGCTCTCAGGGAGGCTCTGGGTGAAGAAAGGCAACCTAGGAAGCATGAATAGTTACATAACTAATCATGTTACCAGGCAGACTGTCAAATGCTCATGTCACTGCCACGACTATGGGTGACGGGAATCCTGGCAACGAGTCTCGCTGCCTCCCAAGCTTTAGAGAGGGTGCTCGCCGCATCTCAGACTTGCCTGCATCATAGCACTCATGCCTTTTCCAGTTGTAAATAGATACGAAAACTGTAACAGAATTGGTCTGTCATTCCACGTGTGCTGCCTGAAGGCAGAGACCTTGCTGCATTCCTCCTTGTATTTCACTGCCCTGCATCCAAACAACTAAAGGAAGGCTGAATAAACGAATGAAGGGCTGGGGCGAAAGAGTGCAGGCACAGTGCTAAAGGCGTCTGGTGCCTGTCTGGTGCTCGCTCGCTAGCTGTGACTTCAAACAGAACCTCCCCTCCTCGAAACTTCCTTTCTTTCTTTTCTTTTTTCTTTCTTTCTTTTTTTTTGAAACGAAGAGTCTCACTATGTTGCCCAGGTTGGAGTGCAATGGCGCGAATTCGGCTCACTGCAACAAACGATTCTCCCGCCTCAGACTCTCGAGTAGCTGAGATTAGAAACTTAGTTTCTCCATCTGTTGCATAAGGTAGTTGGCTCGGATTCTCCCCCAACCTCCCTTCTACTTCGGACACAGCTACACGGTCGGGTCGAGCAGGGAGTCGAGCTGGCAACTTCGGGGCTCAGCACCCCCTCCTACCCCTTGGGGTCCACCTCGGCCCAGTTCGACATGCCCGCCTCCCTCAGATGAGTGGTCCCACCGCGCTGCTCACCCGGGTCAGCCAGCTCGTGCGCGGCCTGGCAGGGCAGAAGTCACAGCTATACCTCAGCTCCCCGCACGCCACAACCGCTCCCAGTGCTCTCCACGCCGCCTCTGACTGACAGCCCAATGGCGCAGGCGCGCGATGGCCGAGAAACTCGATGGAACGCTCTGAGCAGACCCACGGAGAAGGGACGAGCGCCGAGCGATGGATGACGGAGGGGACGCAATCGCCGCAGAGAGGAGGGGGCGGGGCCGGAGGGGGCGGGGCCACCGAGGAGCATTCGACACTTGTCCCACATTACCAACGCCTTTTGAGTATTCCAGCGCAGGGTTCCAGGAACCCAGACGGAGCAACTCAGCCTTTTTCCTCAGGGAGTAAGTCTAGGACTTGGCTCCGAGTACATTCAGTGAAAGAAAGCTCATTGGGATCCGCAATTTTGGCCAGCTAGTGAAAAAAAATCACCGAATGCTCCTGCAGGGGTTGCCAGGGCTTCCTATTTGTGAGACGTATAACAAGGCCACTCACATTAACTTTAGTCATCAAAACTGGGGGCGGCTGGGCATGGTGGCTCATGCCTGTAATCTCCGCAATTTGGGAAGCCGAGGTGAGAGGACTGCTTGAAACCGGGAGTTCAAGACCAGCCTGTGCGAGAGAGACTCCAGTCTCTAAAAAAATAAAAATTAGCTGGGTAGTGTGTGCCTGTAGTCCCCGCTGTTCGGGAGGCTGAGGTGGGAGAATCGCTTGAGCCCAGGAGTTCGAGGCTGCAGGGAACTATGATCGGGCCACTGCACTCCTCCTGCCTAGATGACAGAGACAGACGCTGGTTTTTTTGTTTGTTTGTTTGTTTAATTTAGTTTTTATTTCATAATCATAAACTGAACTCTGCAATCCAGTTAGGCATGGAAAGGAACAAGGAAAACGTGAAACCCAAAGGGAACTGCAGCGAGAGCACAAAGATAAGATACTGCGAGCAGGCCGGGTGTGGTGGCTCACGTCTGTAATCCTAGCACTTTGGGAGGCCGAGGTGGGCGGATTGCCTGAGCTCAGGAGTTCAAGATCAGCCTGGGCAACATGATGAAACCCCATCTCCACTAAAAAAAAAAAAAAAAAAAAAAAAAATTAGCCAGGCGTGGCAGCATGCGCCTGTAGTCCCAGCAACTCGGGAGGCCGAGGAGAGAGAATTGCTTGAACCCGGGAGGTGGAGGTTACAGTGAACCGAGATTGTGCCACTGCACTCCAGCCTGGGAAAGGGCGACAGGGCGAAACTCCGTCTCAAAAAAAAAATACTGCAAGCAAATGAGGTGAAGGGGGTGCTCTCCTGAGCTACAAAAGGAATGGTCTAGCGGTTAAGATAAAACACAAGCCAAACTTGTTAGAGTTGTCCACAGTCAGCAATGGTGATCTTCTTGCTGGTCTTGCCATTCCCGGACCCAAAGTGCCCCATGGCCTCCACAATATTCATGTCTTCTTTCACCTTGCCAAAGACCCCATGCTTGCCATCCAATCACTCAGTCTCGCAGTTGAAAAACTGGGAACTGTTTGTGTTGGGTCCAGCATTTGCCATGGACAAGATGCCAGAAGCTGTATGCTTTAGGACGAAGCTCTAGTCATCAAATTTCTCCCCGTAGGTAGACTTGCCACCAGTACCATTATTTTGGCGTGTGAGGTCACAACCCTGACACATAAACCCTGAAATAATTCTGTGAAAGCAGGAACATTTATAACCACATCTTTTCTCTACATTGCTCAGAGCACGAAAGTTTTCTGCTGTCTTTGGAACCTTGTCTGCAAATGGCTGGAAGGAGACACGGCCCAAGGGCTTGCCGTGGGCGATGTGGAACACGGTGGGGTTAACCATGGCTGATAGTACAGAGCTCCCGGCGGCGGCTGCTTCTGCAAAGCCAAGACCCTGTTTTTAACAAAACAGTAATTGGCCAGGTGCAGTGGCTCAGGTTTATAATCCCAGCACTTTGGGAAGCCAGGAGGATGGATCCCTTGGGCCCAGGAGTTCGAGACCAGCCTGGGCAACATAGTGAAACACCCTCTCTACTAAAAATACAAAAATTAGCCAGGTGTGGTGGCGCATTGTGGGGTCCCAGCTACTTGGAAGGCAGGAGGATCTCTGGATCCCAAGAGGCAGAGGTAGCAGTGAGCCAAGATGGTATCACTGCACTTCAACCTGGGTAACAAAGAGATGGGATCTCTAAGTAAATGAAATAAATATTAAAAAATGACGAATAGATAATAAAATAATTGCTGTTCTAAGCTCTATGTTTTGGAGTGGTTTATCAAGTTGCACTAGATAACAGGACCAATGGCCATTCTCTTTTTCCCATGCATTCCTGCAATTTCATAATTTTTTTTTGAGACGGAGTCTTACTCTGTCACCAGGCTGAAGTTCAGAGGCACAATCTCGGCTCACTGCAACCTCTGCCTCCTGGGTTCAAGCGATTCTCCTGCCTCAGCCTCCCGAGTAGCTGGGACTACAGGCGTGTGGCACCACGCGTGGGTAATTTTTGTATTTTTAGTAGGGATGGGGTTTCGTCAGATTGGCCAGGATGGTCTTGAACTCCTGACCTAGTGATCTGCCTGCCTCGGCCTCCCAAAGTGGTAGGATTACAGGCGTGAGCCACTGTGCCAGATCTGATTCATCTCTTAAATCTTGAGTTGCTTTACCTCCCTGCCAGCTAAAAGGTAGAGTATGATTTCTGTAATAAAAATAAAGGAGCTTGACTTCATTCAACAATATTTATTCATTTATTTTTAGAAATGAGGTCAGCTTATGCTGCCCAGGCTGGACTCAAACTCCGGGGTTCAATGATCCTCTTGCCTCAGCTTCCCAAGTAGCTAGGACTATAGGTATGTGCCATGGAGGAATGACTTCAACAATATCTATTGAGTGCCTAATATATGCCAAGCAGTGTCTTAGATGCTTGGTGTTGCAGATACAGCAGTCAGTGATTATTAGGACTTGTCGTTTTTTCCAGAAGGAGTTCTGCTTAGACCCTGAGAAAAAAAAAAAAAAAGGGACTCATATCCTAAAACCAGCCTATCTTTGCCTTGCCATGAACTGATTGATCTGGCCACAGGAGGCCTGAAGTCTGACTACCCCTCTATGGAAACATAGAGATATTCTCTCTTTGGTATTACCTCAACCAAGCTTTGGAAATTACAGCATGGTTTTGAGGTAAGAACTAATTATAAATAAGAAATTATAAGAACAGCAGTCAGCCCCGTATCTGCCATCCGTTTCATATCCTTATGTTTAAACTAGGGAATGTTTTTCAAGGAACTAGAGGGCTTTCTCTTCTATTGTGGAAAGTAGTTGAGAGATTGCTTCAATTTAAACTCACTTTAAATTATTCCCCGAGGGCAATAATTCTCAAGTTTTTTCATCTCTGGACTCTTTATACTTAAAAATTACTGAGGACCCCAGAAAGCTTTTGTTTATATGGATTGTATTTATCAATATTTACCATATCAAAAATTCTTTTTTTTTTTTTTTTGAGACAGAGTTTCGCTCTTGTTGCCCAGGCTGGAGTGCAACTGCACGATCTCAGTTCACTGAGACCTCTGTCCCCTGGGTTCAAGTGATTCTCCTGTCTCAGCCTCCAAGTAACTGGAATTTACAGGCATGCACCACCACGCCCAGCTGATTTTGTCTTTGTAGTAGAGACGGCGTTTCTCCATGTTGGTCAGGCTAGTCTCAAACTCCTGACCTCAGGTGATCTGCCTGCCTTGACCTCCCAAGTGCTGGGATTACATGCGTGAGCCATTGTGCCAGGCCAACTACATTTTCAAAACAAAAAGTTTAGTGAGATGAATGCCATTGTTTCACCTTTTTGAAGTCTCTTTAGTGACTGGCTTAACAGAAAACAGCTTGATTTTTCCATTACTGTGATATATTATTTTGGTTTAATTTTATCATAAAAATGTGACTTCACATAGATACGTAGTTGGTAAGAGAGCTTTTAATAACCTTTTCAGATAATTTTAGATATTCTTTGATACTATACCAAAATTCAACAAGTGGTAGTTTGTTAAAGGTTTGTTGCAATGTAGAATCGGAAATTATATCAATGAACATTTTGTACTTTGTTACAATACTTGCACTTTGAATGGACATTTTCCCCATGCATGACCTTGCAACTTGGTATACTAATAATATGTAAAATATTGGTTCACAGAGTTACGCAGATGTTCCTAACACTGACTCATTATACAATATTTTAAAATCACATTTGTTAATATTACTAACAACCTCATCAGAAAAATTCTTAAATATTGGAAAGCTGGGAAGCTGATGATGACAGATACAAGTTTTATAAAATTCTAATTTTTGGCCAGGCGTGGTGGTTCAAGCCTGTACTCCCAGCACTTTGGGAGGCCGAGGCAGGTGGATCACGAGGTCAGGAGATCGAGACCATCCTGGCTAACACAGTGAAACCCCGTCTCCACTAAAAATACAAAATTAGCTGGACATGGTGGCGGGCGCCTATAGTCCCAGCTACTCGGGAGCCTGAGTCAGAAGAATGGCATGAACCTGGGAAGCGGAGCTTACAGTGAGCTGAGATTGCGCCACTGCACTCCAGCCTGGGTGACAGAGCAAGACTCCATCTCAAAAACAAAACAAAACAAAAAAACAACAAAAACAAATAAACAATTCTAATTTTCTCTTCAAAGCTCAAATATTATCATTGGCAGCAAATACTGTTAGTGGTTTCCCTTGAAGTAGCTGGCTCACTTTGTTTATACATTGGCAGGCATAGTTGGTCAGTTGTTCTTCTTTCTTTTTTTTTTTTAAATGAAAAACCGTAATATGCCCTTCATTTGCTTTTAGCTATTTCATAAACACCACAAACTGGACACAGTTTGCGATGAAACTTAGAAAAAATTCTTTTTCCATAACATAAACATGTCAATCTTTCCCTTTAGCTCCTTCTTCCACTCTGCCGCCACTGTGCTGAAGAGGTATTAAGTTCTTCCAGATTTTTGCTTAACTGGGTGGCTTCCAAACTCAATGGACTCTCCAGGTAGGTAATTCCTGCACAGGGCTTTCCTGTCACTGGATCTATGATTTTTCCAACTTTGAAAACAATCTCAGCCAGTTCATGTTTCACATGCTTTGTTTGTGGAACAGGTAAAGCTCTGAGAAGCACAATATCCCCAACTGTGCACTGCTGAAGGGCATCACGAGCAAAGTAGGTTTTCCGCTTATTATAATACTCTAACAAATAGGCATCCAGAACAAGCCTGGTCACTCTCACTTTAGCAGTCTTTTGCACTTTTGTCCTAATCACCTTCTCCACCATCCATTTGGCATGGATGGATGCATGAACTACGGACATTATGTGGCTTTGGTCACCTCCGCCATGACTGTGCAGCCACCTCCACTTGTTCTTTCGATTAAATATAGTGCTCCATGAAAAAGCAGTAGTTCAACTTGCAGCTCAAACTATCACAAAACTGTTTCTGTTGGAGACAACAATCATACTTCTTTTGTATGCACAGAAGGCTAAATGTGTACTTCCCACCTCATTATACAGAGTATTAAAAAGACACGTACTCAGTAAACTAGGATATTTGGTAGCCAAAAAAAAGAGAGAGAGAGACATGGGCTGGGCATGGTAGCTCACGCCTGTAATCCCAGCACTTTGGGAGGCCAAGGCGGGTGGATCACGAGGTCAGGAGTTCAAGACCAGCCTGGCCAATATAGTGGAACCCTGTCTCTACTAAAAATACAAAAATTAGCTGGGCGTGGTGGCGTGTGCCTGTATTCCCAGTTATTTGGGAGGCTGAGGCAGGAGAATCACTTGAACCCGAGAGGTGGAGGTCTCAGTGAGCTGAGATCATGCCACTGCACTCCAACTTGGGCAACAGAGTGAGATTTCATCTCAAAAAAAAAAAAAAAAAAAAGACATGTACTCAGGCCAATGTTTAATAAAATTAATATAGCTTACTGCTTAATCAAAGACTTTCTTAAGTGTAAGTGACTTTGTTTAATTTTTTTTCTTTTTTCTTTTTTTTTTTTCTTTTGAGACGGAGTCTCACTCTTTCGCCCAGGCTGGACGGAGTGCAGTGGCGCGATCTCGGCTCACTGCAAGCTCTGCCTCCCAGGTTCACGCCATTCTCCTGCCTCAGCCTCCCTAGTAGCTGGGATTACAGGCATGCACCACCCTGCTAATTTTTGTATTTTTAGTGGAGATGGGGCTTCACCACATTGGCCAGGCTGGTGTCAAACTCCTGACCTTAAGTGATCTATTCGTCTCGGCCTCCCAAAGTGCTGGGATTACAGGTGTGAGCCACTGTGCCTGGCCAATTTTTTTTTTCTTTAAGACAGGGTCTCACTCTGTTGACCAGGCTAGAGTAGAGTGGCATGATCTTGGCACCTCTGCCTCCTTGGCTCAAGGGATCCTCCCACCTCAGCCTCCCAAAGTGCTAGGATTACAGGGGTAAGCCACTGTGCCTGGCCTTAATGTTTATTCTTACTTTTATTGCAAGTGTATGGGACTAAAAAATAAAATGACTATTGTACAGTTTGGTGCCAATGCTTCGATTCATGCTCAGTAAAGCACCAGAAGTTTTACCCACCATTGCTTTGGCACCATCAATGCAAATATCAATACGATGAAAAACGTAAATATATTTTAATATTATTATGAAAATAGTTCTGACCTGACAGATCCCCTGAAAGGGTCTTAGGGATTCTCAGAAACCCATGGAGCACATTTGAAAAACTACTGCCTTATGGATTCCTCCTGGTTCTTACTGCTTCTAGGACTTACATTATGGCACTCACCATAAAGGACTGTCATCCTCTTTTCCATGTCTTTATCACACTAGGAGCGCCTTGCATAGAACCTGGGACATGCTCAGTGAATAATATTGGATGAATTGAAATCTTACGATTTTCCCTTGACATCCCATTTGGTGGTGGGAAAACTGGGCTGAGAGCCAGGTTGCTGACAGCATCTCTTCTTCTGAACTTTCCTCCTCACTGTCAATTCATATTATTATCCATGCCTAGCCCCATGCTTATTTATTATTATTATTTATTAAGTACACAGGTGATACTTAATAAATGCTTATTAAATACAGGGTATTCCCTGAAATGTTTGTTTCATCTTGACCTCAATTATCCTCATTTCTTCCCTAAGGGATATTTGTGTGTATATATGTGTGTGTGTGTTTGTGTGTTCATATGTGGTGGGGGAATAACTTAACAAGGGCAAGCTCTCTAAACTGTGGAAGACAAAAGAAACCTTTCAAAATTTGGGCCTTGGCTCACAAACTCTCTTCCCACGGTCTGCTAGAGATCTCGCTGGGAATTTGCTGGCCACCTCACAATATCCATCTACTCCATTTGGCCAGAGACTTGTCAGTGGGGCGGGGAATTATTGTTTTTAGAGTAGTGAATGAAAGATAAAAATGAAAAAAGAAATTCCACTTTGGCAAACAATTGCAGGTCCTAAAATATTTGCATTTTGTTGATTGATTGAGACAGGGTCTTGCTCTGTCACCCAGGCTGAAGCGCAGTGGCACGATCACAGCTCACTGCAGCCTTGACCTGCTGAGCTTAAGTGATCTTCCCACCTCAGCCGCCAGAGTAGCTGTGACTACAGGTGCCTGCCACCATGCCTCATTAATTAAAATTTTTGTTTTTAGTAGAGACAAGTTCTGACTATGTTGCCAAGGCTGGTCTTGAACTCCTGGGCTCAAGATATTCCCCCGCTTCAGCCTCCTAAAGAACTAGGATTACAGGCGTGACCACTGTACCCAGCCTTGTGCTGTAGTTTTGTACATAAGCCCAGTAATTGCTCAATAGATCCATGATAAGTTAGAGATAAAATGATGCTACAGTATTTAACAAAAGGAACTTGGAAACAGTTTTCATTAATTAGAACTTTAGTATTTCTTTTCAAGCACACAGAATTTTCTTCATTGGTGGTTTTAAAGGTCAGAATCTGGGCATTCATGTTCTAAAATGGTGAGTAACTTTTAAAAAATAAGTGATTTAATCAATTTGGTGATTTTTTTCCCCTTTATGGAAAACGACTTTTCAACTGGCTGATTTTTCCCTTGTTTTTAAATTGGAGCCTAGCACAGTGGCTCACACCTGAAATCCCAGCACTTCAGGAGGCCGAGGTCAGAGGATGGCTTAAGTCCAGGAGATTGAGGTTGCAGTGAGCCAAGATGGTGCCACTGCACTCTAGCCTGGGCAGTAGAATGAGACCTTTCCTCAACAAGCAAACAAATAAACAAGCAAAACCCAAAAACCATAACACTAAAAAAGAATTACCTTATGATCCAGCAATACCACATCTGGGTATATATCCAAAGAAATTGAAATCAGAATGTTGAAGAGATATCTGCACTCCCATGTTCATTTCAGCATTATTCACAATAGCCAAAATAAGGAAGTAACCTCAGTGTGTATCAGTAGATAAACAGTACACACACACACACACATCCACACACACATACATACACACATACACAGGAATATTATACAGCCTTTAAAAAGAAATATCTTCTGTCATTCATAACAGCATGGGTGGAACTGGAGAACATTATGCTAAGTGAAATAAGCCAGGCACACACACACACACAAAAACAAAAAACACTGTATGATCTCACTTATATGTGAAATCTAAAAAAAAAGTTCATTTTGGCCCAGAACCTGGGAGGTGGAGGTTGCGGTGAGTGGAGATCGTGCCATTGCACTCCAGCCTGGGCAACAAGAGTGAAACTCCATCTCAAAAAATAAGTAAATAAATTTAAAGGTGGAATCTGAGGCACAGGAAGGTTAAGCAACTTGCCCATGGTCAATAGCTAGTATGTGGCATAGCCAGAATATGGATATAGTCAAGCTGACTCCAAAGAATGTGCTCTTAACTAGTACACAACAGTATATTGCCTCCCCATGGTATATATCCAATATAGGTTTTCCATAAAGAAAAAATTTTGAGCTCATAAACATGTTGAGGTCTAAAAATCAAAACAATTGAACCCATAGAGATAGAGAAGGATGGTTACCAGAGGCTGGGAAGGGGAGTGGGGGGATTAGGGGGAGATAAAGATGGTTAACGAGTACAAAAAAGAGTCTGAATGAGTAATGCCTTGTGTCTGACAGCACAACAGGTTGACTATAGTCAATAATAATTTAACTGCACACTTTAAAACAGCTAAAAGAGGCCAGGCATGGTGGTTCACATCTGTAATCCCAGCACTTCGGGAGGCTGAGGTGGGCGGATCGCCTGAGGTCAGGAGTTCAAGACCAGCCTGGCCAACATGGTGAAACCCCCATCTCTACTAAAAATACAAAAATTAGCCAGGCATGGTGGCTGGCACCTGTAGGCCCAGCTACTTGGGAGGCTGAGGTGGGATAATCGCTTGAACCCGGGAGGTGGAGGTTGTAGTGAGCCGAGATTGCACCACTGCACTCCAGCCTGCAGAGCAAGACTCTCTCAAAAAACCAAACCAAACCAAACCAACTAAAATGGTATAAACGGATTGTTTGCAACACAAAGGATAAATGCTTGAGGGGATGAATACCCCCATTTACCCTGATGTGACTATAACACATTGCATGCCTGTATCAAAACATCTCACGTACCCCATAAATATATAAACCTACTATGTACCCATAAAAATTAAAAATAAAAAATTATTGGCCAGGCGTGGTGGCTCATGCCTGTAATCCTAGCACTTTGGGAGGCTGAGGCGGGCCGATTGCTTGAGCCCAGGAGTTCAAGACCAGCCTAGGCAACATGCTGAGACCCTGGCTCTACAAAAAAAAAAAAAAGAAAGAAAAAAAAAAGTTGGCTGGGTGTGGTGGTGCATGCCTGTAGTCTCAGCTACTTGGGAGGCTGAGGTGGGAGGATCGCCTGGCCTGGAGGTGGAGGTTGCAGTGAGCCAAGCTTATGCCACTATAGTCCAGCCTGGGGGACAGAGTGACCCTGTCTAAAATAAAATCATAACAAAAATAAATAAATAAAAAAATCTGGCTGGGCGAAGTGGCTCATGCCCCTAATCCCAGCACTTACTTTTTTTTTTTTTTTTTTTGAGACGGAATCTTGCTCTGTTCCCCCAAGCTGGAGTGCAGTGGCGCGATCTTGGCTCACTGCAAGCTCTGCCTCCCGGGTTCATGCCATTCTCCTGCCTCAGCCTCCTGAGTAGCTGGGACTACAGGTGCCCGCCACCTCGCCCGGCTTATTTTTTGTATTTTTAGTAGAAACGGGGTTTCACCGTGGTCTCGATCTCCTGACCTTGTGATCCGCCCGCCTCGGCCTCCCAAAGTGCTGGGATTACAGGCGTGAGCCACCGCGCCCAGCCTATAATCCCAGCACTTTGGGAGGCCGAGGCGAGCTGATCACCTGAGGTCGGGAGTTCCAGACCAGCCTGACCAATGTGGGGAAACCCCGTCTCTACTAAAAATACAAAATTAGCCAGGCATGGTGGCACATGCCTATAGTCCTAGCTACTAAGGAGGCTGAGGCAGGAAAATTGCTTGAACCCAGCAGGCAGAGGTTGTGATGAGCAGAGATTGTGCCATGGCACTTCAGCCTGGGCAACAACAGCGAAACTCCATCTCAAAAAAAAAATTATGGCCGGGCGCGGTGGCTCAAGCCTGTAATCCCAGCACTTTGGGAGGCCGAGACGGGCGGATCACGAAGTCAGGAGATCGAGACCATCCTGGCTAACACGGTGAAACCCCGTCTCTATTAAGAAATACAAAAAAAACTAGCCGGGCGAGGTGGCGGGCGCCTGTAGTCCCAGCTACTCGGGAGGCTGAGGCCGGAGAATGGCGTGAACCCGGGAGGCGGAGCTTGTAGTGAGCTGAGATCCGGCCACTGCACTCCAGCCTGGGTGACAGAGCGAGACTCCGTCTCAAAAAAAAAAAAAAAAAAAAAATTATTAAAAAAATTTTGAACTTTTTACATTAGAAAAGAACATACATGAAATTAAAAGGCAAAGGACAGACTATGAAAACATTTGCAACATCTGACATGACAGACAACGGGGTTAGGATATAACACCTTAGTGACTTGAGTCAGTAGGCTTTGGAGCTGGCAGACTACCATCCTAATCTCCATCACTTAACCACTTATCCTGGGCAAGTAATTTAATTCCTCGTTGCTCTAGGTTTCTCATCTGGAAAGGGGCATAATAATAGTACTTACTTCACGGAGTTGTTGAAAAGATAAAACAAGACAGTGAATGTATGTTACACAGCACAGTGCTTTGCTAAGAGGATGATCGGCAACTACCAAGCTTTTATTATTTTAGTACCACGCAAAGGTTGCTAAAAATCATTAAGAAAAATATAATGAAAACAACAGAAAAATGGACAAAAATATACGAAGGTAGCTCATAAAGAAGAAAAATCATGGCTCCATATACTAAACAAAGCAATGCAAATAAAACATAACAATTTTACCATTTCCCAGCACACTGAATTGACAGAAAACATTTTTAAGTGTGGTGAGATTTTAGGAAATCGACATTAGAGGGAATGAAATCGATTCATTCTTTTTACAGGGCAGTTTTGCAGTTTGATGATTTTAAGAAGTTATTCTAGGCTGGGCATGGTGGCTCGCGCCAGTAATCCCAGCACTTTGGGAGGCCAAGGCAGGCAGATCACAAGGTCAGGAGATCAAGACCATCCTGGCTAACACGGTGAAATTCCATCTCTACTAAAAATACAAAAAAATTAGCTGGGCGTGGTGGCAGGCGCCTGTAGTCCCAGCTACTCGGGAGGCTGAGTCAGGAGAATGGTGTGAACCCAAGAGGCAGAGCTTGCAGTGAGCCAAGATCATGCCACTGCACTCCAGCCTGGGAGACGGAGGGAGACTCTGTCTCAAAAAAAAAGAAGTTATTCTAAGGAAATAAATAGATATTGCAACAGTATATGCACGAGGATGTTTATTGCAACATCTGTAGTTTCTGGTGTTGAAAATTTGTGAACAATCTTAATGTCCATCTGTAGAGGTTTTAAAATAAATACAAATTATGAAAGTTCCTTACAATGTAATACAATTGCCACCTATAAAAATAATGGTCAGCCAGGCACACTGGCTCACGCCTGTAATCCCAGCACTTTGGGAGGCTGAGGCAGGCACATCACATGAGGTCAGGAGTTCGAGACCAGCCTGGCCAACATGGTAAAACCCCATCTCTACTAAAAATACAAAATTTAGCTGGGCATGGTGGCGGGCGCCTGTAATCCCAGCTACTCGGGAGGCTGGGGCAGGAGAATAATTTGAACCCGGGAGGCGGAGGTTGCAGTGAGCCGAGATCGCACCACTGCACTCCAACCTGGGTGATGGTGAGACTCGGTATTAATAATAATAATAATAATAATGGTTAAAATGAGTGCCCCCTTGTCCCAGTCGTCATCATTTCCTGCTTTGATTAATCCCTGCCACCTGTCTCCTTCTCAACCCATTCTCTACACAGCCACCAAGGCAAATATAGTTATGTCACTTTCTTGCTTAACGCCCTCAGGGCTGCTCACTATAAAATCCTAAAACTGGCCTTATAAGGCTGGAGTCTCATTTCTCTCCTCCCTTTACACTCCAGCAACACAGTACTCAACAGGCTTCTCAGTTGACCTTTGTGTTCATTTACATGCCTTGGGAGTTTCACATTTCATTGAGCTGCATTGGTTAGAACGATCCTGTTTTGTCCCCTAACAATTTTCACTTCTTTGTAGTTTTTACAAAAATGTTGTGTTGTTTATGGAACTCTTTGTTTATATATGTCTCTCCCATTAGAGTTTAAATCCCATGAGAGTAACAATTATCACTGCTTTAGCCACTATTTTATCCATTCACCTAGTGTAGTGCCTGACCTAGGTGCTTGATGCATATTAGTTTATTGAATGGATGAATGGTTAAATGAAATGCAGGCTACGAAATATACAGTGTGAGTAAAAGAGGGACTAAAGACTTCATGTGACCATACCAGGCACAGAAACTGGCTACTTCCTGTAGGTGCATGTGGCCTGGGCCCTTTCCTGAAGGGAGAGAAGGAAGAGGTGCACCTCTTACCTGGGAAAAGCACAGCCTTGGGGGTTCCCATGCCTTCTGCTCCCTGGGAGGGAAGGGGGTTCACCACCCAAGGTGCAGGGGGCCAGGGAAGGCGGTGGCAGCCGAGAGACTGAGCTATTAAGTTCTGTGTTTTGGGACAGGCCTCAGGGTGTACCCGGTGCAGGCAGAGATCAACCTCTTGCACAGTAAGTTTCCCAACTAGGGCAGCGTCAGGGCGCGCCCTAGAGGACAGGAAGGGGAAGAGTTGCCAGGGCGAGACTCCGCGCAAGCCACTTCTCTGGGCAATCAGCCACCACAAGGTCTCACATTGTACCTGGACTCTGATACGACTGGGACCCTGGGGCTGTGCTTGAGGGTGTGACTGGCCACTGTGGGGGTGTAGGGGGGCTGTTCATACACAGGGTTCTCCCAGATATTCCTTTTCTTTTTTTTTTTGAGATGGAGTCTCACTGTGTCGCTCAGGCTGGAGTGCGGTGGCACAATCTTGGCTCACTGCAAGCTCTGCATCCCGGGTTTACGCCATTCTCCTGCCTCAGCCTCCCGAGTAGCTGGGACTACAGGCGCCTGCCACCATGCCTGGCTGATTTTTTTTGTATTTTTAGTAGAGACGGGGTTTCACCATGTTAGCCAGGATGGTCTCGATCTCCTGACCTTGTGATCCGCCCATCTCGGCCTCCCAAAGTGCTGGGATTACAGGCATGAGCCACAGCGCCTGACCTTTTTTTTGTTTTTTTGATACAGGGTCTCACTCTGTTGCCCAGGCTGGAGTGCAGTGGCATGATTGGCTCACTGCAACCTCCACCTCCCGGGCTCAAGCGATCCTCCCACCTCAGTCTCCCAAGTAACTGGCACCACAGACACGCACCAAGCCCTGCTCATTTTTGTATTTTTAATAGAGACAGGGTTTCACCATGTTGGCCAGGCTGGTCTCCAACTCCTGGGCTCAAGTGATCTGCCCACCTCAGCCTCCCAAAGTGCTGGAATTCCAGGTGTGAGTCACTGTGTCTGGCCCCAGGTACTTGTTCTTGAAGACTACTCAGGCCTATAATCCTAGCACTCTGGGAGGCTGAGGTGGGAGGAATGCCTGAGGCCAGGAGTTCAAGAACCATCTGCTCAACATAGGGAGACCCCCCATCTCTGCAAAAAATTACCTGGAAGCGGTGGCATACCTGTGGTCCCGGCTACTCAGGAGGCTGAGGTGGGAGGATCACTGGAGCCCAGGAGGCCCAGGCTGGAGTGAGCCGTGATTCCACCACTGCACACGAGCCTAGGCAACAGAGACCCAAACAAACAAACAAACAAACAAAAAACAAAAAGACTGCACGGGGTTGGGGGCAGGGTAATAAAGACGCTACTGCCTCCACTTCTGTCAACAACCCTGACCTGGCTGGTCTGTCAGCCCTCCCGGGTCTCTGTCTTCTATGATGTCAAATTCTTTTGCTTGCTTGGTTCCAGAAGTGGACTCCCTTCCTCCAAATCACCATATCCGTGCCAGAAAATGCCAGGCCAGCCTGTTTGCTTGTTTTCTCTTTTCTGGGCAGTGGGGCCCTTACGTCCCAGGTCCCTGCTCAGCCCCAGATATGTAACTGTGCAACGTTTGTCACTGAGAAGCCTCTACTTGCACTTCACATTCATCTTCTTGGCTCCAAGCAGGGCACTAAAGTCGATTTCTCTTTGTGATCCCTGTGCCTAAGCCCAGGGCCCAATAAACACATTCTGAAGGAATGAACTCATCCATTTATTCAACTTTCCGGTATGCAAGAACTTCTTTTCATGGAGTGTCACGGAGGCCCTGAGGGAGGAATGGTAAACGGGTAGGGGTGTGCATAGCTCTAGGAACAGGTTTAAGGTCTAGGCTTTAGAGTTGGGGAAAGGGGAGCTATTACAGATTTCAAAAAGGTCATAACTGGCCTTAACCTGTGCAAAATCTCGGGGGTGAAAGGGCAGACAGGGAGTCAGGCCGGAGGCGATGCAGAAGTGAGGAACATGGGGAGGTCTTGGTAGTGAAGAGTTCACATTGAGTGGATGTGGGTTCTGAGTTAGGGAAGCTGGTGGCACTTTGTGTGTTGAGACTGGGTTGGAAGAAGAACAGAGCTCACCACATCTCTGGTATGGAGGGAGAGGAGGAAAAGAGCAGTATGCGAGGGCAGGTGGCTCAGCTACTGCTTCCTTCTTGGAGCAGGTGACCAAGGAGTTTGGCTATCACTCCCTGCCCATCCCAGGCTTCTTGCTTGGGGAGGGGCCTCCACCAACCTCCAGTGTTTTATGTTTTGAGTCATGGCTGAAGGAAGCCAGAGAGAAAATAGAAGAAAAAAGGTGGAGCTGAAAATGGAGGCAAAGTCCATGAGTTGGGGACCTACATGGCCCCCTTCAAGTAGCTCAGGCCTGGCAGCTTGTGCTGGGCTTGTGGAAGATTCCCTCTTAAGAGGTGAAATACCTCAGGAAGCAAGCCCCAGCACGGGGAGGGCTTGTGGGTCTGCGGGGCTGGGCCACTAGTGTTCACCTGACCACGCCAGCTGCCCGCAGGAGCGGGCCACACGGGGTTTTGCTGAGCACGTCAGCCAAACCAGGGCGGGGACGGTGTCTTCGCCCTGGGCAAGGCCAAGAGGGACACGTGCTGTCCTGACGGTCCTGCAGCCTGCGCACACCTCACTCCTCCCAAGGGCTCATGTCAGTGTCGATGGCCACGCAGTTGTAGGCCGCATAGCGGAGCTTCTCCTCGCATACCTTAGCGCTGTGGGAATGGGGACTTGGTCAGATCCATCCATCACTACCAGGGGTGATGGGGCTCCCCTGGGCCCCAACTTGAGCCTAGGAAAAAACCCACCTGGCATAGTGTGGCAGGAAGAGGGTGCTGGAGCAGGTGGAAGACTCGGGCAGCGCGTCTGTGGTCTCGTAGCTAGAGGCATTGAGGGACCATAGGTCAGGAAGATGTGTTGGGGCACATGTATGTGTGTGGGGAGGGAGGACAGCAAGTGGCCGTGGCACCTTTGGGCCTCCCTCCAGCACTCACCCCAGCTTGTCTGGATAGATGTAGATTCGTGCTGGCAGGCGGCTGCGGCCTGTGACAAAGCGCAGGAAGCGGCTCCGGTCCTCTGGAGGGAGAAGGAAATCAGTGCCCGCGTGGATGGTGAGGGAGGGTCTACAACTTCTACCCTGCCTCTGCATCCCAGCAACAGAGTCCAAACCCAGGCGTCACCCTGCCCTCCTCCACTGACCGTTGGTGAAGTTGTTCAGTGCCTCCCAGAAATACTGCACCCGCGAGTCAGATGGCTCGAAGTCCTCAAACCGGGCTAGTGGAGACAAGGCCAGCACTCATTCTTGGGTCTCATCTTGCCCAGTCCTTGAGCCCCAACCCCTGTGCTGTGCTGTGCTGTGCTGCCCTGCCCTGCCTTGCCTTGGGGAACTCACTGAGCTTGCGCAGAGCATCCACAGTGACCTCTGGATCCCCACACACTTTCTTCTCCAACTCTTGCCAGGTCAGCAAGTCCAGCACAGCCTGTGGCACCACCTTCAGCAGACCTGCCTGCATAGCTGCCACCTGGAGAGTGGGTAAAAGGCTTGGCTGGGGAAGAGGTCACACCTCCTGCCTTACACTGGGGGGCATCACTGTAGCCTCTGAGCAGCACAAAGGTGGCACCGAGGAATGCTGGGGGCCAGAGTTCTTGGAGTATTGGTGGCCTACAGGCTGCACTCTGGGTCCCAGGAGCTGGGGCTCAGAAGGGGCCAAAGCTCTCTGTTCTACTGGCCTCTGGGTACTACCTGCTCCTTGCTCTCCTCTAGCCGTGCCTTCTGGACCAGCTGGATGAAACGAGAACGGTCTCCATATCCCACGATGATGCCTGCGCCCCCAGGGATCAGCTCCACCACCTGCTGGTCACTCAGTACAGTGGTGAATGTTAGTTCCTTCCCAAACTTGAACTCAAATGTCTCCTTGTCCATTCCTTCCATCACTTCCAGGAGCTTCACCTAGGGGTTGAAGAGAGGCAGGGAAGTAACCTTTTCACTGTGGAGACAGTCCCTGTCTTTCCACAAGATGCTCACAGGGAAGCAGAGACAGCCAGGCAAGGCAGTCACCATGCAGGCAGCAGGGAATGAGGGTGTCAGTACAAGAGCTGTAAAAGCATCAAGACAACACCTAACCAGCCTTGGAGGCCAGAGGAGGCATCCTGTGGGAAATGGCGTCTCAGCTGAGACCCAAATAATGGCTGGGCTATAAGGGAAGTTAGGGGAGAGAACATCTTGGAGAAAGCTGGAAAGAGCAAAAGGCCTAAGGAAACTATTTGGCTGGAGCCTGAATGTGAACCAAGTGCCTGGAGATATAGAGTTCATGTAAGGCCTTTACAGCTTCTGCATTCTATCCTAAGCCCAGGGCCGAGCCACCAATGAGTTTAAATAAGGAAAGTGAAATGAATTATTCTGGCTGCATGGAGACCAAATGGGTAAGAACGGAGACAGGGACACCAGCTTTTCAGTAAGTGATTAGCTCAGGAGGAAAGGTGTCCTCAACCAGGCAGGGAGATAGTAGTGAGATAGGAAAAGCAGACAGATTACAGAGACAGACTTAAGAATGTGGGGGTGAGGGAGAAGAAGGGGTGAAGGATGGCCCTGTGGGCTTTGGGATGGGGAGGAGTGGGACATGGTGTCCTTTTGAGGCAGGAGCCCTAGAGGGGAGCAGTCTTGGGAGAAGATAAAGAATACATTGAGCCTGAGATGTGACCTTGGGGCAAACGTTGAGGATGCAGATACATATATGGCCCCAGGCTTAGGAGAGGCTGGGGCTAGAGGTCAGGATTTTAGGGGTCACAAGTCTACAGACAGTAGTTGAAGCCATGGGAGTGGATGGATTGGAGAGGGATCTTGTGTGTGGTGAAAGAACACGGTACAGAACAGCCTTAGGGAGGACCAACCTTTAGGGGCTAGGCAGAGGAACCATTGGTTCCAGGCCCTACTCACCAGCACAGAGTCCACAGCTGGGAAGTCCTTGCTCCAGCTCACCTCTTCGCCAGAAAGCTGCTTCCACACAAAACCAGGCAGGGCCAGGACCTATGTGACAAATACTCCCTACTGTCTTCTCACCCTGAGCTGCCCAGATTTGGCTGGCCTTTCCTCGCAGGGGCCAGGGCTGATCAGATGGGGGTGTGGATAAGGCTACTCACCAGGAACTCCTTGCCCCGAAGGGCAGCCCCCATCAGCTGTCCAATCCATTCATACTTGGCAAAGTCTCGGCAGGAGGGGTTGGGCACATACATGTCCCGGGCCTCACCAGTGCCATTGCCCTGCCCCAGAGACAGAGCTGTCAGTGTAGCATGAGACATACCCTACTTTCCTGGCCCGAAGACTTCCCTGAACATTTTCCACTGGGAACATTTTCCACTAAATGATCCCTTCAAATGTACAGTGGCTCCTCCTCTCCCTGTCTGCCCAGATGTTGCCCTGAGCAACTCAGTCCCTCCTCTGCCCCATTTCTATTTTTTTTTTTTTTGAGACAGAGTCTCACTGTGTCACCCAGGCTGGAGTGCAGTGGTACGATCTCGGCTCACTGTAACCTCCACCTCCCAGGTTCAAGCGAGTCGCCTGCCTTAGCCTCCCAAGTAGCTGGAACTACAGGCACGTACCACCACACCCGGCTAATTTTTTTTGTATTTTTAGTAGAGATGGGGTTTCACTACATCGGCCAGGCTGATCTTGAACTCCTGACCTCGTGATCTGCCCGCCTTGGCCTCCCAAAGTGCTAGGATTACAGGTGTGAGCCACCACGCCCGGCCCCCTCCTCTGCCCCCTTTCTAGCTCAAGCTGGCACCTGGGAGGTCTGCAGAGATGGAAACGGAGATTACCTGGTTGGCCGTGCGTACAAAGAAGGGCAGAGGCACGGGGGTATCCGCTGAGCTAGGGCACAGCTCTTCTGACATATCTGCCAGGCTGTCCCGGAAACCACCGCCTGAAATGACAGATGTCCTCAACTGGGCACTCAAGAGCCCAGCTCCCATAATGGGGTAATGAATAGGTCCCCCATCATCATTAGCTTGTGAAAAGCCTCTACCACTTTAATAGGACAGCAAGAAGGATCCTTGGGATCCTCCCTCAGGGCCTCACCTTGGTCAATGATGCCTTCTGCAATGAATTTACACTCCCACCACTGGTCATAGCGCATGGGCCACCTGCAAAAAACGTGGGCAAATTTGTCATCGTGCGGGGCCAGGTGCAGCACAATTCATCAGCCCAGAGAGCACCTAGGAAAAGCAGTCATGGCGAGGGGTGCCTCGAGGAGTTGTGTGTACACACAGGTGTCCCGAGTAAGTCCCTCACTCTCATGCCATACCTGTAGTCCAGGGGCTTTTCATATTTGTCAGAGGGCTTGAGGCCTTCATATACCTGGGGGCAAGGAGGAAAGGAGTCACAGGAAAGCAAGACCTGGCCCCATACTCGCCCCAAGAACTTGTTCAGGTTCCTCTTGGCCTAGTCCCCTTGGCCCTTCACTGATCCTATCTCAGCCTGACCCTAGGTGGTGCAGACCTGTGTGAAGACTGCATTCTTGCAGGCAGGGTCTCGAGAGGGGCAGGCACGGTGTTCCATGGCAAGGCGGCGGTTGATGTATAGGCGTGGCATGAAGCTGGGCTTGCTGCTCTCTGAGTCACGCAGGCACTGAGCCACCAGGCCAGGCCGCTGGCGGGACAGCAGTAGGAACTGCTTCACTTGCTAGTGAGGAGAAGTGGCCAGAGCAGGAATGAGTGGGCAGTCAGCCTCTGTCCAGGCTCTGGAACTTTCCTCTCTGCCTGTATCCAATTCCACCATTTTAGTCCAAGTCTAGTCCATTCCTGTCCTTGTCTCCAGTCCCTTCCTTAGTTCAGCCACCAGGGAGAGCTTTCTAAAACAAAAAAATTCTAATACTGTCATTACCTTACTTACTTTTCCAATAGCTCCACTATCCTGGGACAAAGTCCTTGCTTCACAGCCTGGCCCACAGGGCCCTCTGCAACCAGGGCCTGCCTCCTGCCCACATCCTCCCACCCTCATCCCTCTGTCATACTCACACCTACCTGTACACTTTTCTCAAGTCATCTTGAGCTGCTGTTAACTCCCGGTATGTACCTTTCACGCAACCTGCCCTGCCTGTGCTGTCAATAGCTCTTGGGTATTCCACACACTCATCTGGGCAGCGGCCTCCCAAACACTAAATTTGGACCATCTGTTCTGGCTTTCTTCCTGTGTTCCCAGACCCAGCAAAGGTCTTGCCCTAGAGCAGGTTTCAGGAACTCTGCTAAGGCATGAACAACTACATGAGCAGGAAGGGGGAACGCACTGCCGAGACCAGCACTGGGTGGGACGGCTCACCTTAATCTCACTGAAGGTGCCCAGTGTGTGGTCCCAGGCAGGTACCAGGTGGTGCAAGACACTATCGAGGATCTTGATGAATCTGGCATGGGTGGGTAAAGACTGACTGCAGCTAAAGAGTTTGGCATACATTTAAGACCCCCAACTCCCCAACATACAGGGACAGGAGAAGGCAGGACCTGGGGGCTTCTCTGACCCTTGAACAGCTTATACTATGAGACCTTGGGAACCTCCTCCATGCAGACACACAAGGCTCAATGCTGGGGGAAGGGAAGGGCCCACAGGTCCAGGGCCACAGCCACCTCTGCAGGAGGACAGCTCTGCGGTACAGTACTTCAGGGTCGGTGCCTTCCAGGCGTGGGTATCGCACCAGACTAGTCGGCTGGAACAGGTCTGCATTCAACCCTAGCTCCCGCTGTCTAGAGGACTTGATCTTGACCCCTCGGAGACGAACATCAATCCCATCATCTGGGGAAAGGGGTCAGAGTGAGGTCATTTACGGCACCTGCTGGCTCCTCGGCCCTCACACCTAGGAATGGCTCCTTGAACGCTCAGCCTTTTGTCACCCTTAACCCTAGAAACTTGGGACCTTCGGGATCACCTTCTATCACCTGACTCTGATTTATCTATTCCTGCTGATTCCTCCGTCTTCCACTATAATGCTGGCATGCCTGAGGGTCCCAACTCAGTTCCTTTTCCAGGTGAGCCCAACCACCTGTATGGCTTTAAGGCAGGCCTATACCTGGCACATCCCAGCTGCTCAGGCCCCAAAGCTCCAAATCTCAGAGTTAGTTCAGCATCACCTTCACCCCAACTCCAAGCCTATCCTCTTCTCTCCACACTCACTGTCTGTCTGCCCCATCTCCACATCGGGCTCTCTTTCCCTCCTTAGAGCCTTAAGCCTCACCTCGGCACTCCACGATGCGGATCTCGATGATCGGGAGGTGGACAGTCATGTCCTCCAGGACACAGACATCACCAATCAGGGTCCTGAGGAGACGAGTGTGAGGCACTTCGGATACCTCCTGCCTCAGGCCTTCAGAGACTGCTGGAGTCTCACTCAAACTTAGGCTTCCAAGCTGGGCTAGGCTTGGAACACACCCTACTTCCCTCCCCAGGCCAGTGTGCTCACTCGTCAATGCTCACGTCACTCAGCTTCTTCAGGTTGTCCCCTTCGCCCCCATAGACCACCACCCGCTTTGGCATAAAGTTGTCATCTGTGGTATCTACTGTAAGTAGCAGCTTCCTGAAAGGTCAGAGTGTGAACATGAGTCTTTGTGAACCCACAGGAATGTGGCTCACCCATCCTGTCCTGCCCAGAGCCTACTTACTTGACAATGGTGCCCTTCTTCATGGTAAGCCGTACCCAGTGCTGGCACTGGGACCCATCGCTCTCCCAGTAGGTATCGGCATTGCTGTCTGTCAGGCAGGATACATTGAACTCCTCCTGGGGAGGGGCAGAGAGGTGGAGTCAGTAGTTACCCTCCCTCGCTGAGCTGGGCTTGTGCTCTGGACCAGGAGGACCAGAGAGAAAGCAGAGTGAAGCTGGGCTAACAGGCAACTGGTATGGGATAGGGGGCCGCTGGGTATGTAGGGGTTCCTACAGACTTCCAAGATAGGGAGCTGAAGTGAGTGTGGCCCGTGGGGACCCTGTTTTGGTCCTGGCCTGGAGGTGGGGGTTCTTTCTGGATCTAGCCTTGAGGGGTGTGACTATATCTTGCCTGGGGTGGGAGGAGCCCCAGCACCCACCGTGTAGGAGGAAACGTCTATGCTCTCCACATACTGCTTCACGCTACCCAGGTTCTCATCCTCCTTGCCCAGGTGGTCATACAAGAAGTGGATCAGGTCCTCGTCGCACTCGTAGGTCCATGTCGGGGGTACATAGCTAAGCAACCCCAAGCCCCTAATTAGACTGGGCCCAGACGCAGAGCTCCTTCCTCCCCACCCCATTCCAGCTCACTCACAGTAGCCTTTGTACAGCTTCTGCGTATGCCTCTGCTGGCTGAGGTCTCGATCCCAGGCGATGTGAGTATGTCAGGTCCACCACCTGTTCCCACCTGTGGGCACAGAGTAGGGAGTGGGAAAGGGAGACATCAGCGGGCAGCAGGACACTACCTCCATGCCGTGTAGCCTTCTCCTGGGCTCTATCTCCCGGTCTCCAGACGCCCCACCCGAGCCCCCTTCATGTCCCGCCCCTTCCTGTTCTTAACCCTGCCTCCACTCCAGTATCCCACCCACCCCAGGGTGCGGCTGAAGTGTTCCCAAGCCGTCCTGGCCTGGCCTTCGGACAGCAAGCCCCGCTCCTTCAAGTGCAGGACCTGAGCACCGGCCGATAATCCACGCCAAAGAGCTGCTGCTGCCGCTGGAGGTGGTTGGGAGTGTCGATGGGTACCAGGCGGGCTCCGCCCTCCGCCGGGCGGCACACCAGCAGCCAGCCTTCCTGCAGCCCGCAGTCGCCCAGGTGCTCTGCCAGCTGCTCCTGCCGGGACGCGCCGGATGGGGACAGCCGTCAGGGAACTGCCCAGCCGCCTGTCCTACCCAGCCCAGGGCAAAGGGCACCGAACGCAATGCCAACTCAATACAGGGGAGGAAAGGGAAACAGCCAGAGGTTTCTCTGGCCCCGGGGGTCTTTTACCTGGTCCTGGGTGGGGAAGAGCTCACCTTTGTCAGCTTCACCCAGAGCCCGTGGCCGTTGCACAGCTCCTCGCCCGTGGTGCGCACGCAGGCGCCGCGCCGGAGCTCGATGCTGTCGCGGGCGGCGCGGAGGGGCCCGGAGCCGGTTCCGGGGGCTGGGCCTGCGGCGCCCACACGCAACCCCAGGCCCTCTGCCTCCCACACGGGCAGGAGCACGCGCGACGGTCCTGCCGGGTCCTTGTAAAGCTTGTAGAGCACCTCTTGCGGCACGAAAGCCAGCGCTGCCGGCAGCGGCCGCCCAGCGCGGAGGCTCCGCGCTGCCTCCGCCAAGAAGCGCACGCGGCCCAGCAGCTGCCGCGGGGACTCCAGCACCGCGCCCGGGCCAGGACCCGCCATGGCTAAGTGGCGGAGGTGAGCGCCTAAGGGCGATCCTACCCGGTGAACAGCTGGCGCGACCGCGGACGGAGCTTCCCACCACGCCCTGCCCCGCCTTTGGCCAGCCTTCGCCGTATGTTCTGGACTAAGCGCACCCAGCGCTCACCGTATTGCACTGTGTACTCCTACACCCAATCATATTACCTACCTCTGTGCCACCCTAACCCAGCCGACCAAACCCAAGATTGGTGATTTCTACCTGATCAATCTCCTTCTCTCCATTTCCTTGCTACTACCATTTTATCTCTACTGCTACTACCCTCATTCAATAACCGTTCTATCTGGCCTGGATCATTGCCAACATTTTTCTGGTTCTTCGGCCTGCTCTTTTTCCTCCCACTCCCAACGAATTTGCTGGACTCCCTATCCTTTTTTTTTTTTTTTTTTTTTTTTTTTTTGAGACGGAGTCTTGCTCTGTCGCCCAGGCTGGAGTGCAGTGGCCTGATCTCGGCTCACTACAAGCTCCGCCTCCCGGGTTCACGCCATTCTCCTGCCTCAGCCTCCCGAGTAGCTGGGACTACAGGCGCCCGCCACCTCGCCCGGCTAGTTTTTTGTATTTTTTAGTAGAGACGGGGTTTCACTGTGTTAGCCAGGATGGTCTCGATCTCCCGACCTCATGATCCGCCCGTCTCGGCCTCCCAAAGTGCTGGGATTACAGGCTTGAGCCACCGCGCCCGGCCGACTCCCTATCCTATAGGTGGTGTGACTAAAATGTTTGAGACAATGGCTCCTTCCCCTGCCACTGACAGGAGTCTTGAGTCATTCGGGTTCTGTTTGTCACTCCTAATCCCAAGGACACTGGTAATCGTTATTCATTTTAATGTGATTACTGATTTCTGTTTTCCCAGTCTTATAGCTTCTTAAAGACCGGGGCTGTCTTGAGCAGAGCTAACCTCTACACCTACTGTAGGTCCAGGCTCTTAGTAGGTAATGTAAGTATATGACGATTTCAGTTTCCTGAGCAGCCTGGTTCCATCATCCTCAGTATGCCTGGCTGAATAAGACTATTAGAATCATGAGTGGGACTTGAGCCAAGCCTCCGGATACCCAGACCGTCAGATGAGAACAAATTCCTCATGTCACCGTAACATACAGTTACAGCGGAGTTCTCTTTTCAGCGTTTGTTGTTGCGTCGCTACAGCGGACTTTACGGTGAAAAAAGGTAGGGGTCCTACGGGCAGCAGCCAGGGCAGCCCTGGAGCTGTCGCGGGAGTCTGATCATGTGATCTTCAACATGGCGACGCCCTTGATTCCCTACAGAAAGGGGCGGAGCCTGGACGGGGTGGGGGCAGGCTCACATTCAGGTTAACTTGCGAATTGAGCTCGCAGTTACAGACAGCTGACCATGGAAGCGAACGGGTTGGGGTGAGTTCTCCAGAGCACGCGGTGTGGCTAGTTGAGCTTCTGAGTCTTCCAACTCAGGACTCTATCCCTGTACTCCCCTTTCCCCACCTTGGAGATCTCTCAACCTGGACTCTGTTAGCTGGGATCCTGAATCCTAAAACCATGGATTTTTGAGACGTTCATCCCAGGGGCCTTAATTCAAGGGATGCCTCAGGATTTCCAACCAGGATCTCTATTCTGGGACCATCAACTCTCATCCCTCTTTATCCCCCAGCCTGGGGATCTCTCAGCCTCTGAACCAGCCCAGTGACATTCCCGTTTCTGAGACTCCGTAGTCCGAAGACCCCCAAACTATCCTTCCTGGGCCTTATTTCCTCCCCCTAGTCCCTCTAGTTGCTTCGAGCTTGGGAGAGTAGGGACTAAGTGGAGGGAAGAGGCCCCAGGGCGGGCCCTTCTAGAGTTTGTGCACCACCTGATAGGCAGAGAGGCGGCGGAACGGGCGGAAAGCCAGGGTTTGGGAGCTGGCCTGGAGGAGGTAGATAGCGGTCCTCGACTAAATCAGCCTTATGAATCCGCACTTTACCCAACCTCCAGCCTAGCATACTGACACCTACCCCTACCCCCACCTGATTACCAGACCTCAGGGTTTTCCGGAGCTGAAGAATGACACATTCCTGCGAGCAGCCTGGGGAGAGGAAACAGACTACACTCCCGTTTGGTGCATGCGCCAGGCAGGCCGTTACTTACCAGGTAAGAGTCAGGCCCTGGAAATCTAGATAAAACTCCGGAAGGCGAAAAGTTTTCAAGGGGCAGGGGAGGGCTCTGGAGGGCCTCAAGGCTAAGCCCCGTCTTCCCTCTGTATGCAGAGTTTAGGGAAACCCGGGCTGCCCAGGACTTTTTCAGCACTTGTCGCTCTCCTGAGGCCTGCTGTGAACTGACTCTGCAGGTGAGGGGTGCACAAAAGAGGGAAAGATTTATGCCTTCAGTCTGCCACCTAGCAACCCGTCTCCTGTTTCCTACAGCCACTGCGTCGCTTCCCTCTGGATGCTGCCATCATTTTCTCCGACATCCTTGTTGTACCCCAGGTACCTACTCAAATCTGATCCTGGAATATAATCCAAGGACCCCTTGAAAATCCTTCTATCAGTCCAGTCAAGGTTTACAATAAGCACTTATCCTAACTGGATCGAGGGAAAAACTAAGGTTGAAAGAGATGGAGTTTGGCAGTTTTATTCTCCTTTTCCTTCCTTCTGGAATGAGCTGAACAGAACCTTTCCTCCTGGATTCCATTTTGGGAACCCAGATGTTTTCTCCCCCTCCAGGCACTGGGCATGGAGGTGACCATGGTACCTGGCAAAGGACCCAGCTTCCCAGAGCCACTAAGAGAAGAGCAGGACCTAGAACGCCTACGGGATCCAGCAGTGGTAGCCTCTGAGCTAGGCTATGTGTTCCAAGCCATCACCCTTACCCGACAACGACTGGCTGGACGTGTGCCGCTGATTGGCTTTGCTGGTGCCCCAGTAATGTGGGACAGGGCAGGGACTGGCGGCGTGGGAAAATCACTCTGGCAGGTCTGGGGTAGACAAAGGAAGGGTCAGTCTGGCTTCTGTACATGTGACACCATCTTTCTATCCTTCTGTAGTGGACCCTGATGACATACATGGTTGAGGGTGGTGGCTCAAGCACCATGGCTCAGGCCAAGCGCTGGCTCTATCAGAGACCTCAGGCTAGTCACCAGCTGCTTCGCATCCTCACTGATGCTCTGGTCCCATATCTGGTAGGACAAGTGGCGGCTGGTGCCCAGGTGAGTCCTGAGAGAGAGAGAAATAGGCTGAGATTTGGTCTGTAAGGACGAGAAGCAAGTGTCCTAAACCTGAGAGGGCAGGGGTCTTAATGCCAGGGATGAAAGAACCTTGGCCTCCAGTGATCTAGCTGAGCAGCCAAGCCCATCCTGACACTGGCAGTGGGGCTTAATGCTCTGAGTATTCAGAGACCAAAGCTAGTGCTGGGATCTGGAGAAAGTAAAACTTTTTTTTTTTAATTACTGGATTTATAGGGTCAGGCAGTATCAGGGATTGAAGTCATTTGGGGAAAATTGAGGTGGATTTTGTATGTGGGGGGAGCTTCCTCTTTGTTACATATTTGTCTTCACCATACCCTAACTAGGCATTGCAGCTGTTTGAGTCCCATGCAGGGCATCTTGGCCCACAGCTCTTCAACAAGTTTGCACTGCCCTACATCCGTGATGTGGCCAAGCGAGTGAAGGCCAGGTTGCGGGAGGCAGGCCTGGCACCAGTGCCCATGGTGAGGATTGGGATGGGTTGAGTGAAGGTGGGCCTGTGGAGCTTTCAGGCTAAGTCCTGCATGGACTGGAGTGACCACTGGAGGGCAGCAGAAGTACAGTCAAGAAAGATTAGCAAGGCCCTCTGTAGCCTAAGATCTGCTTTTTTTCCAGATCATCTTTGCTAAGGATGGGCATTTTGCCCTGGAGGAGCTGTCCCAGGCTGGCTATGAGGTGGTTGGGCTTGACTGGACAGTGGCCCCAAAGAAAGCCCGGTAAGCTATGGAAGGGTGAGGCCTTGAGGTTGAGGTGGGGGTGTGGAGCTGCCACGTATGCAGTTACCAGAACGTGGCGCTGGCTTTGCTTCCAGGGAGTGTGTGGGGAAGACGGTGACATTGCAGGGCAACCTGGACCCCTGTGCCCTGTATGCATCAGAGGTAACAGACAGGGCCCCTCTGTGTATCTGTTACGGTGCACTCCTGTGGCTGTGGTTGTATTATTCTGTGTGCTTTTCTTTTTTAAATGTCTGTCTGTCCTTCTCTTCTACTCTGTATGTACAACATAAGCCCTAGGAAGACCGGACTTTTTGTTGCTGTTGTTCATTTGTATTTATGCTTCATGTCCAGACTAGGGATCTGATAAATTTTATTGAATGACTGAATGAGTTAACACTGAGTAGAAGCATACCTACATATGTGTTTGTCACTAGTATATGTAGGGAGGACAGAAGCTTGCTGGTCCTCCTGTAGCCAGTGCCCTGTTGGTCCCCCAGGAGGAGATTGGGCAGCTGGTGAAGCAGATGCTGGATGACTTTGGGCCACAGCGCTACATTGCCAACCTGGGCCATGGGCTTTATCCTGACATGGACCCAGAACATGTGGGTGCCTTTGTGGATGCTGTGCATAAACACTCACGTCTGCTTCGACAGAACTGAGTGTACACGTTTACCCTCAAGTACCACTAACAGATGATTGATCATTTCCAGGACAATAAAAGTTTCAGTGTTGAACTGTTGTGTAGTTTTGTTTGTGAAAGATGTGTGCCCATATCCTCAGTTCTTCTTAGCTTCTGCTCCTTCCCTGGGAACCCTCTCTATGTCCTCTTCACAAGTCATAGGGGTTAGGTATCACTGAATATGTACCAGAGCACTGAAGGATTCTCACTCCTATCTTACCTAAGTCCCAGAACTACATGGGGTAGGGTAGAGCTTTCGTAGCAGTTCAGGTTGTGACATTTGCAGAAAAATGGGTGGGGTCCTCACAGTATACAAAGGCTAAATTGATAGGGCTTTATGTCTGGGGAGGAAGGGAAGTATAATACATCAAAAAGGGGCACAGAAGGGGTTAGAATACTTCAGAGAGGCATGGGGAAGAAGATGGAGTCTAGGTGAGCAAGGAGAACATGAGGGACCCTCAGCTTTGACACCAAAATATAGGGAGGACATCAAAGCTCAGAGCTAGGTTGCTTAGGATTAGAGCTTTAGACAAGTCCATCATCAAGGCAAGAAGTCCTCTGAAACCAAAAGACCCTCTGGCACTCAAGGTTGCTTTATATTATTTTCTGAGCATCCCCTTTAATTTTCTCAAGATCTTGGTGTTTCCACCCTTCCTGGTGGTACCTGCTTCCCAGGACAAGGCTCTGAGGTGTCTGTAAGCTCTGGAGAAGGGTCTGGTATGGCAAGAAATTCTTTATCTGTCATTCTGCATCTCCTTGGACCACTAGGAGCCCACTGTGCTGTAGGCTGAACCAGCTCCCCGGCCCAGCCAGGGCAATGCAGAAGGTAGAGATGGGTTTCATTTAATGAAGGAACACAATTTCTGCTTTTAGAAAAATGATCGTTTATGTGATCCATGATTTATTCATAGAAAAGCACTGTGAGTTCACACACTTGCTAAAAAAGGGCAACTGTGATACAGAATGAGAGTGGCTTCTCTCTTTTTTTTAACCAACCCATTGGGCTGAGACGTAGGGGCCCTTGGCTGGACAGTAAGACTTGAGTAGCCACAAACGGCAAATACAACTTCTTCGTCAGTTTGGAGTAAAAAAAGTGACAGTTTGTCAAATAAAAAGTAAAGCAGATGGAGAAGTTCTTAGTTCACATTCTAGCTATACCACCCCTTCCCTATCACACCCCACCCCTAACTCAGGAACTAAGATATGAAACAGTAAACACCAAGACACTGGTATCCAACTGACTCTTCTGAATGCCTTTGCTACCTCCTGTAACAATTCCAGGCCGAGCATAGAGGTCAGGAAGGTAGCAGGAACATGATACACTGTGGAGGTCAGCCAGGGCTAAGACAGGGCTGCCCACTAGGGCTAGAAATTAGGAAGGGAGAGGCTAAGAGCAGACCAGCCCTAGCCTCCAAGTCAGCGAGCAATGAGACTGTGACAAAAGCAGGCAGAGGAAGCTTGAGGTAGAAAGGCAGGGGAAGAAAGCAAGTATGGGGTGAGAAGAGAACTGTGGAGCTAAAGCAGCCAATCTGATGGCAGAGGGAGATTGGTGCTTAGAAGCTTGTTTGGTGAGAGAATGAATAGAGGCGGCACAGAGATGGGGAACAAACGTTTAGCTGGTGAGAGAGATTTAAGAGGAACAGCAAAGAGAAATTTGGCAAAAAGGAAGGACACATTCATGCAGATCCTCAAACATGAATACACAGACATCCCTACATGTAGAAATATGCTCAGTTACACATATAAAGACACGGGCGCATGGATAACAAGCATACACACAGATACAAACATGTTTATACACATGCACTCATGTGTGCCCAGATACACATACACACTAAATATGCACAAACAGTGCATTTGCACATAGATGTGCATCCTCACATGTATGCAAAATGTGTATATCCTCAGGTAGAAACCCAGTCCAGTGTGCACATATTCACACAGGTACACAGCCATAGAACTGACACATACACATAAATATATATGTGCACATACAGACAGGCATGCACAGATGTATCTATGCACATAGACACATGTACTTAGCCATACAGATACACACACACGATTATAGATGAAACCACACACTCTCTAACACAAAGGTGACCAGAGTAGATGAATATTATGAACTCAGCAGCTTCCCAGACCTTCATCTTCTCCCTGCACTTGTTTCTCAGGTGTTCAGCAGGCTCCTGAAGAAGCTGTGTGAGGCAGGAGCTTCAATGTCCTCATAGTTTTGTGAGGCAAAAGTCTAAGTCCAGTCCTGGCCTCTGTCCCTCACTCACCACCGGGCTATAAATGCCCTGTCTGTAGGTGGGGGATTCTGCATAGACTAGACTTGGGATTGATTCTAACTGGCCATTTTTCTCCTTGGCACCCCCACTCTTCCACTGCTACCAGCATACACTCTGCAAGGGAAACCTGAGAAATGGTTGTGAGTCTCCTCAGAAAATAAGCATATCCTCCTACCCACAGCTACTTCAAGTGCCCATCAAATCAAAACCACAATGATAAATAGTTGTAAGTTTACAATAATTAGCAACACATATACTATAGTATTTACAGTCCCATAGATGTGTTTGTTTCTCTGGTTAAGCAATCCCTGAGACGGAACAGTGTTCTGTGTTTGCCAAGGGAGACAGGGCCAATGCTCAGGACACGCTGGATACAGGGACATGAGGTGGCATGTTGTGGGGTTTCTGGTCGATCTGCAGGGCCCAGCTCCTCCATGAACAGTAGGCTGTAGTGAGAAGCTTGCCAAGGTAGGCATATCAACTAGAGTTAGACTTTCCCCATCCTTAGCCCTGTGGTCCTTTGGCCTCAGCCACAGGTGCTCAGAGTCCTCTCAGGGTGGACAAATGTTTCAGTGTCCTTGGCCTGACGTGATACTACCTGGGAACCCAGGCTGCCCTGGCGGTGAGCTATCTGCTCTCTCAGCCAAAGCGCTCTCGCACCAGCAGCATCAGTTTTTTCTTGCCTTTGTAGATCTGTTTGAGGTTGTCGATGAACTGGGCAAATTGCAGGTGGCCATCCTGGGGCAGCAGGAAGGTCTCCCGAGCCTTGCTTAGAAACTCAATGAACTCTCCATAGTGGCGAGGGCTGATGTGTGTTAGGCGTGAGTGTGTAGTGTTGATATAGGCATTGATGGTGGCATCTAACAACTGGCGCAATGGAGCTTTGTCAGTGGACATGAGCTTTCCAGAGCTGCGGCGGCCTGGGATGCCCGCCAGGCCAGGTGCAGTCACTGTGCAGCGTCGTAAGATGTCTGAAAGCACTGTGGCACAGTGCACACTCTTCACCACCAGGGGGATGAGAGCTGCCAGCTCATTCTTGCCCAGAGAGTGGCTGAGAGCACAAGCCCAGAGCACATCATTGATGGCGGGATGAGTATCCTGGTTGTAGGCCAGGTTAAGATGGCTCATGGCCAGTGAGGCCAGCTTGAAGGCACGGAGCGGGTAGCCACGGAGCTCCATGTAGCGGGCGATGGTGAACAGCTGCGAATGGGTCATGCCACCAGCAGCAGCATCAATGGCAATCTGATAGGCTGCCTCAAAGGCGATGTGGTCTTTCTCACAGAGGGTAAGGGCTGACAGGGCACAGCTCTGTGGATCCTTCATAGCACACTGTAGGGCCAGTGTGCGAGCACAGCTAGCCAGTTCCTCCCGCTGTGGATAGTCAAGACTGAGGCGCAGGATAGTGGTGTGGGATACGGCTGTGGCAGCTACAATACTAGTAGCCTCAGTAGGGGTGAAGAGTGTGTACCAGCTCTGCAAGATGCTCACCAGGGCCCGCACACCTGTCAGGGAGAGCCTGAGCTCAGCCGTGGCCATCTGGGTCCTGATTCAGGTCTACCGAGATTACCATTTGGGGTTTGAACTTGGCCTGCAGCGATGAGTTCTCCCTCCTCAGCAACCCTGAGACGATATGAGGCAAACCAGGGCAAGGGGAGCATCCCAGATGGCCAGACCCTGTTTGGGGTCTCTTTCTATCCCTTCTTTCCCCAGGTTAGAGGGTTGAAGGTTTCTGCAGGTGCTCTTGACCCCTCACAAGGATGGGACAGTACAGCCTGGGGTTTGCTTGCCCTGAGGCATGGGTTGCAGATCTGCCAGGGGTTCTAGCTGAAGTGGGGCCTCTCAGGGTAGAGTCTTGTGCTGGGGCTTTGGGCTTTAGAAAGGGTCCTGAGCCTCCAAGTTGTCTGGGGTTTTTCACAAGCATGGACAGGGATGGGGACCAAACCACTGGGCCCACTACCTCCGAAGGGAGCACTTGAGTAACAACTGAAAATTCATTCTCTTAGACATGTCTCTGATGAGAGAATCAAGTGCTGCTGACATCAGGATATGGTTCAAGCAATGAGGACAGGGCTTGGGCTGGCTGAACAGAGGCTACCTTCTCCTACCAGCAGCCCCATCCTTTCTTAGGCCATCAGGAATAGGAATATGAGAGCTCTAAGGATTCACTGTCCTGTCCCAAGAGTAGGGCCTAGAAACCCCTTTCCGCTGGGAGTAGAGGGAGGTGGGAGACTCACCCACTTCTGTAGCACAGGTCACCAACCATCGTACCATCTCCCTGCGTCTCCAGTTAAGGGTTGATAAGGTCATCCGCATCACCTGGGCACAAAAGAGGCCTTTCCAGTGGGCTATGCCTAACTGTTGTGACCTCTCCCTCCCCTTGCCATTCATTTATGCAACAAATATTTTCTGGTGCTTTAAACAGTGGTCTTTCCCCTGATAAATATAAAATACAGTTTAATTTCTTTCCTAGCTCTCTCACCAATCAGATAGGAGGCTTCTCTGATGATGTGCAGCAAAGTCCTTATTATCATACCTTACTTGACTTGCAGAAATGGGGAGGTAGACAGAAGACAGGGACCCCATGGAGCCTAAAGCTGTATCTTGCTTCTGGCCTTAACTTAAAAGTGGAGCCCAATTTATGAAATCCTTGCCTTTTCCCTTGTCTAGAACTTGTGTTCTGGGCACAAAGAAAGAGCCAGACTTGGCCTATGCCCAGTCTCCCAGAGATCTTACCTTCTCCCAAGTGTCACTAGGGCAGAAGTCTAAACTGAGGATGGCCCACTCTTCTTCCATACCTGTAACCCAAGTTCCAGGGCAACGTTGAGCAGGGTGCTGTCAGTACTACTGTCAGTGGGAGTAGCAATCTTGAATGCATCTTGGGCCAGTTTGAAGATGAGGGAGGAAGAATGAATGTGCTTCTGTATTGCTTCCAGAATTGTTCGGAGTCTCAAAGTGTCTCCTATAGATGCCAAGAGCAGGAGCAGGGTCTATTTTAATGTTTTACTGAACAGTCAGCTGATCGCAACAGGTAGTTCAACAGGTGGTTGAAATGGCTGCTATTAATTCATTGAATGCTTCTGAATGCTACCGCCCCTTCTGGGTTATCAAGCTGTCTCCACTAAACACATTGAGGCTCCCCCCTTCTCCAGACCCCATGTGAGTCCTATTCTCTCCACCTTTTCATCTGTCTCTACTGAATACCCTCTGCCCTCAGGATCTTTAAGTACCAGAAATAATTTTCTTGAACACTTGAATTTCCAGAGCTATACAGTAGACAGAAAGCCACATTACTGCCAAAAAAGAATGCCAGTCCCACTGTCGACTTCTCACTACAGCTCCCTGGAGCAAAAAGGAGCAGGGCCACCACTTCTTATTCAATAGGCAGGGATTCTATACAAAGCACAAAGAGTTAAGGAATATAACATCATATGAAGTGAAGGTTGCTGGATGAAGGCAGTAGTGTATGAAAGACTGCTACATCTTATAAAGGACAAACATGTTAAGTAAAGATAGAACAAAAAGTAGGCCTTATGTTTTGCTTTGTAACTGCTGATAAAGTCAAAGAGGAGGAATGGCAGTATGACTATAGGCTTTGGAATAAAACACACTGGGGACTGAACCTGGTTCAGCCATTTAAGAGTTTAATGACTTCAGGTTGGGCGCAGTGGCTCTTGCCGGTAATCCCAGCACTTTGTGAGGCTGAGGTGGGTGAATCACTTGAGGTCAGGAGTTCGAGACCAGCCTGGCCAAATGGTGAAACCCTGTCTCTACTAAAAAAAATACAAAAATTAGTCAGGCATGGTGGCATGCGCCTGTAGTCCCAGCTACTCAGGAGGCTGAGGCAGGAGAATGACTTGAACCTGGGAGGTGGAGGTTGCAGTGAGCCAAGATTGGGCCACTGCACTCTAGCCTGGGTGACACAGTGAGACTCTGTCTCAAAAAAAAAAAAAAAAGGAAAGAGTTCAATAACTTCATCTATAAAATGGAAACAATAACCTTTAGGATTGTTGTGAGAATTATAAATAATTTATAATATTCTATGATTCTATTTTTATAAAAAAGATACATAGTGTGTGTAAATATATATGAATAGAAAATCTCCAGGAATATTTATGCAAATGTCTTTTTTTTTTTTTTGAGACTGAGTCTTGCTCTGTCGCCCAGGCTGGAGTGCAGTGGCTGGATCTCAGCTCACTGCAAGCTCCGCCTCTCGGGTTCACGCCATTCTCCTGCCTCAGCCTCCCAAGTAGCTGGGACTACAGGTCCCCGCCACCTCGCCCAGCTAGTTTTTTGTATTTTTTTTTTTTTTTTTTTTTTTTTGAGACGGAGTCTGGCTCTGTCGCCCAGGCTGGAGTGCAGTGGCCGGATCTCAGCTCACTGCAAGCGCCGCCTCCCAGGTTTACGCCATTCTCCTGCCTCAGCCTCCCGAGTAGCTGGTACTACAGGCGCCCGCCACCTTGCCCGGCTAGTTTTTTTGTATTTTTTAGTAGAGACGGGGTTTCACCGTGTTAGCCAGGATGGTCTCGATCTCCTGACCTCGTGATCCGCCCGTCTCGGCCTCCCAAAGTGCTGGGATTACAGGCTTGAGCCACCGCGCCTGGCCACAAATGTCTTATTCATAGTTGTTTTTGGGTGCCAGGATTATGCAAGAGATTTCCTTTATTCTTCTATCATCTTTAAAAAGTTTTTTAAGTTAATAGACTACGTCTTTAGAGCAGTTTCAGGTTTACAGGAAATTGATCAGATAGTACAGAGAATTCCCATATATCCCCTATTATTAACATCTTATATTAATGTGGTATATTTGGTAAACCAATATTAATACAGTAATCCCTCCGCACCTGTGGGAGATTGGTTCCATGACTTCCCCTGGATACCAAAATCTGAGGATGCTCAAGTCTCTCATAACCTACCATCATATCCTCCCCTATACTTTAAATCACCTCTAGATTATTTATAATATCTAATACAATGTTTATACATCATTACATGTAGATTCAACATAGTGCTTTGTGCCCAGCAAATTAAAGTTTTGCTTTCTGGAGCTTTGACGAGTTTTTTTTCCTGAATATTTTTGATCCACGGTTGGTTGAATCCACAGATGCAGAACCCACAGATACAAAGGGCTGACTGTACATTATTATTAGTGTGGTACATTTGATGAACCAATATACATATATTATTAACTCAAGTCTACAGTTTACATTAGGGTTCACTCTGTGTTATACAGTTGTATGGGTTTTGACAAATGTGTGTTATTAATCTGCTATTACAGTGTCATATAAAATAGTTTCACTTCTCTACAAATCTCCTGTGTTCTATCTGTTCATCCCTTTCTCCATTCCCTCTAAGTCCCTGGCAACTATTGATCTTTTTTTTTTTTTTTTTTTTTTGAGACGGAGTCTCGCTCTGTCGCCCAGGCTGGAGTGCAGTGGCCGGATCTCAGCTCACTGCAAGCTCCGCCTCCCGAGTTCACGCCATTCTCCTTTCTCAGCCTCCCGAGTAGCTGGGACTACAGGCGCCCGCCACCTTGCCCGGCTAGTTTTTTGTATTTTTTAGTAGAGGCGGGGTTTCACCGTGTTAGCCAGGATGGTCTCGATCTCCTGACCTCGTGATCCGCCCGTCTCGGCCTCCCAAAGTGCTGGGATTACAGGCTTGAGCCACCATGCCCGGCCATGATCTTTTTACTGTTTTCATAGTTTTGCCTTTTCCAGAATATCATATACTTGGAAGCATACAGTAAGTAGCCTTTTCAGACTGGCTTTTTTCTTTCTTTCTTTCTTTTTTTTTTAAACTTAAAGGCTAGTGTGATAATACAGATTGGCTTCTTACAACATGCAATACACATTTAAGGTTCCTCCATATCTTTGTTTCCCTCAGAGTTTACACCCAAAACTTCCATGTCTTTTTTTTTTTTTTTTTTTTTTTTGAGTGTGTGTGGCTTGAGAAGCCATGTCTTTTTATTTAGAAATAATAATCAATTCTATGGATATACGACAATTTATTTATCCATCTACCTTTTGAAGAACATCTTGGTTACTTCCAGTTTGGAGCAATTATAAATAAAGATGCTCCAAACATTCATGTGTAGGCTAACTGCGACCTCCGCCTCCTGGGTTAAAGATATTCTCCTGGTCTCAGCCTCCTGAGTAGCTTGGATTACAGATGCGTGACACCACGCCCAGCTAATTTTTATATTTTTAGTAGAGATGGGGTTTCACCATGTTGGCCAGGCTGGTCTTGAACTCCTGACCTCAGATGATCCACCTGCCTCAGCCTCCCAAAGTGCTGGGATTGCAGGCGTGAGCCACTGCGCCTGGCCATCCTCTAGACATTTTATAGTTTTGTGTTTTACCTTTAGGTCTATGATCCATTTTGAGTTAATTTTTGTGAAAGGTCTAAGGTCAGTGTCTATATTAATTTCTTTTTGCATGTGAATGTCCAGATTTTCTAGCACCATTTGTTGAAAAGACAATCTTTTGGTCCTTTCTCAATATCAGTTGACTATATTTGTGTGAGTCTATTTCTGAGCTTTTAATTTTGTTCCATTGATCTATTTGTCAGTTTTTCAACAGTACCACACTGTCTTGATTAATATTACAGTAAGTGTTTCCACTGGGTAGTATCAGGCCTCTGACTTGTTCTTCAATATTATGTTGGCTATTCTAGGTCTTTTGTTTTTCAACATAAAGTTTAGAAAGTGTTTGTTGATATGCACAAAATAAATTGCTGGGATTTTGATTGGGATTGTGTTAAATCTATAAATCAAGTTGGGAAGAACTGACCTTCTAATATACATTCTTTTTATCCATGAACATGGACCATTTCTATTTATTTAAATCATCTTTGATTTTTTTCATCCAAGTTTTACAGTATTCCTCATATCGATCTTATACATATTTTGTTAGATTTATTCCTAAGTACTTCATTTTTGGGGTGCTAATGTAAATAGTACTGTGTTTTAAATTTCAAAGTCCAATTGTTCTTTGCTGGCATATAGGAAAGAAATTGAATTTTGCATATTAACCTTATATACTGCAAACTTGCTATAATTACTTGTTAGTTCCAGTTTTTAAAAAAATTGATTCTTTGGGATTCACACATAGTCAATCATGTCATTTGTGAACAAAGACAGATTTATTTCTTCCTTTCCAATTGGCTTACAATGATTTCACTTAAGAATTTTTGATCCTTATGATGGGTTTATTGGGACATAACCCTGTCATTAGTCAGGGAGCATCTGTGTATCATTTATTTCCTTTTCCTATCTTATTGTATTAGTTAGGAACTTCCAGTATGATGCTGAATAGAGGTGGCAAGAGGGAACATCCTTGTCTTATTCCTGATCTTAAAGGGAAAGCATCTAGTTTCTCACCATTAAGTGTAATGGTAGTTATAGCTGTAGGTTTTAATTTTTTGTCTTTAAGCTCTTTTGCCCAGACTGGAGTGCAGTACACAATCACGGTTCACTGCAGCCTTGACTTCCCAGGCTCAAGTGATCCTCTTGCCTCAGCCTCCCAAGTAGCTGGAACTACAGGAGTGTGCCCACCACAACTGGCTATTTTTTATTTTTTAGTAGTGATGAGGTCTTGCTATGTTGTCCAGGCTGGTCTTGAACTCCCAGGCTCAAGCAATTCTCTCATCTTGGCCTCCCAAAGTGCTAGGATTACAAGTGTGAGCCACCACACCCAGACGGTAACTGTAGGTTTTTTGGTAGAAGTTCTTTATCAAGTTGAGGCAGTTCTCCTCTATTCCTAGTTTGCTAAGCATTTTTTAAAATTATGAATGGGTGTCAGTTATGCTTTTCCTGCATTTACTGATGAATGACTTTTCTTCTTTGCCTGTGGAAAGAATAAATTCCATTAATGGAATTAATGGATTCCATTAATTGATTTTCAAGCATTGAGACAACTAACATACCTGAAATAAATCCTACTTATGGTTCATTCTTTTTATACACTATTGGGTTTGATTTGCTAAAATTTGTTCAGGATTTTTGCATTTATGCTCATGAGTCATACTGATCTGTACTTTTCCTTTCTTGTAATGTCTTTATTTAGTTTTGTTTTAGAGTAATGCTGGCCTCATAGAATAAGCAAGTGTTTCCTCTGCTTCTATTTTCTGGAAGAGACTTTAGACAATCAGTACCATTTATTCCTTAAATATTTGGTAGAACTCACCAGTGAAATAATCTGAGCCTGGTGTTTTCTGTTTTGGAAGGTTATTATTAATTCAATTTCTCTAACAAATATGGGCCTATTCAGATTATTTATTTCTCCTTCTGTGAGTTTTTGTAGTGTTTTTCAAGAAATTGGTCCAACTAATTATCTAAGTTATCAAATTGGTGGGCATAGAGTTCAAAAAAATTTTTATTAACCTTTTAATGTCCATGGGATCAGTACTGATGGCCCCTCTTTCATTTATAATATTAGTAATTTATATCTCCTCTCTTTTTTCTTGGTTAGCCTAAAGGTTTATCAATTTTATTGGTCTTTTCAAAGAATCACTCTTGCTTTTATTGATTTTTGCCTGCTGTTTTTCTACTTTCAATTTCACTGATTTCTGCTCTAATTTTTGTTATTTATTTTCTTCCACTAACTTTAGATTTACATTGCTCTTCTTTCGCTATTTGCCCAATGTGGAAGCTTAACTTATAAACTGATTGTTATTCTTTCTCTATTTTACTAATGTGCAAGCTTAGATTATTTATTTTATAATTATTTTTATTAAAATTATTATTATTTTTTTTTTGAGGCAGAGTCTCGCTCTGTTGCCCAGGCTGGAGTGCAGCGGCATGATCTCAGCTCACTGCAACCTCTGCCTCCTGGTTCAAGTGATTCTTCTGCCTCAGCCTCCTGAGTAGCTGGGATTACAGGCACCTGCCACCATGCCTGGCTAATTTTTGTATTTTTGTAGAGACAGGGTTTGTCCATGTTCGTCAGTCTGGTCTCAAACTCCTAACCTCACGTGATTGCCTCGGCCTCTCAAAGTGCTGGGATTACAGGCATGAACCACTTCACCTGGCCTATTTTTTGAGAAAAGGTCTTACTCTTGCCTAGGCTGCAGTGTAGTCATGTGATCATGGTTCACTTCAGCCTTGACCTCCCAGGCTCAAGTGATCCTCCCAAACCACTGGGATTATGGGTGTGAATCACCATGTCTCGCTCTTTCTTTTCTTTCTTTCTCTTTTTTTTTTTTTTTTGGTGGAGTTTCACTCTGTCGCCCAGGCTGGAATGCAGTGGCATGATCTTGGCTCACTGCAACCTCTGCCTCCAGGTTCAAGTGATTCTCCTGCCTCAGCCTCCCAAGTAGCTGGGACTACAGGCATGCGCTACCACATCTAGCTAATTTTTGTATTTTTAGTACATGTGGGGTTTCACCCTGTTGGCCAGGCTGGTCTTGAACTCCTGACCTCAGGTGATCCGCCCACCTCAGCCTTCCAAAGTGCTGGGATTACAGGCATAAGCCACCATGCCTGGCTGCTCTTTTCACTTTCTTGATAATGCTCTTTGATGCACACAAGATTTAAATTTTGATGAAATCTAATTTACCTATCTATATATATTTTTTTGTTGCTCATGCTTTTGATGTCATAGCTAAGAATCCATTGGCTTACCCAAGGTCATGAAGACTTATTCCTATGTTTTCATGTAAGAGTTTTAAGGCTTTAGCTCTTACATTTAGGTTACTGGTTCCATCTCTACTTTTAATCTATCTGTGTCTTTAAAGTGGGTTTCTTACAGACAACATATAGTTGAATTTTAAAAAGGTTTCTCCACACCTTTGTCAACATAATTTTTTATCAAAAATTCTCCTTGCTGTCCAGGAGTGGTGGCTCATGCCTGTAATCCCAGCACTTTGGGAGGCCAAGGTGGGTGGATCACCTGAGGTCAGGAGTTCAAGACCAGCCTGGCCATCATGGCAAAACCCTATCTCTACTAAAAATACAAAAATTAGCTGGGCGTGGTGGTGGGCGCTTGTAGTCCCAGCTCCTTGGGAGGCTGAGGCATGAGAATCATTTGAACCCAGGAGGTGGAGGTTGCAGTGAGCCGAGATCACGCCACTGCATTCCAGCCTGGGTGACAGAGCGAGACTCTGTCTCAAAAAATAAAAATAAATAAATAAAAATAATAATTTTTCCTTGGCTAAGTGTGGTGGCTCACACCTGTAATCCCAGCATTTTGGGAGCTCAAGGTGGGAGGATTACTTGAGGCCAGGGGTTCAAGGCCAGCTAGGGTAACATAGCAAGACCTCATCTCTACTAAAAAATAAAATTTAAAACAAATCCTTTAGTTTGAAATAATTTTACGTAAAGAAAAGTTTGAAGAATAGAACAGAAATGTTTTTTTCTTCTCTCTGAACCATTTGAAAGTAAGTGACTTGATGCCCCATCACTCCTATCGTGGTGTGTATTTCCTACAAAGACACTCTTCTACACCCGCAAGACAACCATCAAAAGCAGCAAATTAACAGATACATTCCTACCATCTACCACCAACCACATTCAAGTTCCACCAATTGTCCCCAAAATGTCTTTTTTTTTTTTTTTTTTTTTTTTTTTTTTTTTTTTTTTGAGACGGAGTCTCGCTCTGTCGCCCAGCCCAGGCTGGAGTGCAGTGGCGCGATCTCGGCTCACTGCAAGCTCCGCCTCCCGGGTTCACGCCATTCTCCTGCCTCAGCCTCCCGAGTAGCTGGGACTACAGGCGCCCACAACCGCGCCCGGCTAATTTTTTGTCATTTTTAGTAGAGACGGGGTTTCACCGTGGTCTCGATCTCCTGACCTTGTGATCCGCCCGCCTCGGCCTCCCAAAGTGCTGGGATTACAGGCGTGAGCCACCGCGCCCGGCCGTCCAAAATGTCTTTTATAGCAAAAAGATTTTATACAAGTTCACGTGTTGCACTTAGTTTGTCATGTGTCTTAAGTCTTCAATTCGGAAAAATTTCCCCATCTTTCCTTGACATTCACAACCTTGACACTTTTGCAGGCTAGTTATTTTGTAGCATGTCCTTTATTTGGTATTCCTGATGTTTCCTTATTAGATGTACATTTGCACTTTTGGCTGTAACATCACAGAAGTGATGCTGAGTTCTTATTGTTTCCTATCAGGTAATCTATGTTTTTTTTTTTTTTTTTTTTTTTTGAGACGGAGTCTTGCTCTGTCACCCAGGCTGGAGTGCAGTGGTGCGAGTCTCCGCTCACTGCAAGCTCCACCTCCTGGGTTTACGCCATTCTCCTGCCTCAGCCTCCCGAGTAGCTGGGACTACAGGCGCCTGCCACCTCACCCGGCTAGTTTTTTTGGTATTTTTAGTAGAGACGGGGTTTCACCGGGTTAGCCAGGATGGTCTCGATCTCCTGACCTCGTGATCCACCCGCCTTGGCCTCCCAAAGTGCTGGGATTACAGGCTTGAGACACCGCGCCCAGCTAATCTATGTTTTTGACTTCATCCATTTCTGATGATATTAACTGTGACTAGTTGATTAAAGTGGTGTTGGCCAGGTTTCCCAATTTGTAAAGTTACACATTTTTCCTCTATAATTGATAAGTACTTTGTGAAGAGATACTTTGAGACTATATGAATATCTTGTTCTTCAAATGTTCATGCACTAGCTTTGAATCCATTGATATTTCCTGACTGCAGCTATTTTAGGTATCTCATATAAGTCAAATCATACAATATTTATCCTTTTGTGTCTAGTTTATTTCACTTAGCATGTTCTCAAGGTTCACTCATGTTGTAGCATGTATCAGACTTTCATTCCTTTTATGGCTCAATAATATTCCATTGTCTATATATACCACATTTTGTTTATCCATTCACCTGTTGATGAACATTTGGCTATAATGAATAATGTTACTATAAACACTGTTGTACAACTATCTGTTTGAGTTCCTGCTTGCAATTCTTTTGGACATATAGCTGGTTCATTTTTTTTTGACCTACCTACCTGTTTATAGTTATGTTTTTAGAGACAGGGTCTCACTTTCTCATCCAGGCAGTGGCACGATAGCTCACTGTAACCTCAAACTCCTGGGCTCAAGCAATTGTCTTGCTTTAGCCTCCTGAGTAGCTGGGACTACAGGTGGGTGCCACCATGCCCAGCTAGTTTTTAAATTTCTTGCAGAGAGAAGGTCTCACTATGTTACCCAGGCTGGTCTCTAACTCCTGTCCTCTAACTGATTTTCCCACCTCAGCCTCCCTAAGTGTTAGGATTACAGGTGTGAGTCACTTTGGCCTTTAATGATTGATTGATTGAGATGGAGTCTCGCTCTGTTGCCCAGGCTGGAGTGCAGTGGCATGATCTCGGGGCTCACTGCAACCTCTGCCTCCCAGTTCAAGCGATTCTTGTGCCTCAGCCTCCTGAGTAGCTGGGGTTACAGGCATGTGCCACCATGCCCGGCTAATTTTTTTTTTTTTTTTGAGACGGAGTCTTGTTCTGTCACTCAGGCTGGAGCGCAGTGGCGCAATCTCGGCACACTGCAAGCTCCGCCTCCCAGGTTCACGCCATTCTCCTGCCTCAGCCTTCCGAGTAGCTGGGACTACAGGCATGCGCCACCACGCCTGGCTAATTTTTTTGTATTTTTAGTAGAGATGGGGTTTCACCATGTTAGCCAGGATGATCTCGATCTCCTGACCTCGTGATCCACCCGCCTCGGCCTCCCAAAGTGCTGGGATTACAGGCGTGAGCCACCGCAGCCGGCCCATGCCCGGCTAATTTTTGTATTTTTAGTAGAAACAGGGTTTTGCCGTGTTGGCCAGGCTGGTCTTGAACTCCTAACTTCAGGTTATCCACCCGCCTCGGCCTCCCAAAGTGCTGGGATTACAGGTGTGAGCCTGGCCCTGGCTTTTATTTATTCTTAAGCGAAGTTTGACAGTTTTGTTTTCGAAGGAGTTAGTCCATTTCATCTGTGTTGTTGAATTTACTGGCATAAAGCTGTTTGTAATATTCTCCTATTACCATTTTGATATCTTTAGAATCTGTAGTGATATCACCTTTCTCATTCCTGATATTGGTCATTTCTGCCTTTTATCTCCTTTTTTCTTGATCAGTCTAGATAGGGATTTCAATTTGATTTATGTTTTCATTCATTCCTTTTTTTTTTTTTTTGAGATAGAGCCTTACTCTGTCCTCCAGGATGGAGTGTAGTGGCGTGATTTCGGCTCATTGCAATCTCTGCCTCCCTGGTTCAAGCAATTCTCCCTGCCTCGGCCTCCTGAGTAGCTGGGATTACAGGCGCCCACCACCATGCCCGGCTAATTTTTGTATTTTTTAGGACAGACAGGGTTTCGCCATTGCGCCAGCCTTGTCTCGAACTCCTGATCTCAAGCAATCCACCTGCCTCGGCTCCCAAAGTGTTGGGATTACAGGCGTGAGCCACCGTGCCCAGCCTTAATTGATCTTTTCAAAGAATCAGCTTTTGGTTTCATTGATTATTCTCTATTTCATTGGTTTTTGCTCTGGTTTTTTTTTTTCTTGAGACAGAGTCTTACTCTGTTGCCCAGGATGGAATGCATTGGTGTGATCTTGGCTCACTGCAGCCTCCAACTCCTGTGTTCAGATGATTATAGTACCTCAGCCTCCCGAGTAGCTGGGATTATAGGCGTGTGCCACCATGCCCACTTAATTTTTTTTTTTTGGTAGAGATGGAGTTTTGCCATGTTAGCCAGGCTGGTCTTGAACTCTTGGCTTCAAGTCATCTGCCTTCCTTGGCCTCTCAAAGGGGTGGGATTACAGGCATGAGCCACTGCACCTGTCTGCTCTGATCTTTATTATTTCCTTTCCTATGCTTACTTTGGGTTTTATTTTTCTGACTTCTTAAAGTAAAATCTGGGCTGGGTGCAGCAGCTCACGCCTGTAATCCCAGCACTTTGGGAGGCTGAGGCAGGCGGATCATGAGGTCAAGAGATCGAGACCATCCTGGCGAACACTGTGAAACCCTGTCTCTACTAAAAATACAAAAAAATTAGCCGGGCATGGTGGCGGGCACCTGTAGTCCCAGCTACTCGGGAGGCTGAGGCAGGAGAATAGCATGAATCTGGGGTGGTGGAGCTTGCAGTGAGCAGAGATTGCACCACTGCACTCCAGCCTGGGAAACAGAGCGAGACTCCGTCTCAAAAAAAAAAAAAAAAAAAAAAAAGTGAAATCTGAGATCACTGATTTGAAGCAGTTTTCATTTATTGCTAAAAATGTGTAAGAAAACCTTAGCTACATTCCACTAATTTTGACTTGTGCTTTCATTTTCATATAGTCAAAAGATTTTCTAATTTTCTTGTGATTTTTTTTCTTTGCTCCATGAGTAATATACATGTACGTGGTTTAATTTCCACAAACTTAAGATATTTTCTAAATATCTTTTTATCATCGATTTTTAATTGTACTGTGGTTGTCTGAAAAAGATTTTCAGTTCCTCTCTCTCTCTGTCTCTTTTTTTAAGAGTCAGGGTCTTGCTCTGTCACCCAGGTTGGAGTGCAGTGTCATGATGGTAGCTTACTGCAGTTTCTAACTCCTGCGCTCATGCAGTTCTTCTACCTTAGCCTCCTCAGTAGCTGGGACTACGGGTGCTTGCCAGTACATCTGGCTAATTTTTAAAATTTTTTGTAAAGACAGGATCTTGCTATGTTGCCCAGGCTAGTCTCAAACTCCTGGTCTCAAGTGATCCTTCTGCCTTGGCCTCCTGAAGTGCTGGGATTACAGGTGTGAGCCACTGCACCTGGCTTCATCTTTGTTTCTGAAATATATTTTCATTGGTATAAAATTCTAGTTTGATAGTTTTTGGTTTTGTTTTGAGATGGAGTCTCACTTTGTCACCCAGGCAGGAGTGCAGTGGTGAGATCTCGGCTCACCGCAACCTCTGCCTCCCAGGTTCAAGCGATTCTCGTGCCTCAGCCTCCTGAGTAGCTGGGACTACAGGTGTGCACTACGATGCCCAGCTAATTTTTGTATTTTTAGTAGAGATGGGGTTCTCAAACTCCTGACCTCAAGTGATCTGCCCGCCTTGGCCTCCCAAAGTGCTGGGATTATAGGCGTGAGCCACCATGCTTGGCCTGATGATTTTTTTAAAAAAAGCACTTTCAGGGATTTTTTTTCCCACTGTTTTCTGGCTTACATTGTTTCTAATGATAAATCTGTTCTCATACTTGTTTTTTTGTCCTTTGTCTGTAATGTATCTTTTTTACTCTGATTGCTAAGTAGATTTTCTCTTCTATTATTGGTTTTAAGCATTTTGGTTATGATGTGCCTTGGTATAGTTTTCTTCATGTTTATTATGCTTATCATTCATTTATTTCCTTAGATCTGTAGTCCTCCTCCTTATCCTGCTTGGAATCTGAAACTCCATGCAGGCTACCACCACTCCCCACTTGGCACTCCTCACATGAATGCACATTATCAAATTTGTTGATTTTTGCCAATAAGATCCGTAAAAAATGTTATCTCAGGCTAATTTTAATTTGTATTTCTAATGTGATACCAGACATTTTAGTTGTCTAAAAACCACTTGTATCTCCTTTCCTGTGAACTGTCTGATCATATCCTTTGTTCTATTTTTGTATTTGTTTGCTGATCATTTTTATATTAATTTGTATGTAACTTTTACCTTTTCTGTAATGAGCGGTGTTTTTGGGGGGACAATAATAAGATACCATATAAACTTATTTTTAATTTTAAAAAATCTTCAAAATCCATGTAGCTTCCTGGTCCAAAATATTCAGGAGCTCATGGTGGCTAGCATTTTATCATAGCTCCTTCTTATGTAGCGGCTTACTTTCACTTCTGTTTGTGGTGAAACCTGCATAGCTAAGAGGATGTATGTGAGCTTAAAGGCCTGAGAATCACTTTGGACTGCCTATCTTTTACTAGGGCACTGAAAAAAACCCACAAACTCTTCTATCTGTAAGAAGTTCAGCTCTATCTTAGTCATCACTTCATTAGATATTCCAGTGGCCCTGGGAGGCTGACAGGTCATTGACAATGATTCCCATTTTATAGATTTGAAACTGAGGCTTAGAAAGGTGAAGTGATTTTATCAAACAGAAGGTTAGATTTAAAAGTAACTTAAAGATCAATTAATTTTAAATATTCGGGATCCTACAATTAGTTACTAGGGTAAAGTTTTGGCTTGGATCCAGGTGCTCTTTCTAATGGCAGCAAAGTGAGGATCACTATCACTCTAAATGGTCAAGGAGCTTCTCTTCCTCAGGAGACTGCAGGCCAAGCCTTTGACAGGCCATGCTGGGCAGGCAGATGGGTGATGCTGGAGCTTAAGGTCTATCTATGCTCACCTTTGGCAGCAGTCAGCATGGTGGAGGCCAGTTCACACTGCTGTGATTCCAAGTGTCCAAGCGTGAACCAGCGAGGATAACGGCTGGGCACCACAGACACCGTATGGTGAGGGTGGGCTGTGTCGCCTGCAGAAGCTGAGTTTTCTAAAACAGGTAACCTGGAAGACCCAGGAAGAATCATCAGCCACCATCCAGACCCTGGGCTTCTGAACCACCTTAGAGAAGCTTGCTCTTTGCTGGGGAGGAACTGGGGAGAGGAAAGGATTAACTAAGAGCTTTGAAGGTTTTTACACCTGTGGTACTATACACTATATGAGGTGAGTGCCTTGGTACTTAAGAGAACTCAACGCTGAATAGTTTCCACTACAAATGGATGCGAAAGGCAGTTTAAGAGCTACCGGGTTGAGTAGTATGATATACTGTAAGAAGAGAGAAAAGTTAATACATTTTAAAAAAGAATCATAGGGTTGTTTATTTTATTTATTTTTGAGACAACGTCTCTATCACATAGGCTGGAGTGTAGTGGCGCAATCACAGCTCACTGCAGCCCTGACCTCCTGGGCTCAAGCAATCCTCCCACCTCAGCCTCTTGAGTAGCTGGGACTTCAGGTATGCACCACCATGCCTGGCTAATTTTTGTATTTTTTGTTTTTGGAGAGACGGAGTTTCACCATGCTGCCCAGGCTGGTCTCAAACTCCTAGGCTCAAGCAATCTACCTGCCTCAGCCTCCCAAAGTGCTAGGACTATAGGCTTGAGCCACTGTACCCAGCCTGGTTATTTCTAAAAGTATAAGAAATACGTGCCAAGGAATTTCCTGTTTTAGCTAATGTATTGTCCCAGCCTTACAGTCTGACTAAAATTGTTCTGTATAGTCTGCTACATCACAGAGTTAAGTTTAACTGCCTAAACCAAGGATCTTATTCTAGCTTGGAAACAAAATGCCCATAGCTCATTGTTCTCAAGTCTTGGGGTAAATATATTTACCTCTACTTCCCCCAGCTGCTTCTGGGGACCTGTGCTGGGGAACCTTGATTCAGCTGAACTATAGAAGGGCTCAGACCCCTTCTCAGCTTGCCAGACTAACCACTGAACAGGAAGACTCAGGTCTTAAGTGCTCCTTATTTATTAACATCTCAGGGGCTTCCTCAGACAATCAACCATGAGTACTGCCAGGGAACCAAGTCACCAACAAGGAATCCAGATATGAATCCTAGATCATATAAAAATATCTGAGCTATTTTAAGGTACACTTGGTAGCAGGTCCAACAGAATGACAAAGAGGGACAGAAAAGAAAGTGAAATAAGCAAAGAAAAAGAACACTGGACACTTCTGCTTTGATGGAGGCAACTGGACTGGGAAAGGGCTACCCACCTCATGGCACGTAAAGCTAATTTATAGGACAAGTCTGGATCATGAGGCAGCAGAGCTGAGAACAAATACTTGGCAAAGGTATGCATGGGAACACTCTCTCGGTGGATGACTTCTCCCAGACCGCTGAAAGGGCCCCCTGGAGGAAGATAAGTCAGCCAGTTATTTATCTGTATGCTTCCATTTGCCAGTCTGGACTTGAGCCCCAATATCTCATGCATGTTTGCTAATCATGGGATTACTACATTTCAATGTCATAAATATTCACTACATTTTAATGTCATAAATATTCCTGTACTTGTACGCTATTGAAGAGGGGAGCTCAGGGTCATGGGTCAAAGACACCATGACAAGAGACTCTTTTCTACTTACCTTCCAGCAGTAAGATGCATTGCTTTTGCAGTGTTTGCACTAGCTCATCGTCCAGCTGCAGCTCTTGGAGTTGGCTCAGGAGCTGTTCCTCATTACGGCATACCTTGTCCTGTGCGTAGAGGCCTTCAGGCATTACCCTCTGTTGACCCAGGCCCATCAGTGCAACTTCCAAGGCCAATGACAGGTAGGACTCACTGCTGTTTGGGGAGCCTGCAGCCATAGGTACATGCTGGTACACAGGGGGTCTGCTTTCATTCATATCTGAGGGCAACAGGGCACCAAATTCTTTAGGTCAGGCTTGGTAGAGTCTTCTTTCTTTCTTTCTTTTTTTTTTTGGAGACAGAATCTTGCTCTGTTGTCCAGGCTGGAGTGCAGTGGTGCGATCTCAGCTCATTGCAGCCTCCGCCTCCCAGGTTCAAGCGATTTTCCTGCCTCAGCCTCCCAAGTAGCTGGGATTACAGGAGCATGCCACAACATCTGTCTAATTTTTGTATTTTTAGTAGAGAGGGGTTTCATCATGTTGGCTAGGATGGACTCAAACTCCTGACCTCAGGTGATCTGCCTACCTCAGTCTCCCAAAGTGCTGGGATTACAGGTGTGAGCCACCGTGTCTGTCCTAGTCTTCTGTCTTTCCCTCCCATCTTTGGGATACAGCTTGGTCAACAGCTATCACAGGGAAGCTGAATCAGAACCCCAGAATAGTAAGGAAAATATACTGAAAAGAAGGTTATACAGAGCCACAAAGATTCCCACTTCTGTCTTTTTTTATTTTTTTGGAGACAGAGTCTTGCTCGGTTGCTAAGGCTGGAGTGTAGTGGTGCAATCATGGCTCACTGATGCAGCCTCAACCTCTTGGGCTCAAGCAACCCTCCCACCTCAGCTTCCTGAGTAGCTGGGACTACAGGCACATGCCACCATGCCCAGATACTTTTTAAATTTTTTTTGTAGAGATAGGGTCTCATTATGATGCCCAGAGATATAGTCTCAAACTCCTGGGCTCAAGTGATTCTCCCACCTTGGCCTCCCAAAATGCTGGGATTATAGGCATAAGCCACCATGCCCAGCCCCACCTCTTTTTTTTGTTTGCTTGTTTTTTGAGATAGAGTCTCGCTCTGTTTCCCAGGCTGGAGAGCAGTGGTACGATATCGGCTTACTGCAACCTCCGCCTCCACGGTTCAAGCAATTCGTCTGCCTCAGCCTCCCAAGTAGCTGGGATTACAGGCGCACACCACCACACCCAGTTAATTTTTATATTTTTAGCAGAGACGGGGTTTCACCATGTTGGCCAGGGTGGTCTCGAACTCCTGACCTCAGGTGATCTGCCTGTCTTGGCCTCCCAAAGTGCTGGGATTACAGGCCACAGCTACCGCGCCCGGCCCACCTCCTTCTCAATATATGAACTGGCTAAGCCAGTTAGGGAAGTATAAAATCTTATCTTTTGCTAGCACATTATGTAATGTTGTAATTGTCTGTTTTTGTTTCTGTCTCTTTCATAGAATGTGAACACCTTAAAGGGATTAGACCATCTTGTTGTTCTAGGTATTGCTATGTGTTAGTGGTGAATGAATAAACCCAAGTGCAAACTCAGGTTTCCAAGATGTAAATGTCACTGTACAGATGAAACAGACCAAAGATGATGATTCACTTTGCAAGGGGTCAGAGGGAAGACAAGGAGCAGTCCTCACTTGACTTGGGGCCATCCCTTATATCTCTACCCAGAGAAATCTGAATCCATACAGTTAAACTCTTACTTTTGTAACATGTGCAACCTTTATGTTACTATTATCTCATATGCTCCACCACTGGATGCATAATTTCAGGAAGTAAGCACAGTTTAAAAGTCAAAGTCTTGGTTTCTTTTCTTTTCTCCCTCATCTATCCAATAAGTATTTATGAAAGATTGTTAAATGTCAGGTCCTCCACTAAGTGCTAGGAACACAAAGATAAAGAAGTCATAATTTCTGTTTTTAAGTAGCTGACAGTCTAGTAAAAGAGAACTATTTGTAAATAAATTGTAATGTAGCGTGCTAAATACTAAAGTAGATATATGTATACAGTAAGTGAAGGCATAAAAGCAAAAAGAATCAATTTTGTATCTATTCTTGGCTACTCTTAATAAGGTCTTGAGACTCTATTAAATTATTCTCCTCTAGTTCTTATTTGTAAAATTGGTACAAAACCATCATTTAGGGCCGGGCGCGGTGGCTCACGCCTATAATCCCAGCACTTTGGGAGGCCGAGGCGGGCGGATCACAAGGTCGGGAGATCGAGACCACAGTGAAACCCCGTCTCTACTAAAAATACAAAAAATTAGCCGGGCGCGGTTGTGGGCGCCTGTAGTCCCAGCTACTCGGGAGGCTGAGGCAGGAGAATGGCGTGAACCCGGGAGGCGGAGCTTGCAGTGAGCCGAGATCGCGCCACTGCACTCCAGCCTGGGCCACAGAGCGAGACTCCGTCTCAAAAAAAAAAAAAAAAAAAAAAAAAAAAAAAAAAAAAAAACCATCATTTAAAAGAAAGTTCAAAGGAAACCAGAAAATATTATTATGCAATTGCAAGGGATACACGGATTCTCGATGGAAGTTCTTTCCCACTTTCAGACTGCTCTAGCTTCTCGCCTCTGACTGATGAAATTTCTCTATTACTTGTTATTCTTCTTGGATTACATTCTTTAGGCATTTATGATAGGGAAATAAAAGGAACAAGGAAGGCTGGCAAGGTAAAATGTGAAATCAGGACAAGGCCAGACCACAGGGTAGGAAAGGAAGGTGGGAAATGGGCAAGTATGAAGAAACCTCTTAGGGTGCTCTAGTTTGGACAAGAGGGGGACAAAAACTTCAAAAGGAGGTAGAACAGAGTCTGGAAGGGAGAAAAGGGCTGACAAGGGCAGTCTTTTTTTTTTTTTTTTAATGAAATAGGGTCTCACTTTGTCACCCAGATTGCAGTGCAGTGGTGCAATCTTGACTCACTGCAGCCTCGATCTCCTGGGATCAAGTGATCCTAGTGCCTCAGCCCCCAAGTAGCTGGGACTACAGGTGACTGCCACCACACCTGGCTAATATTTTGTAGAGACAGGGTTTTGCCATGTTGCCCAGGCTGGTCTTGAACTCCTGAACTCAAGTAATCCACCAACTTGGCCTCCCAAAATGCTAGGATTACAGGTGTAAGCCACTATTCTAGCCAACAAGGGCAGTCTTGGTTTGCCTCAGGCTGACCCCTGTACCTGACATCTCCAGATAGCCATCATCATTCAGGCGGCAGGCCTCAGTCAAAGTGAGAAACAGGCAGCCAATGGGATCCAGGGGGTGGCCCACCCAGCCCTCCAGGTTTGTGATGGTTGTGGTTCCTCTCTGCAACAGTTCTGGAAACAAGCAGGTTAAAATTTTAGACAGTGATAGAGACAAACTGCTATCTGTCCCTGCCTGGGTCTTCTTATCAGTCTCTCCAGCCTTGACCCTGAGAGTCAAATAAAAGCTTCTCTATTGTCTTGCTTTGGGTTGAAAGGGCTGGCCTCAAACATACCAGCCAGCTATAAGGTCATGTGGTCTGCATTTGGGTTGCCTGCTGGTAGTGCATACATGGATACAGCTTTACAGGTTTTTGTTTTAAGAGATACCTGAGTCTTCTGAATAGCTGGTACTACAGGCACATGCCACCATGCTCTGCTAATTTTATTTTATTTAAAAATTTATTTTTGAGACAGAGTCTCACTCTATTGCCCAGGCTGGAGTGCAGTGGCGTGATCTTGGCTCATTGCAACCTCTGCCTCCTGGGTTCAAATGATTCTCGTGCCTCAGCCTCCAGAGTAGCTGGGACTACAGGCATGTGCCACCATGACTGACAAATTTTTGTATTTTTGGTAGAACTGGGGTTTGCTATGTTGGCCAGGCTGGTTTCGACCTCCTGGCCTAAGTGAGCCACCTGCCTCAGCCTCCCAAAGTCCTGGGATTACAGGTGTGAGCCACTGTGCCTGGCATATTTAGTTTAATTAAATTAATTAATTATTTATTTTGAGATGGAGTTCTGCTCTTGTTGCCCAGGCTGAAGTGGAATGGTGTGATCTTGGCTTACTGCAACCTCTGCCTCTCAGGTTCAAGCAATTCTTCTGCCTCAGCCTCCCGAGCAGCTGGGATTACAGGCATGCACCACCATGCCTGGCTAATTTTTTGTATTTTTAGTAGAGATGGGGTTTCTCCATGTTGGTTAGGCTGGTCTTGAACTCCCGACCTCAGGTGATCACCTGCCTCGGCCTCCCAAAGTGCTGGGATTACAGGGGTAAGCCACTGTGCCCAGCCTTTATTTTATTTTTGTAAAGACAGGGTCTCACCATGTTGCCCAGCCTGGTCTCAACTCCTGGCCTCAAGCAATTCTCCTACCTGGGCCTCCCAGAGTGCTGGGATTATAGGTGTGAGTCACCATGCCTGTCTACAGCTTTACAGTTTAAACATGGTCTTCTCATACAAGATCTTAATGAGCCTTCTAACTGCCTTATGAGGGAGGCAAACAGGTATTATTCCCAAATTAACAGATGAGAAAACTGAGATTCATAAAGTGAAGCATTCCACACAGCAAGGAGAATGACCTGGAATTCCCTAGCTCTTCCGGGCCTTGTATCCTCCGAGGATCCTCATCAGCTTTGGGCCTAAGGGGGTTAGATGGCTCCTAATTACTATACCTTTCTTCTGATGCTTGTAGATTTCCAGTTGCCGCTGCTGCTGCAACCTCAGAGTATTAATAATGGCCACTGTGAGTCTGAGGGCCTCTTTTGGATAACCATGGGAACGTAGGGCATCAACCCGAGCACAGGCTGTAGGCACATGCTCTACCAAATAAGAAGAAGATATTTTGGTCTAGTTAAAATTTCAAATCAGGAAAATTTACACCTGACAAAGAGGGTTTGTATTCAGTCCAGTTCCTCAAATTCAACCTGACATCTACTATATACCAGAAACTGTGTCTTTATCTTTGAAGATATAAAAAGTTGAATAAATCACAGGTGATATCTTGAAAGAGCTACCTTGCAGCCTCAGCGTGGTCTATGGTGTTGAAAGGGACACACAAGTAGGATAATAAAATGTAGTTTCTCTCTTTGCAAACATATATTATACTATGGGAAACCAATGGAGGTAGCAACTAAATGCCTAATGGGAAAAGTCTCATTCATTTAATTAATCCTACATTTCCTGAAAACCTATTATATGCCACGGAGTATGCTTGGCAAAGGAAGTACATAGATGAATAAGAAATGGTCATTGCTCTCAAAGAGCACACAAATGATACATAAACATAATTATAAAGCAGCTAAAAAGAAGTAACATGATAGGAATATATATAGAGAAAATAATATTTGAGCTGTGCTTTGAAGGACAAGTAAGATTTCAAACAGGTAGACAAACAGGGAAAGACATTCCTGACAAAGGAAACATAAGCAGGGGCATATTGTAAAAGCATAAAAATTATTCAATATATTAACAGCATCCATCTTCAGAGTATGGCAAATAGTTCCATGTAGTTAAGAATTATGTTATGTGGCTTAAGATAGCCTGGAAAAGGTAGAGTCTGGAATATAAACAGCTTTGAATGCCATTCTATGGAGTTTGAATTTACCTTAGGGATAATGGAAGACTACCAAACCAAAGACTTACAAATAGGTGAGTAATTATAACAAGCTTTATGGTTTATTTTGTGCTTTTTTCTTAAAGATAAAATTAAAAATTACAGAAGTAATTGCAGAAAATTTGAAAATACTTATAAAGAAATATAAAATAAAAATCAGAAATAATCACTCTTTCCAGTGTCATGTATATTTACTCACACTTTTCTATTAATTTTTTTTTTTAGATGGAGTTTCACTCTGTCACCCAGACTGGAGTACAGTGGCGTGATCTCGGCTCACTGCAACCTCCAGCATCCAGGTTCAGGCAATTCTCCTGCCTCAGCCTCCTGAGTAGCTGGTATTACAGATGTGTGCCACCACACCCGGATAATTTCTGTACTTTTACTAGAGACAGGGTTTCACCATGTTGGCCAGGCTGGTCTCAAACTCCTGACCTCAGGTGATCCGCCCACCTCAGTCTCTCAAAGTGCTGGGATAACAGGTGTGAACCACTATGCCCAGTCTAGTAAGTTTTTACTAAAAATGGGATGGTATTAACACTTACTGTTTTGTAACTGGGCTTCCACTTAATAATACATTGTAAATATTTTTCCATGTTATCAAATATACATCTATAACATTAAAAATGATTACATATCATTCTGGTGAATACATGTATATCTATTGAGCTAATCAATCCCCTATTGTTGGACATTTATATGGTTTCCATTTTTTCTCATCTACCTTATTTTTGTACATGCTGTAATGAACCCCTTAGCTATATGCATATCCTTAGTTAATTATGGCTCAGGATAAATTCCTGCAGGTAGAATTCCTGGATCACATGGTATGAACATATTTTAAAAGCTTTTGATAAGAAGAAATACCCTTCAGAAAGACTGTAAGTATTTACACTCCTATAAGTAGTGGTAACCTAGCTCCATGCAACTTCTCCCACACCAGAAACTAATTATCTTAATTAAAAACGCCTGACCATTTGAAAATCAAAAAATGCTAACTCAGTGTTGTTTTAATTTGCATCTTTGTTAATGAGGTGTATATTCTTTCACATGCTTATTAGATTTATGTTTTAGAAGTGCTGGATCACAGAAGAAAGATGATCAGAGGGAACTTCAGGTGGTGACTCAGTGTGTCTGGCTATTGCTTTCAAGAGAGAGACGGGCATATCTAGATTCAGCAAAATCTTGAGAAAGACAAAGATATGGTTTGAGAGATGGAGGTAGGTAATTGCGAGAAGACAATGAAAATGTATGTCATTGCTGTAAGACTCGGAAAATGAATATTTTTAAAAAAGAATGTCTCTTTTGAAATGGGTATCCTGTGATAAAGTCAGGGACAGGCTGATTGAGGGAAAGCCAGGAAACTATTTCAGAGGAGGGTTTAAACTCACAATGAAACAGCTCTATCCTGTTATCATGAAGGAAGGTAGGAAGGTGGGAAGGAGAAAAGGAAGACTGCTTGGTGACAAATGTAGATTATGTCCTATTTACTAGCATAGGAGACTAAAAAAAATTCAAATTCAAATTAGTGCTTTTTTTAGCAAAACATGTAATTTTAGAGTAGACTATAATGTTGCTCAATAACTACTGAGTAGACTATTGTTGCTTAATAACTCAGAGAAGCTGTGAACTGAGGCCTAATTGCTTTGTTAGTGCTCTTTGAGATGCATTAACTCCTTTCACCCCTGCCAAAGCTTAGAGGACAGGATGCAAATTCTTATTTGAGGTTGCTGTATCACAACTGAGTATACATGCAAATGGCTTAGGCTTCACATAAATATCCCTAATAAAAGCCCCAAAAGATCTGTGTGAAAACTGTCCAAATTGTAGTTTGAGTTGTAGGTACGTATGAAGATGGCTCATTTGGGCCTGGCATGAAGTGAGGGTGGCTCTCAAGTTCTTAGAGGAGGGCTAGACTTACCAAGCCACAGTGGCTGGCCTTGGGAATTAAAGAGTAGTCTTTCACTTTCCCGCTGGCAGGCAGGAGCTGTATAAACATCACTGCTGATTATTCGCTGTAGGTGGCTATCCTGCCAATGTAATTCACGGCCCTCAATGGCTCTAGTGAACACTGTTCGTCTTGGTCTGGATAAGGAGTCTGGAGAAAGAAGAACATGCAGCAGTACAGTGACAGGCAATTTGAAGTTTTAAGCCCTGGGTCTTCTTCAGGGTGGGAGGTTGGCTGAATAATAGTATTTTAAAAGAATAACTCTGGCAGCAGTATTGAGAACAGGTTATAAGGTGGAAGGGCAATGAGAGCAGCCACTTGCAATCTCTGAGTATCTGTTGTGTTGCCTCCTTCTTGGATAAGCTTTTAGTGTGTGTGTGCTCTTTATAGGAATAACCTTCCCACAGAGATCTATGGCTTCCTTCCTCCTCCTACAGAAGACTAATTTCTCCAGAGATCCAGAAGCTACATGAAATACAAGAGGAGTAGTGGTGCTTAGCCACTCAATCATGAAGATATAAACTGCTTCTATCGAGGTCAAAGGTAGAGAGAAGCAGCTAGGCAATATCCTTGGCCAATCTGTAACTTGTTTCATACCAAGTTTCCCTTATCAGACCAAGGACTTTCATGAAATTCATATTAAGAGTTGAAAGAGAGCTGAAGTTACAGTGGCTTCTGCCTGTAATCCCAGAACTTTGGGGGGCTAAAGTGGGAGGATCACTTGAGGCCAGGAGTTCAAGACCAGCCTGGGCAACATAGCAAGACACTGTCTCTACAAAAAATAAAAAATTTAAAAATTAGCCAGGCATGGTGGCACATGCCTGTAGTCCTAGCTACTTGGGAGGCTAAGGCAGGAGGATCACTTGAACTCAGGAGGTAGACGCTGCAGTGAGCCAAGATTACACCACTGCACTCTAGCCTGGGTGACAGAGCAAAACCCCATTTCAAAAAAAAAAAAAAAGAGAAAGAGCTGAAGCTCTGTATATTCAGGTACCTTTATTACACTGGTATCTGCGGCTTACAGTCTTGTTCCCCAATAAGAAAAAACTGATGAGGCCAGGTGTGATAACTCGCACTTGTTATCCCAGCACTTTGGGAGGCTGAGGCTGGCGGATTGCTTGAGTCTAGGAGTTTGAGACCAGTCTGGGGAATGTGGTGAAACCCTGTCTCTACAAAAAATATAAAAATTAGCCGGGCATGGTGGCGTGGGCCTGTAGTCCCAGCTATTCAGGGGCTGAGTCAGGAGGATCACTTGAGCCCGGGAGGTTAAGGCCACAGTGAGCCGAGATCGTGCCACTGGTCTCCAGCCTAGGTAACAAAGCGAGATCATGCCTCAGAAAAAAGAAAAAGAAAAAACTGGCTAATAAAAGACAAACTTGTTTTCTCACTGGAGTCTTATCATGCCATCTCTCTTCAGGAAAAGGGCTGCAGGGAAACCAAAACTGCAGATAAAAATGTAGGCTCAACTCTTAAGGGTGGTATGTAGGAGGACCAAATGAAGATATCTTGCCATAAACCATGGACTTAGGGAGGATCATGGAAATGATATTTAAGGTAATAAGAAACCATGAGGGAGTCACTTAACTGATGCTTTGCCAGATTAATGGCAATTTAAACTATTTTGGGATCAAGAACTGACGTATTGTACCGTACGGACATTTACAGAGATGCCCAAATGAGGTGTGTACCTACTGATTCTGTGCAAAAAAATTATGAGGGAATGTCAGATAATTCATACTGAATATGAAACAACCTAACATATTCAACCATTCAGGAAAAGTCCTTGGAATCTGGTCATTTCTTTAGAATTTAATATATCCCATTGGGTACAGGCTCAGATGGCTGAAGGATATTATCATTCAAGTAGCACTGACAGTATTTACTGAAATTGCTTCTCCTTCATGTTGTCCTCACTGAAAGCACAATGACTCTTCTACTGGCTGGAATCTAAGCTCATCTATTGCTGAACTGAGAATCCACTGGTCTGCTCAACCCACAGTGGACACTGGGCTCCCAATATATTTTTAAATTGATTAAATCAGCGAATAATTACTGCCTACTATACAGTAGGTACTGTTCTTAGTGCTTAGGACATACAAAGTCCCTGTCTTTTTTTTTTTTTTTTGAGACGGAGTCTCACTCTGTCGCCCAGGCTGGAGTGCAGTGGCCGGATCTCAGCTCACTGCAAGCTCCGCCTCCCGGGTTCACGCCATTCTCCGGCCTCAGCCTCCCGAGTAGCTGGGACTACAGGTGCCCGCCACCTCGCCCGGCTAGTTTTTTTTTTTGTATTTCTTAATAGAGACGGGGTTTCACCGTGTTAGCCAGGATGGTCTCAATCTCCTGACCTCGTGATCCGCCCGTCTCGGCCTCCCAAAGTGCTGGGATTACAGGCTTGAGCCACCGCGCCCGGCCCAAAGTCCCTGTCTTTATGGACCTTTACATTCAATTGGGGAGAGACAGTTAAGTAAATATATAGTGTATCAGATATATCATACAGTTATAAGTGCTATGAAAAAGTCTAAAGCAGAGTTAGGGAGAAAAGCAAGCTGGGGTTAGGCAGGGGGTTATTGTTCTATTCATATATAGAATGGTCTCCAGGCAAAAGGAACAGCAAGTACTAAGTCCTAAGGCAGAAGTATATTTGGAGTGTTTGAGAACAGTGAGGAGGCTAGTATAGTTGGATGGAATGAGCAAGCAGGAGAATCACAGGAGATTAAGTCCGAGACATATTAGAGAACTAGATCATGGAGGGCCAATGTAGGCCATGAGAAAAAGATGACTTTGGGTTTTTGAGAAAGATGAGAGGCTACTGAAGAGCTCTGAGCTGTGAAGGTATATGATGGGACTTGCATTTTATTTATTTATTTATTTTTTTTGAGACAGAGTCTCGCTCTGTAGCCCAGGCTGGAGTGCAGTGGCCGGATCTCAGCTCACTGCAAGCTCCGCCTCCCGGGTTCACGCCATTCTCCGGCCTCAGCCTCCCGAGTAGCTGGGACTACAGGCGCCCGCCACTTCGCCCGGCTATTTTTTTTTTGTATTTCTTAGTAGAGACGGGGTTTCACCGTGTTAGCCAGGATGGTCTCCATCTCCTGACCTCGTGATCCGCCCATCTCGGCCTCCCAAAGTGCTGGGATTACAGGCTTGAGCCACCGCGCCCGGCCGGGACTTGCATTTTAAAAGGATAACTCTGGCAGCAGTATTGAGAACAGGTTATAAGGTGGAAGGGCAGAAGAAGGGGGAGCAATCAGGTGGGCACTACAATAATTTGTGAGAGATGATGGTAGCTGGCAGAGAAATAAAGAGTGGAGATGATGAGCAGTAGTTGGATTCTGCATATATTTCAAATTGGATTTGCTCATGGATTAGAGCTGGGGTGAGAGAGAGTAAAGAATTAAGAATGACTCCAAGGTTTTTTAGAGAGTTGCCATATATGGAGACAGAAAGACTGCAAGAGGAGCAGGTTTGGGTGGGGCTTGAGGGGTAGGAATCCTACTGAGATGCCTGTTAATAGATAAATGGGGATATCAAAAAGGCAGTCTGAATATCAAATATACATGTCTGGAGTTGAGAGGAAAGGTCTGGGCAAGATCTATATATACGAGTTGTTAGTATTTAGATGATTACTAAAACAATGCAACCAACGAAGAAGTATAGAAAGAGGGTGGTGGCCAGGCACGGTGGCTCACTCCTGTAATTCCAGCACTTTGAGAGGCAGAGGTAGGCGGATCACAAGGTCAGGAGTTCGAGACCAGCCAGGCTAACATAGTGAAACCCCATCTCTACTAAAAATACAAAAATTATCAAGCGTGGTGGCGGGCACCTGTAATCCTAGCTACTCAGGAGGCTGAGGCAGGAGAATCACTTGAACCTGGGAGGCGGAGGTTGTGGTGAGCCGAGACCACACCAGTGCACTTCAGCCTGGGCAACAGAGCAAGACTCTATCTCAAACAAAAAAAAAAAAAAAAAGAAAGAGAGGTGGTCTGATGACAGATCCCTGGGCACTATGGCATTTTAGGTTGGGAACTGGGGAAGAGACAGTAAAGAGACTTATAAGGAATGGCCAATGAAGTAAGGAGAACCGAGAGAGAATGGTTTCTTGGAAGTCAAATGACAAAGAAGTTTCAAGGAGAGTGTGACCAATGTGTCAAACAGTGCTGATAGGTCAAGTAAGGTTATGACTGAGAACAACTAGTAGATTTAGCAACAGTTAGCATTAGTAACTGATACAAGAGCTGTTTCAGTAGTGGTAGGGATTGAAAGCCTGACTTGGAGTGAATTCAGGGAGATTAAGAACAGAAGAAATGGAGATGGAAAATCTGTACTATTCTTTTTAACTGATTTTTCCTAATTCTACCACCTATTTCTACCACCCAGAGATGCACGTGGAATCACAAGAGTGTTTTCTGTTTTGTTTTGGTAAACAAAACAAAAACCTGTAAAACCCTGTCTTACACAGTAAGACAAAATTCCTACTGGGTCAAAGAATTACTAAAATTGGGATACTAAAGAAAAGCTAGCAAGAATGATGGTGGTAACTGGTGATGCATGAAGAGGGTGTAGTTTTTGGTAATGTCAAGGTTTAGGGTATGATTTTGGGGTTGAATGGCTAAGTTATGGTGGAGGATGAGACTACTGGAAAAGAGGAGATCAAATAATTGAGAGGCCAGGGTATTGAAAGGGTCATCTATGTGGCTACTGAAGTCATCAAGAATTATGATGGGAATCAGCGTGGTGGCTCATGCCTATAATCCCAGCACTTGGGGAGGCCAAGGCAGGAGGACTGCTTGAGCTCAGGAGTTCAAGACTAGCTTGCGCAACATGACGAAACCATCTCTACAAAAAATACACACACACAAAAATTTGGCTGTGAGTGGTGGCTCACGGCGGTAGTCCCAACTACTCGGCAGGCTGAGATAGGAGGATCACTGAAGTCTGGGAGACGGAAGTTGCAGTGAGATGAGAACACGCCACTTCACTCTAGCGTGGGTGACAGAGTGAGACCCAGTCTCAAAAAAAAAAAAAATTAAACAAAAAGAATTACGATAGGAACAGTGATAGAAAGTAGTATTAGTAAGCCAATAGCTAAAAATCTTCAATGAATGAGAGGGATTGACCCAGAGGTCTACAGATGACAAAAACCAGCAGGGTGGCAGACAGTATAGTTTGATGGCATAAACTTAAACCTGGGGTATTTTAAGAAGGTAGGAAGGAGAATTATGTAGAAATGACTTTGAAGAATAGGCAGGAATCAACTGCTTCTCCAGCCCCAAAGGTAAAGGGATGTGAAAGAGGTATCAATCACAACCTGAGAAGGCTTTAGAAGAAGCAACATCTTCAAAGGAGAGCTAACAACAACAAAGAACCAATATATTATGACAGGAAGAAACTGCCAGACCAGGCTGGGTGCGGTGGCTCACGCCTGTAATACTAGCACTTTGGGAGGCCAAGACGGGCAGATCACTTGAGGAGTTTGACACAAGCCTGGCCAATATGGTGAAACCCTGTATCTACCAAATATACAAAAATTAGCCAGGTGTGGTGGCCCGCGCCTGTAGTACCAACTACTCAGGAAGCTGAGGCAGGAGAATTGCTTGAACCTGGAAGGCGGAGGTTGCAGTGAGCTGAGATCACACTACTGCACTCCAGCCTGGGCAACAGAACAAGGCATGTGTTTGTATGCATTTGACCCTCTCTATGCTATCCAAAGCCACTATCAAAGAGATGGCTTCCTGTGTTGTGGAAGCTAGATGAGTGCCAGGAAAGGGTAAATAAGTGGCAAAATTGTAGCCTTTTCATCTTCCATTACCTTAGTTGTCTTAAATATACTGACAACTAATTATGGTACAGAAGAAGACCAAACAAAAACAATAATTTTCGTGATTTCCTTCTTGAGACTGAAAATACCAATGGAGTTATTTAAAATAAAAGGAACTGCCAGGCGCAGTGACTCATGGCTGTAATCCCAGCACTTTGAGAGGTTGAGGTGGGTGGATCACCTGAGGTCAGGAGTTCGAGACCATGCTGGCCAACATGGCAAAACCCTGTCTCTACTAAAAATACAAAAATTAGCCAGGTGTGGTGGCTGTCACACCTGCAATCTCAGCTACTCGGGAGGCTGAGGCATGAGAATCACTTGAACCCTGGAGGCAGAGGTTGCAGTGAGCCAAGATCGCACCACTGTACTCCAGCCTGGGGGATAGAGCAAGACCTTGTCTCCAAATAAAATAAAATAAAATAAAATAAAATAAAATAAAAGGAACCAATTGTAAAATCAGTGTCTGATAAAATCTTCTACCAATAAAGGCTCTCAATAGGCTAAAGAATAATCAATTGACAACATCAAATAGATCAACTGACAACATCAAATAGACTGAATTAGTTGAACTAAAACTGATACGAATGCTGATGTCAAGTGATATCTGCAGGCCAGTGGGCTCAAAAGGTGGAGTGTATGGTATCACTGTACTGGAAGTGTCTTAAAATGGGGCAGGAATCCTACCAATAATATGGGAGGATGATCCCACCCAGCTATTTGCTGTATAAAAATTTGAGGAAAACAGAAGTAAGAAAAGTTTTTAAAAGTTTTTAAAACTGCTTTTTATAGGTCTTTTGTTCCTCCCCTAAGTTAGGTCTGAGCTAAACCAACCCCAACTGAAGCCAAGACATTTAATACATTAGACAGGAAGAACCTGAAGAGTAGACCAGGAGTCATGCAGAGGGCTCTAGGACATTATGCTAGGCACTGTAAGGACACTAGATGTGGAAAAGGATAGCAACTCAATGTCAAAGATAAAAGCTTATCCTTACTTAAGGTTCGGCATTTCAAGATGAATAAAAACACAGGGTTTTCTTATTTAGAATAGCAATTCTGACAGCCAAAAGGCTATCCAGCTGCCATTGTTCTAGGTTTACCCTCCCACCTTTCGAAGTTCCAGGTACAAAGAGCCTAAAAGGACACCTGGCTCACCTGGGCTGTGAATGGCATTCTGGGGAAGTGCATTGGTGATGTTGGGCAGCTCATGTCCATAGTTTCCATCCTCCAGGGGACAGACATCCAGGTCGCTCCACTTCTGCAGCTGCTGCAGCCAGCAGGATTTCTCCTCCAGTTTGCAGTGTGGATTTAAAATTATGCACACCCATAAAGCCCCTGGAAAATAAAGCAACCCATATTCTTAACATCTCTCCTTTGATGTAAGCCTTAATGTTTCAGTTTCATTTTTAGATGGTAGAGAAACTTTCCAAAGCATTAACTTTTCTTAATGTAAAAAATTCGCTAAGATTTTTAGAACTGGCTTGTTTTTCCTTCCCAACACTTCCTTAAAGTAGAGTGACTGTCTTATTTGAATCTGTGTGCCTGTGATATAAAGACAGACTTAGGCTTGAACTCTGAGCTCAAATCTGCAGTGTAATAAATATTTATTAAGAGCCTTCTATGTTAAGGCTCTGTGCTGGTGAATAAAACCGACACTGTTCCTACCCTTGAGGAACTGTCTAGTGAGGGAGACAGATAAATAAACATAATTCCATTTGAATATGATAAGTATTAAGATAAAGATACGTTCAGGGTATGAAAGCATATGCATAGAGGAAGGGCATTTAGTACAAGGACATGGTTGGAAGCGAGGAAGTCAGAAAAAGTTTTATTTTTTTGCTTAGCTGAACTTCCTGAGCTTCATCAAATCATTCAATTGTCAAACTGAGATCATAAAAATACCTACTTTGTAGGGCTATTGTGAGAATTAAATGAGATAACCTTTGTCAAGGGTCTAGCATATTACCTAGCACATAGTAGAATCTTAGTATTTGCTTATTCAAAAAAAATAAAGTATTTGGACTTGGATTTTCAAACTGCTGATAACTTGTGATGCCTTAAAACTATTCCTTTCTTGGGATTTTTTTTTTCTTTTTTTTTTTTTTTGAAACGAAGTCTCGCTCTTGTCCCTCCAAGCTGGAGTGTGATGGGGCGATCTTGGCTTATTGCAACCTCCGCCTCCTGAGTTCAAGGGATTCTCCTGCCTCGGTGCCCCAACCCCACGCCCCCCACCCCGAGTAGCTGGGATTACAGGCGCCTGCCACCACGCCTGGCTAATTTTTGTATTTTGTTGCCCAGGCTGGAGTGCAGCGGCGCGATGTCAGCTCACTGCAAGCTCCGACTCCCGGGTTCACGCCATTCTCCTGCCTCAGCCTCCCAAGTAGCTGGGACTACAGCCACCTGCCACCAAGCCTGGCTAATTTTTTGTATTTGTAGTAGAGACGGGGTTTCACCGTGTTAGCCAGGATGGTCTCGATCTCCTGATCTCATGATCTGCCCACCTTGGCCTCCCAAAGTGCTGGGATTACAGGCGGTGCAACTGGCTGCAGTGTGTCTTAATATAAACATCCTTTAGGATGTAGTTACATCCATGGATGGAAGTACATTTGGACACTATTTCAAAGCCAAATAGGAATGTTTTAAAAAGCCATATTAGCCTCAATTTCAGATATTAATTGAAGATGAAAATTAATTTCTGGCTGGGTGCTGTGGCTCACACTTATAAACCCAGCGCTTCGGCAGGCCGAGGAGGGCAGATCACTTGAGCTCAGGAGTTTGAGACCAGCCTGGGCAACATGGTGAAACGCTGTCTCTCCCAAAAATACAAAAAATTAGCTGGGCATGGTGGTGCGCACCCAGCTGGTCCCAGCTACTCAGGAGGCTGAGGTGAGAGGATTGTTTGAGCCCAGGAGGTGGAAGTTACAGTGAGCGGAGATCACACCACTGCACTCCAGCATGGGTGACTGAAAAAAAAAAAAGAAAAAACCCTCATTTCTACTGTTTCAATTCAATTTTTTAAATGTACCATGAAAAAGAAACTATATGATGTGTTGGGTACAGTGGCTCACGCCTGTAATCCCAGCACTTTGGGAGGCGGAGGCCGGCTGATCACCTGAGATCGTGAGTTCAAGACCAGCCTGACCACCATGGAGAAACCCTATCTCTACTAAAAATACAAAAAATTAGCCAGGTGTGGTGGTGCATGCCTGTAATGCCAGCTACTTGGGAGGCTGTGGTAGGAGAATCGCTTGAACCTGGTAGGTACAGGTTGCAGTGAGACGAGATCCCGCCATTGCACTCCAGCCTGGGCAACAAAAGCGAAACTCCGTTTCAAAAAAAAAAAAAAAAGAAAAAGAAAAAAGGAACTAATACTTACAACAGTGACTCTTCAGGGGATTATAGTAACATTTATTTTACAGTTTAACAAGGGCTTTTCATCTATAGTGTAGAAACAGATTTTCATATTTAATCTTCACAGGTAAAAAAGAGGACCAAAAAAGAAGCTACTAAATCTGGCAACTTCAGAAGAACTCTGGTGATCTTAGGAATCGCAAAATCAGTAGGATAATAGGAAGGGAAAACAGATTGGGTGAGATGAGAGGCTTAAGAGGTAAAGAAACAGGGTGCTAATTCTAGTCCTGGAGGAGTTCCTATTTCCTAGGCATTTTGATATTAAGAAGGGGATCCTGGCTGGGCGCGGTGGCTCATGCCTGTAATCCCAGCACTTTGGGAGGCGGAGGTGGCTGGATTGCTTGGGGTCAGGAGTTCGAGACCAGCCTGGCCAACATGGCGAAACTCCATCTCTACTAAAAATACAAAAAATTAGCCAGGCATCATGGTGTGTGCCTATAATCCCAGTTACTCAGGACGCTGAGGCAGGAGAATCTCTTGAGTCCAGGAGGCGAAGGTTGTAGTGAGCCAAGATTGAGCTATTGCACTCCAGCCTGGGCGACAGAGCGAGACTCTGTTTAAAAAAAAAAAAAATCCCTAGAAAGTGAGCACGAGTACTTTCACCTATAAGTTAAAAATGAGTTTTCTGTCTTGTTAATTATGTCCTTATAAATTTGTTTCAATACAATTACAACCCTGAGAAAGAGACAAAGCAAAAAATCCTACCAGTTGCCTGTATAAAACAGCACTCACAGGACTGTTATCAGTATCCAGAAGCATATTTTCCTACAACTTAAAAAAAAGTGTTGGCTGGGTACAGTGTCTCATGCTTGTAATACCAGTGCTTGCGGAGGCTGAGGTGGGAGGATCACAAGGCCAGCAGTTTGAGATCAGCCTGGGCAACAGTGAGACCCTATCTCTACAACAAATTAGAATTGGCTGAATGTGGTAGCCTGTGCCTGTAATCCTAGCTACTTGGGAAGCTGAGGTGGAAGTATTTCTTGAGCCCAGGAGTTTGAGTTGCAGTGAGTTATGATCACACCACTGTATTCCAGCCTAGGGGACAGTGAGATCCTGTCTCAAAGTAAATCAATAAAAAGACATTTGGCTTGGGCTTGGTGGCTCATGTCTGTGGTCCCAGCACTTTGGGAGGCTGAGGCAGGTGGATCACTGGAGTTCAGGAGTTTGAGACCAGCCTCGCCAACATGGTGAAAGCCTGTCTCTACAAAAGTAGAAAAATTAGCCAGGCGTGGTGGTGCGCGCCTGTAGTCCCAGCTACTTGGGAGGCTGAGGCAGGAAAATCAAGTGAACCGAGGAGGCAGAGGTTGTAGTGAGCTGAGACCACACCACTGCACTCCAGACTGGGCAACAGAGTGAGACTCTTTCTCAAAAAACAACAAAAAATTTTAAAAGCATCAACTCTAAGCAAAGGTAGCTACTATGGAAATTAAAATTTTATATAATTATTAAATATTAAATATAATAATAAAATAATAGCTATCATTGATTTCTTTTTATCAGCTAGGGATTAAGGTGTTAAGCACTTTATCTCATTCAGTCCTTTAACTCTGAGGGTCAACAGGTCTTGATTTGGATGTAAAAGACAGAAAATAGGGAATCAAGGATAACCCTTAAATTTTCTTCTTGAGCAATGATGGAATCTTGCTCTGTCACCCAGGCTAAAGTGCAGTGGCATGATCTCAGCTCACTGAAATGTCTGCCTCCCAGGTTCAAGCAATTCTCCTGCCTCAGCCTCCTGAGTAACTGGGATTACAGGCACCCGCCACCATGCCCGGTTAATTTTTTTTTTTTTTTTTTTTTTTTGGAGACAGAGTCTCGCTCTGTCGTCCAGGCTGGAGTGCAGTGGCCGGATCTCAGCTCACTGCAAGCTCCGCCTCCCGGGTTCACGCCATTCTCCTGCCTCAGCCTCCCGAGTAGCTGGGACTACAGGCGCCCGCCACCTCGCCCGGCTAGTTTTTTGTATTTTTTAGTAGAGACGGGGTTTCACCGTGTTAGCCAGGATAGTCTCGATCTCTTGACCTCGTGATCCACCCGTCTCGGCCTCCCAAAGTGCTGGGATTACAGGCTTGAGCCACCGCACCCGGCCAATTTTTTTTTTTTTAAATTTTTTTTTTTTTTTTTTTTTTTAGATGGAGTCTCACTCTGTCACCCAGGCTGGAGTGGCATAGTTTCGGCTCACTGCAAGCTCCGCCTCCCGGGTTCACGCCGTTCTCCTGCCTCAGCCTCCCGAGTAGCTGGGACTACAGGTGCCCACCACCACGCCTGGCTAATTTTTTGTATTTTTAGTAGAGACAGGGTTTCACCGTGTCAGCCAGGATGGTCTCAATCTCCTGACCTCGTCATCCACCCGCTTCAGCCTCCCAAAGTGCTGGAATTACAGGCGTGAGCCACCGCGCCTGGCCAATTTTTTGTATTTTTAGTAGAGACAGGGTTTCACCATGTTGGCCAGACTTGTCTTGAACTCCTGAACTCAGGCGATCTGCCCGCCTTGGCCTCCCAATGTGCGAGGATTACAGGCGTGATCCTAGCTCAATGGCGCCTGGCCGTTGAGCAACAAGATAATACATCTTGATGCTATATATTGAGATGGCAATAACAAGTGGAAAATAAGGCTTTGGCAGAAAAATTAAGAGTTCTGTGATGTCTGTATTAAGTTGGAGATGTGATGGGCAGCTGGACACAGCCTGGAGCTCAGGGGAAAGATCAGGGCTAGAGACATACATTTGTGATTTACCTGCATCTGGGTAGTATTTAAAGCCATGGGACTGAATATATAATCATTTAGGTAAAGAATGTAAACAGGAAAGTGGATGCTAGGGGGCACTCAATATTTAGAAGGGTTAAGGAAAGGCAGAGAAGCCTGCAAAGGTGACTGAGTGAAAGTCACCAGGAACACAGTGGGGAAACCCAGTGGGTATGCAGTTATGGAGACCAAGAGAAGAGTGTTTCAAAAAGAGTATGGGCATGTGGCTCGTGCCTATAATCCCAGCACTTTGGGAGATGGAGGTGGTAGAATTGCTTGAGGCTAGGAGTTCAAGACCAGCCTGGGCAATATAGCGAGAGCCTGTTGCTACAAAAGAAAGGAAAAATAAAAGAGTATGGTCAAGTTTAGTGAAAACCGCTAAGAATTTTGAAGTAAGATGAGAACAGAGAAGTGACTGTTGTATTTAGCAATATGGAAATTACTTGTGATTTCGAGAACAGCTACTTCAGGAGACTGGCAGCAATGGGCAATGGAAACCCAACTAGAGTGGGCTCAAGAAAGAACGGAGGGGAGCAAATGGAAAGAGTGACCACAGATAATTTTTTAAAGAAGTGTTGTTTCAAAGGGGAGAAGAGAAATGGGTTAATAGTTGGTGGGGACAGTTGGATCATCAAAGGAGTATTTTTTAAAATTTGAGATTAAAGATATTAGAGCAGGCGAGGCACGGTGGCTGACACCTGTAATCCCAACACTTTGGGAGGCCGAGGCAGGTGGATCACCTGAGGTCTGGAGTTTGAGACCTGCCCGGCCAACATGGCGAAACCCCATCTCTACTAAAAATACAAAAATTAGCCAGGCATGGTGGTACACGCCTGTAGTTCCAGCTACTCAGGGGGCTGAGGCAGAAGAATTGCTTCAATCCAGGAGGCAGAGGTTGCAGTGAGCCAAGACTGTGCCACTGTACTCCATCCTGCGTGACAGAGTGAGACTCTGTCTCAAAAAAAAAAAAAAAAAAAAAAAGATACTAGAGCATATTTGTATGCTGATGGGAATGATCTTGTAGAGAAAGAAAAGTTAATAATGCCCAAGCAAAGAAATAATTGTAGCAGCAACATTCTTGAGAAAAGGAGATAGAACAGAACCCAGAGCAAACACGTAAGGGTTGGCCTTTCATGACAGCAGAGATACTTTATGGATTTTAACAAAGGAGAAGGCAAACCATATGGGTAGAGACATAGAAAGTATTAGTAGATTTGTAGATGGGGAGATGATGAAACTTCATGTCTGATTGGTCCCAATTTCTCTAGTTCAGAAACAGAAAGTAGTGAGCCATTTCTCTCTATATTTGTAGTTACTACAAACCCTGCCTAGGTTCTCCATAGGTGTATAGGCCTTGTGATCTGTAAGGAGCCCTAAAAATAGCTAGGGGAGCCCTTAGAATACTTAGGGGAAGCATGAATGCACTGTTCCAGTGTCTAACCTAATAAGCCTTCTCTAAGTGCAGTGGTTCTCAAAGTGTGGTCTCTGGATCAGCAGCATCAGCATCCCCAGGGAATTTGTTAGAAATGCAAATTCTCAGGCTCCACTCCAAACCTACTGAAACAGAAACTCGGGATAGGGCCCAGTGATCTGTTTAAACAAGTACTCTCGGTGATTCTGAAAGGTTTGAGAACCACTGTCTTAACAGAATGCTGAAGGTTTCTCGGAAGGTTGATATAGTAATTTGTTAGATATGAAAATGCCAGAAGCAAGAGTTTTTCATAATGAACCCAAGTATATAACAAGAACTTTAAAAGCACCAGGAGCCAACTCTACTTACTTCCTCCCAACTACCTCTGTCCCAAAGGCAAAGCCCAAGTCCACAGCACAATCCTGTGGTACAGAAATTAAGACATTCAGGCCTCAGATGAAACTGACTCTCCCAAGGCTAACTTCAAGTTCTTAAGGAATATGCACTTTGAAAAAATAAAAGGACTTAAGATAGAATTGAGGGAGATGTTACAGAGGGGGATGTCAGACAGATTGGGCTTCCAGTGTTAGAGCTAAAACTTACCAGTGTGTGACCCTGAGTTCAGGGTATGGAAGATTCTGAAAGCAGGGTGAGAAGTATTAGCATTGCAAAACTGGTCTTAGAGGAAGGGAATGCTAAAGAGAAATGATGGCCACAGAGGACTGCCTTGATAAGGGAGAAGCAAGAACAGTGAGGCCATTAGAAGGTCACAGTTCTAATCTAATCTAAAAGTTTCAAGGGGGAATGGACACTACATTGCATTTTAAAGGTTGAGAAATCAAAAAAAGTTGGTGACTGGATGTAGGGAATGAAAGAAAAATGAGTGCTTGGCAGTAAGTTTGGTAAAGTAAGGAATAGTGGTGCCAATAACAGTCACAAGAGCCTTTGTTTGTAAGAGAAAGCCTGAGTTCATTTTTGATTTCTCACTGGAAATGGTCAATGGACATCTACTCATGTGGGACTAAAACTCAGATGAGTAGAAAGAAGCTAAAGGTGAAATGACCGTATAAGTAAGCTCTGAAGCTATAATATATATATATATCTATATATATATATATTTTTTTGAGACGGAGTCTTGCTCAGTCGCCCAGGCTGGAGTGCCGTGGCACGATCTTGACTCACTGCAAGCTCCGCCTCCCAGGTTCACACCATTCTCCTGCCTCAGCCTCCCGAGTAGCTGGGACTATAGGCGCCTGCCACTACGCCCGGCTAATTTTTTTGTATTTTTAGTAGAGACAGGGTTTCACTGTGTTAGCCAGGATGGTCTTGATCTCCTGACCTCGTGATCCGCCCGTCTCGGCCTCCCAAAGTGCTGGGATTACAGGCATGAGCCACCGTGCCTGGCCTGAGGCTATGATTTTTTTTTTTTTTTTTTTTTTTGAGACGGAGTCTCGCACTGTCGCCCAGGCTGGAGTGCAGTGGCGCAATCTCGGCTCACTGCAAGCTCCGTCTCCCAGGTTCACGCCATTCTCCTGCCTCAGCCTCCTGAGTAGCTGGGACTACAGGCGCCCGCCACCGCGCCTGGGTAATTTTTTGTATTTTTAGTAGAGACGGGGTTTCACCGTGGTCTCGATCTCCTGACCTTGTGATCCGCCCGCCTCGGCCTCCCAAAGTGCTGGGATTACAGGCGTGAGCCACCGTGCCCGGCCGAAGCTATGATATTTTTTAAAAAGTTACCAAGGGAATATAGAGAAGGAAGAATAGAAGGTCAAGTCCAAGTACTGGAAATTGCCCTGTGTCTTAAAGGTCTGGCTGGGAGTGATACAGAAGAGCAGACTCGGGGAAGCAACAAAAGTGAGGCTGATAAGTATTTGGAGAGCCAGGCTACTGCCATGCAACAGAAGCCAAGCAAAGAGGTTTTCTCTCAACAAAGGTTTCCACCTTTATGGTAACATCTGGAACAGAATGCTTGATGTCAATAGCAAAGCACAATGCTGTGGAAAAAACAAAAGTGAGTTCAGTGTTACTCTGGGTGGCCCTTGTAGAGCCTAAGTCTTCTACCAGTTGGACTTAGCAAGATCCATGCAATGATTGATGGCAAGGGTTCATAAACACTGTTGCCACAGGGCAAGATGGAAGGACGAAGCACTTCTCTGAATGATGGGAACTTACCTAGCTCATCCCAGAGCTGCCTGCACTTGTCTGTCATGTTTGTTCCTTGCTGCCTCCAGAGCGTGAGTCGTGGGTCAGCCATAAACTGCTCAGTTATTAGTGTCAGCATCCTTGCTCCATTGGAATCTCTCATCCGCAGCATTTCTCGAACCTGACACATAAGAAGTGGCAAGGGATTGGTGATTGTGCATCACAAAAAAGTAGGAGGAGAAGGAAGTGGGGGAGGGGGAAGTGAAGATGAAGTATCTGAGTACACCATATCCAAAAGAGCCAGAAAGGCGGCCTCTTGTTCTGTAAGCAAGATCTCTGCATGTACCAAGAAAGCCTGATGTTCACAATGAGATACCATTTCACACCCACTAGGATGGCTAGAATTAAAAAGTCAGATAACAAGTGTTGGACAGGATGCAAAGAAATTGACACATCATACACTGTTGGTAGGAATGTAAAATGATACAGCCACCTTGGAAAACAGACTGGCAGTTCCTCAAATGATTAAGCATAGAGTTACTATATGACCCATCAATTCCACTCCAAGAAAGAAATGAAAATACATGTCCACATGTCCACATAGAACCTTATACAAGAATGTTTATAGCAGCACTATTCATAATAGCCAAAAGGTGGAAACAACTCAAATGTTCACTAACAGATGAATGGATAAACAAAACGTAGGCTATCCACATTTTGAACAATAAATCCACATTTATTGTTCAGCCGTAAAAAGGAATGAAGTACTGATTCATGCTATGACACCGATGAATCTTAAAAACATTATGCTGAGTGAAGGAAGCCAATCATAAAAGACTACATACTATATGAATGATTCCATTCATATGAAAGTCCAGAATAGGGAAATCTATAGAGACAGAAAGTAGATTAGTGGTTTCTTAGGGCTGGGGGAGGAAGACATAGAGGACAAGGGAGGGATAGGTAAGGGTATGGGTTTCTTTTTGAGGTGATGAAAATGTTCTTAAGTTGATTGTGGTGATGGCTGCATATAACTATGAATATACTAAAAAACACTGAACTGAACTTTAACACTTTAAATAGGTGAATTGTATAGTATATGAATTATATCTCACTGAAGGTATTAAGGGGGAAAAAAAAGAAAAGAAAAACAGCCTGCTGTGAGAGCCCCTAGTTTCAAAATACTAAGTGTCTTTAGGAACAGTGTTGAAACTCTAGCCTTCAAGCTTCATCAGGCAGCACTGAATTAAAAGCAGAGGGAAGATAGTTTCCTTGCTAAAATGCCCCAGCAATACTAACTCATTTACAGAGCAGAGCAGAAGGAACAGGACTACCAGGCTGAGGTGGTAGGACTCCCTGGAGGCAGCCTGCTCAAGTCTGGTCAGCCTCTCCCACTAGATTTCAAGTATTCAGTTCAGCTATGTCAAGTGAGCTAGGTATATTGCATGAAGCCTGAAGTGGTGTGCCCAGTCTAACTTAAGCTTCTTTTGTCAACAACAAAAGAAAAACACCTTTTCATATCTTACCTTGGCAAACATTGAGCTGAGCTGCTTTCCAGAGCCACAGTAACCGCCCTGGGAGAGAAAAAGCTTCACTTGTTCTTTCACCTGTTCTTCATCCAAATGCCAACAGTTTTCATCGTCAATGCTGGCCCCAGCTGTGGGGTCAGGGGCACCTATGAAGAATGGGAACAGTGAAATGAATCCCCAGAGTTCACATGCTACACATTCAGCTGGAGGGGCACTTTGTGAACATATTGAAATAGAGATGGGTCATTCTGCTTTCATACGGGTTTTGTCAACTATATAGTCCTAAACAAAATAAATAAATACATAAAATTAATTTTTCAAAAAGCCTAAATTAAAAGATCTAATGCTAGTTGCATGTTCACTTAAGTCTCAGTTATAGCTTCATCTAAGATCTACAGATACCACTGTAGGGGAAAAAAGGCCAGAAGAAATATACAATATGTAAATTGTGCATTTTTTCCCCCAGGAGAGTAACATTTTGTTTCTTCTTTTTGCTTTTCTATGAAGTTCAAATATGCCTTAATAGGCACGCATTATTTTAAAATACAAATACATTCTCTGAACATGAAAAATTCTTTTTGTTTGTTTGAGACAGGGTCTCACTCTGTCGCCCAGGCTGCTGGAGTGCAGTAGCATGATCATGGTTCACTGCAGCCTCAACCTCCCAGGCTCAATCAATGCTTCCACCTCAGCCTCCCAAGTAGCTGGCACCACAGGACAGGGCCACCACACCCAACTATTTTAAAACATTTTTTGTAGAGACAGGGTTTTGCCATGTTGCCCAGGCTGGTCTCAAATTCTTGGGCTCAAGCAATCCTCCCAACTCAAGTCTCCCAAAGTACTGGGATTACAGGCCAAAAAATTCTGTTTTTTAAAGTTCACTAGAAAACCGTCCCCTAAAGCATAGGTAGACTTGCATACAGGGTGATATGATTTTATCAATTTATACAAAATATATTTTCATAGTGGGCTCACCTTGACAAAACCACTTAAAACATAGTTACAGTTATTTACACATCCCTCTCTCCTAGTAGTCTGTTAACTCCTTACTCACGGTTGAATCCCCAGTTGAATCCAAAGCTGTATCACCTACAGCATAGTGCTGATAATGTGACAAGCACTCTGGAAATGTCTGTGAAATGAAAACTGAATCATCTTCTTTCACTCTGTTATAGACAGAGTGCTGTAACAATTTTTTTGTTTGTTTGTTTTTTTTAAATGTTAACTGACAAATAATTGTGTGTATATATGGGGTACAATGTAATGTTTTAATCTATGTATATATTTTTTTGAGACAGAGTCTCACTCTGTCATCCAGGTTGGAGTGCAGTGGCACGATTTTGGCTCACTGCAACCTCCACCTCCCAGGTTCAAGTGATTTTTGTGCCTCAGCCTCTCAAGTAGCTGGGATTTCAGGCATGTGCCACCACACCTGGATAATTCTTGTATTTCTGGCAGAGATGAGGTTTCGCCATGTTGGCCAGGCTGGTCTCAAACTCCTGGCCTTAAGTGATCTGCCTGCCTTGGCCTCCCAAAGTGCTGGGATTACAGGCGTGAGCCACTGCACCCGGCCTGACCTATGTATACATTATAGGAAGAGTTGATCGAGCCAATTAACATACCCATCACCTCACCAGTTTGTCTTTTTTTTTTTTTTTTTTTGATGTGGTAAGAATGTTAAAAATCTATTTTAGTAATTTTGAAATATACATTATTGGTTGGGTGCAGTGGCTCATGCCTGTAATCCCAGCACTTTGGGAGGCTGAGGCATGTGGATCACTTGAGGCCAGGAGTTTGAGACTAGCCTGGCCAACATGGTGAAACCCATCTCTACCAAAAGTACAAAAATTAGCTGGGTGTGGTGGCAAATGCCTGTAATTCCAGCCACTTGGGAGACTGAGGCATGAGAATTGCTTGAACCTGGGAGGTGGAGGTTGCAGTGAGCCAAGATCATGCCACTGCATTCCCGCCTGGGCAACAGAGTGAGACCCTGTCTCAAAAAACAAGAAAAACGACAACATTATTATTAACTGTGGTCACCATGTAGTGCAATACATTACTAAAACTTATTCTGTGACAAATTTTTAGAAACCTACCTCCAAGTGACAACAGGCCATAAATCAATACTCTATAGGTGTGGTCATGCAATAGGTTACAAATTCATGTCATGTTTAATCAGTTTGCCTTACTCCTTGTCTCCCTATGTCAGAACTCTGCTTACATAAGATTTGGGTCAGCATAACAAAGCTACTCCTCTGCTATGCTTTGTTGTAGTACATCTTATTCGCTAGGGAATTAGGAGGGCTCACATTATTCATTCATTCCACAAATACAAATTAACACATATGATCTGCCAGTTTATTGTATCTATTCTATGCTTCTTTTCTTCAAATGTTTTGTTCTATACACAGTTTTTTGTTGTTTGTTCTAGACAGGGTCTCATTCTGTTGCCCAGGCTGGAGTGTAGTAGTGCGATCATGGCTAACTGCATCCTCAACCTCCTGTGCTCAAGTGATCCCACCACCTTAGCTTCCCAAGTAGCTGGGACTAAAGACATGCACCACTATGCCCAACTAATTTATTTTTTAATTTTTTTGTAGAGATGGGGTCTTGCTATATTGCCCAGGCTGGTCTCGAACTTCTGGGCTCAAGAGACCCTCCAAAGTGTTAGGATTATAGGCATAACCCACCATACCGGGCCAAGTTTTTGAAAAAATAATTTCAACTCTTATTGTAGATTCAGGGGATATATGTATAGGTGTGTTATATGGGTATATTGTGTGATGCTGAGGTTTGGGGTAAAAATGATCCCATCACCCAGGTAGTGAGCATAGTACCCAATAGGTACTTTTTCAGATCTTGTCCCTTCCTTTTCTCTCCTCTCAAGTAGTTCCCAGTGTCTATTGTGCCCATCTTTATGACCATGTGTAACCAATGCTTAGCTTCCACTTATAAGTGAGAACATGTGGCATTTGGCTTCCTGTTTCTGAATTAATTTACTTAGGATAATGGCCTCCAGCTGCATCCACGTTACTGCCGAGGAAATTATTTTGGTCTTTTTTTTTTTGGCTGCATTGAATTCCATGATGTATATGTACCACATCTTCTTTATCCAATCCACTGCTGTTGGGCATCTAGGTTGATTCCACATCTTTGCTGTTGTGAACATATGAGTGCCTGTATCTTTTCAGTAGAATGATTTATTCTCCTTTGGGCATATGCCCAGTAATGGGATTGCTGGGTGGCCTAGTAGTTCTGTTTTAAGTGCTTTGAGAACTCTCCAAATAAACATAGTTCTGATCATAATCACTTCCCCGATCAAAAATATTCAGTCATGCCCTATTCTTACTAAATTATGTCCAAATGCCCTAGAATGGCCTTCAAGGTCCTCTATGCTCAGGCCCTATCTTTCATTTTTCGTCTTGTCTTCCCCTACACTTATGATATGCTTCAGCCAGAAACAGTGTTCCCAGAACTCAACCACATTGGCTTATGACATACTTTTCCTCCTCCTTCCTCTAACCTGTTCTTTGACCAAAAAACCCAACAGTTTTCACTGTCAATATTATTTCGGTACCAGAGTCAGGGCTGCAATGAGAAACAGAAACCATAGGCCGGGCGTGGTGGCTCACACCTGTAATCCCAGCACTTTGGGAGGCAGAGGTGGGCAGATCACGAGGTCAGGAGATGGAGACCATCCTGGCTAACGTGGTGAAACCCCGTCTCTACTAAAATACAAAAAATTAGCCAGGCGTGGTGGCGGGCGCACGTAGTCCCAGCTACTCAGAAGGCTGAGGCAGGAGAATGGCGTGAACCCGGAGGGTGGAGCTTGCAGTGAGCCGAGACCGTGCCACTGCACTCCAGCCTGGGTGACAGAGCGAGACTCCATCTCAAAAAAAAAAAAAAAAAAAGACATCATAAAATTAGTGTATAGAGAGGCTAACACTGCTGAGGTTCATGTATTGCTAGTTTACCTGGCAATAGGAGCTTTCTTTTTTAACCTTCTCACTGAATTAGCCATATACTCCATTGCCACCTGACGAAAGTATGCCCATCTTATGCTCATGTGCTCAGCATATAAAGGCAGTAACACTATTTTTTGTATTTGTAGTCTCCTGATATTAATTCACTTACTAATTAACATTCTACATAGTACTTTATTATTACGTTCATTAAATGTTCTTCATAGCACTTTATTATTACTTCTCTTGCACCTTGTTTTACATTAGAATTTTGCATTTCTCATATATTCCCAACTAAGTTGAAATTTTTAAAAAATAGGGATTCATTTTTCTACTTCATAGTGTCAGGCTCATTACAGCACTGAGTTAATATTTACAGAATGAATAAATACACATCTCACTGACCATCTAGATTTAAGCACCACACAGGCATATATTGTGTCCTATCCTCCTTTTATATCCCAAAAGTGGCAAAGCAAAACAAATATACTCCTTATCCTTAAATATTTGTAAGTAACAAGAATTTATTCAGTTTTTCCTATGCTAGAGGCACTTTTTATACATATACCCATTAGAATGTGTGCTCCTTGAGGGCAAAAGTTTTTGTTTGCTGGTATATTCACAACACATAGAAAAGTGCCTGGCATATAGTAGGTGCTCAATAAATATTTATTGAATAAATTCCAAGGAACGTTCATAACAACTCTATGAGGCCATATTATTCTCCTAATTTTAAAATGAAGAAACTAAAGTTTACACAGGGTAACTTAGATGTAAAGTATATCAGCCAGGATCTATATATTGGTCTCTCTCCAAAGCCTGTCTCTTTACTACAAGGCTATACTTTGGCCTTCGTCTCATGCTGCTGTGATTCACCAGTTGGTTTTAGGCCCCCTGAAGCTGTAACTGATGGTGTATCTGAAGATAGCCAAATACCATCTTTCCTTGGCTTATTCTGCTACATAGAATATGGAATTAGTCAGAATAATGCATTTTTCCCACAGTGAGGATAACTAGAGTTCTCATCAGTACAGTGATTCTCTGATATTAATATACAAAATAATTACTTGGGGTTTATGTGAAAAATGCAGATTATGGAGTCTAACTCCTAACAATTCTGGTTTTCAGGAGCTCCATAGAGATAAAACTGAGATAAATTAGGTTAATCCAAGAACTGGTTGTTGAGTACCTTGGAGCTAAGGATTGGGGTTGGAATGAACAGCAATGGTGCTCCAGCAGCAGAGGGCAGAGATGGCTTGAATACCAATTCTGTCCCTCGGATGGTTAAGTTAGGATATGAAAAAGCAGGAACAGGATCTAGTCTTTTAGGGGAGTCGGCCTTAAACAACTGGCTGGAAGTATGGACTGATACCCTCTCCTCTGAGGGTTTGAAGGGGTATGGAAAAAAGTGGAGAACACTTGGCACCCAGGTGATAATAGTGGCAGTAGCTGGGGAAGAAATAAGGCACAGTTTATAAATACCTAGAGTGTATCTAAAGAAAACTGCTGGGATAGGGCTAGGACGAATCAAAACCTTGAGAGTTACTAACAGTACAACTTCATTTAAAACTTCAAAAGGGTTTGTTTATTTTATAGGAGAGAAAGGAAAGTAAATTGTACAAATGTTTGCTGGTCTACAATGGACCCCAGGAGATGAGAAACTGAGCTGCTAAAATGGGTGACAGCAGCAAAAAAGGAAGTGAGTTAATATTTGGGGCATTGAGGTAACAAACTACTAGGAGTTTGTGTGATTGCTGAGGCAAGCAAAGTCATTTGGGAAGAGAACAAACTGGCAAGAGACCCAATGGAGAATTTTCTAAGACACTTTCATTTTCATTTCTAAGACATTTTCATTTATTCAGCCAATATTTATAGAGAGCCTCATATGTACAGAACCTGTGCCTGTGCCAAATACTGGATATATAACGGTAAACAAAGCAGATACAGAGCTTATAGTTGGGGAGAGAGACCTTAAGCAAATAATCACATGTACATATTTTTGTGTGGAAAGGAAGAAGAGTCAAACGCTTCTCTGAGAAAGTGACATTTAAGCTGACACTTGAAGAATAAACAGGAGTTAGCCTGGCAGAGAGTGGAAGAAATACTGTGTACTTTTTGTTCAAAAAAAGCATTACTTTGGTAATTAAATACAACTATAATAAGGGAGGGAGGACAGAAACAGGATGGGAAAGGAGGATATTCTCTCAAGGAGAGGGAATATTATGTGAAAATACAGGCAAAAACCAGATCATGCAAAGTTTTGCATGCCACAGAAATTTGGATTCGATCCTAACAGTAATAGGAGGCCACTGAAGGATTTTAAACAAGAAGTGATATGATAATACCTGCAGTTATAGAAAAGTTACTTTGGATGGTGGTATGAAGAATGGAATAGAGGGGATTAATAGTGGAAACTGAAAGATCAGTTAGATGGCTACTATAACAATTTACATGAGAGATTATAGTGGTTTGATTTAATAGGGAGAAGTAGAAAATTATGAAATATATTTCAGAGGTAAAATTAACAGATCTTGCAATGTATTGCATGTGGAATACACAAAAGACAAAGGTGTTAGGAGTAACTACAAGGTTTTCATCATGATTCCATGGCTAGATGGTGGTGCTATACGGTGAATACAGGAGGATAAATAAATTTGGGGAAGAAGATCATAAAATCACATTTGGATATGTTGATCTTGGGATGCCTTTATGACATTAAATAGTTGCACATAGAGTCTAACGCTCAATAGATATGGGCTGAAGAAATACATCTGTGAGGTTGGGCACAGTGGCTCATGCCTGTAATCCTAGCACTTTGGGAGGCCAAGGTGGGTGTGTTGCTTGAGCCCAAGAGCTCAAGACCAGCCTCCGCAACACAGTGAGACCCTGTCTCTACAAAAAACACAAAAATTAGCCAAGCATGGTGGCATGAGCCTGTGGTCCCAGCTACTTGGGAGGCTGACGTGGGAGGATCACCTGAGCCCAGGGAAACTGAGGCTGTAGTGAACTGTGATTGTGCCACTGCATTCCAGCCTAGGTGACAGAGTAATACCCTGCCTCAAAAAAAAAAAAAAAAAAAAAGAAAGAAATACATTTGTGAGTCATGGAATGTAGATAATATTTGAAGACAAGGATGTAACTGAGATTGCCTACAGGAATCATATAAAATAAGAAGAGGAGAAAATGTAAGATAATTTATAAGAAATGTCAATATTCAAAGGTCAAATAGTACAGTAGAGGACAGCATTAAGGAATAAACAAGGGCACAAATCATTTAACTAGATAAACTAGGTGTGGAGTTCACAAACTGGCTTCTTCAGCTGTCTTTCACTAACTCCCAGGCAGCATCTTTTCTAAAAATCCTTTCTTTACTTTAAAAATCAAATTAAATTAAAATGCCCTTATATGTTCACTGGTTAGAACATTTTAGTCTTTCCACAGAAAGAGATGAGTATGAAACCACTCATCTTTAGTAACAGTAAAGTAGGCCTAGTCAATGTAAATAATACTTTAACATTATACTCTGAATTTTTTCCTAAGGACTAATAACAGAAATGATGACAAGTGAAGATAAGATAGAAAGGATGTCTTTCATAAATAATTATGAAACAAACCATTGTGTGGGTTCAGCCTTCACGTAAGCATTGAAGCTTATATAATGAGATCTGTCCTGAGGGTGTTTTTAAGTCTAAGGATCCAATTTTTCTTTCATTCTTTTTTTTTTTTTTTTTTGAGATGGAGTCTCACTCTGCTGCCCAGGCTGGAGTGCAGTGGTGTGATCTCAGTTCACTGCAACCTCCGCCTCCAGGGTTCAAGCCATTCTCCTGCCTCAGCCTCCCAAATGGCTGGGATTACAGGTGGTGCACACTACCATGCCTGGCTAATTTTTGTATTTTTAGTAGAGACGGGATTTCACCATGTTGGCCAGGCTGGTCTTGAACTCCTGACCTTAGGTGATCTGTCTACTCCAGCCTCCCAAAGTGCTAGGATTACAGGCGTGAGCCACGGTGTCTGGCCAATAAATAGTAATTTAAAAATTTTAATGTAAGGTGAGCCAAAATCATGCCATTGCACTCCAGCCTGGGCAAAGAGAGCAAAGTTCCATCTCAAAAAAAAAAAAAAAAAAAAAAAAAATTAATGTATTCCATTTTGTTGATCTTTTCCTACTAAAAAAAATTTTCTCTACCTCAAGGACATGAAGGTGTTCTCTTATCTTAGGTTTTACTCTTCTACTTTTCACATTTATATCTGCAATCCATCTGCAACTGATTTTTCTAAGTGTTATCAGGTAGAAATCAAGTTTCCAGTTGAAACTGGAATCTCATTATAGTTCTGATTTGCATTTCTTTGATAATCAGTGATGTTGAGCACCTTTTCATATGCCTGTTTGCCATTTGTATGTCTTCTTTCGGGAAATGTCTATTCAGACCTTTTGCCCATTTAAAAATAGGATTATTAGATTTTTTCTTATAGAGTTGTTTGAGCTCCTTTTATATTCAAGGATTATTAATCCCTTGTCAGAAGGATAGTTTGAAGGAATTTTCTCCTATTCTGTGGGTTGTTTCTTCACTTTGTTGATTATATCCTTTCTGTACAGAAGCTTTTTAACTTGATGTGATCCCATTTATCCATTTTTGCTTTGGTTGCCTGTGCTTGTGGGTTATTACTCAAAAAATCTTTGCCCAGTCCAGTGTCCTAGAGAGCTTCCCCAATGTTTTCTTGTAGTAGTTTCATAGTTTCAGGTCTTAGATGTAAGTCTTTAATCCATTTTTATCTGATTTTTGTATATGGTTAGAGATGGGGGTCAAGTTTCATTTCTTCTGCATACGGATATCCAGTTTCCCAGCATCCATTTATTGAAAAAACTGTCTTTTCCTCAGTGTATGTTCTTGGCATCTTTGTAACAAATGAGTTCAGTGTAGGTGTGTGGATTTGTTTCTGGGTTTTCTATTCTGTTCCATTGGTCTTTGTGTCTATTTTATGACAGTACCATGCTATTTTAGTTACTATAGCTCTGTAGTAAAATGTTAAGTCAAGTAATATGATAACTCCAGTTTTGTTCTTTTTGCTTAGGATAGCTTTGGTTATTCCAGGTCTTTGTGGTTTCATATAACAAAAAACAATTTTAGAATTGTTTTTTCTATTTCTGTTAATAATGTCATTGGTATTTTGATAGGGATTACATTGAATCTGTAGATTAAGTAGTATGAGTATTTTAACAATATTCATTTTTCCAATTCATGAACATGGAATATCTTTCCATTTTTTGGTGTCTTCTTCGATTTCTTTTATCAGTGTTTTATAGTTTTCATTATAGAGAACTTTCACTTCTTTGGTTAACTCCTAGGCATTTATTTGTGGCTACTGTAAATGGGATTACTTTTCAAATTTATTTTTTAGATGGTTCACTGTTTGCATATACAATTGCTACTGATTTTTTTTTTTATTTTTATTTTTTAGGTGGAGTCTCACTGTTGTCGCCCTGGCTGGAGTTGCAGTGGCACGATCTTAGCTCACTGCAACCTCTGCCTCCTGGGTTCAAGCAATTTCCCTGCTTCAGCCACCTGAGTAGCTGAGATTACAGGTGCCCACCATCACGCCTGGGTAATTTTTGTATTTTTAGTAGGGGTAGAGTTTCACCATGTTGGCCAGGCTTGTCTCAAACTCCTGACCTTACGTGATCCACCTGCCTTGGCCTCCCAAAGTGATGGGATAACAGACGTGAGCCACTGCGCCCGGCCTGCTGATTTTTTGTATGTTGATTTTGTATCCTGCAATTTTACTGAATTTATTCATCAATTCTAATAGTTTCTTGGTGGAGTCTTTAGGTTTTTCCAAATACAAGATCATATCATCTGCAAACGAGGATAATTTGACTTCTTCCTTTCCAATTTAAATGCCCCTTATTTCCTTCTCTTGTTTGCTTGCTCTAGCTAGGACCTCCAGCATTATGTTGAATAACAGTGGTAACATGGGGCATCCTTGTCACGTTCCAGATCTTAGAGAAAAGGTTTTCAGTTTTTCCCCATTCAGTATATTAGCTGTGGGTCTGCCATATATGTCTTTTATTACGTTGAGGTATGTTCCTTCTATACCCATTTTAAAAGTGTTTTTATCATGAAGAGATGTTAGATTTTATCAAGTGCTTTTTCAGCATCAATTGAAATGATCATACGGTTTTTATCCTTTATTCTGCTGATATGATGTATCACATTGATTGATTTCCATATATTGAAACATCCTTGCATCCCAGGGATAAATCCCACTTGATCATGATGAATGATCTTTTTAATGTATTTTGAATTCAGTTTGCTAGTATTTCGTTGAGGACTTTTTGCATCAATATTCATCAGAGATATTGGCATGTAGTTTTATTTTTTTGATATGTCTTTGTCTGGTTTTGGTATCAGGGTAATACTTGCCTTGTAGAATGAGTTTGGAAGTATTTCTTCCTCCTCTATTTTCAGAATAGTTTGAGTAAGATTGGTATTAATCCTTCTTTAAATGTTTGGTAGAATTCAGCTGGGTCTCAGGCTTTTCATTACTGGGTGACTTTTTATTATGGCTTTGATCTTGTTACTTTATTTGGTCTGTTCAAGTTTTGGATTTTTTCATGGTTCAGTCTTGATAGGTTATATGCATCTTGAAATTTGTCCATTGCTTTTAGATTTTCTGATTTATTGGCATATAGTTGTTCACAGTAACCACTAATGATCCTTTGAATTTCTGTGTTATCAGCTGTAATGTCTCCTTTTTCACCTCTGATTTTATTTATTTGGGTCATCTCTCTTTTTTTCTTAGTCTGGCTAAAGGTTTGTCAATTTTGTTTAACTTTTCAAAAAACCAACCTTTTGTTTTATTGATTTTTTGTATTGTTTTCTTCATTTCAATTTATTTCTGCTCTGATCTTTATTATTTCTTTTTTCTATCAATATTAATTTTGGGTTTGGCTTGCTCTTGCTTTTCTACTTCTTTAAGATACATCATTAGATTGTTTATTTGAAGTTTTTCTTCTTTTTGATCTAGGTACTTATAGCTATACATTTCCCTCTTAGTACTGGTTTTGCTGTATCCTATAGATTTTAGTACATTGTGTTTCCATTATCATTGGTTTTAAGAAATTTTTCAATTTCCTCTTAATTTCTTTATTGACCCACTGGTCATTCAGAAGCATATTGTTTAATTTCCATGTATTTGTATAGTTTCCAAAATTCCTCTTGTTATTAATTTCTAGTTTTATTCCATTGTGGTCAGAGAAGATGCTTATTTCAGTTTTTGTTTGTTTGTTTGTTTACTGTTTTAAGACTTGTTTTGTAACCTAACATGTGGTTTATCTCTGAGAATAATCCATGTGCTGAGGAAAATAATGTGTATTCTGCAGTTGCTGGCTGAAATGTTCTGTAAATATCTATTAGTTGCATTTGGTCTATAGTGCAGATTAAATCCAATGTTTCTTTGTTGATTTTCTGTCTGGAAGATGTGTCCAATGCTAATAGTGGGATGTTGAAGTCTCCAGCTATTACTATACTGAAGTCTATCTCTCTATTTAGCTGTAATAGTGTTTGCTCTATATATTTGGGTGCTCCAGTGTTGGGTGTATATATATTTACAATTACTATATACTCTTACTGAACTAACCCCTTTATCATTATATTGTCACCTTCTTATAGTTTTTGTCTTGAAATCTATTTTGTCTGACAAAAGTATAGCTACTCCTGCTCCTTTTTGTTTTCATTGACATGAAATACCTTTTTCAATCCCTTTTCGGTCTATGTTTGTCTTTATAAGTGAAGTGTGTTTCTTGTAGGTAACAGATCATTGGGTCTAATTTTTTTTTAATCCATGCAGCCACTTTATGTCTTTTTATTGGAGAGCTTAGTCTATTTACATTCAGTGTTGTTATTGATAAGTAAGGACTTAGTCCTGCCATTTTGTTATTTGTTTTCTGGTTGTTTTGTGGTCTTCTCTTCCTTCTTTCCTTCCTGTTTTCCTTTAGTGAAGGTGATTTTCTCTGGTGATATGATTTAGTTTCTTACTTTTAACTTTTTGTGTATTTGTTGTATTGTTTTTGGCTTGAAGTTACCACGAAGCTTGCAAATACTATCTTATAACCCATTATTTTAAACTGATAAAAAACTTACACCATTTGAATAAGCAAACAAGCCAAAAGAAACCTAATAAAAACTCTACAACTTACCTTTGTCCCCCTGCTTTTTAACTTTTTGTTGTTTCTACTTGTATCTTATTATGCTATGTCTTGAAAGTTGTAGTTATTATTTGTGATTGGTTCATAGTTTAGTCTTTCTACTTAAGAGTAGTTTACACATCACAGTTAAAGCATTATAATATTTTGTGTTCTTCTGTCTACTTACTATCACCAGTGAGTTCTGTGCCTTCATATGATTTTTTCTTGTTCACGAACATCCTTTTTGTACTGATAGAAGTACTCCCTTTTAGCATTTCTTGTAGGCCATTTCTGGTGTTGATGAAATCCCTCAGTTTTTGTTTGTCTGGGAAAGTCTTTATTTCTCCTTCATGTTTGAAGGATACTTTTGCCAAACATACTATTTTAGGATAAAAGTTTTTTTTCCTTCACTTTAAACATGTCATGCCACTCTCTCCTGGCCCGTAAAGTTTCCACTGAAAAGTCTGCTGCCAGACTCCATTGTATGTTACTTTTTAATTTTCTCTTGCTGCTTTTAGGATCCTTTCTATATCCTTGACCTTTGGGAGTTTGATTATTAAATGTCTTGAACTAGTCTTCTTTGGGTTAAATATGCTTGGTATTCTATAACCTACTTGTACTTGGATACTGATATATCTTCCTCTAGGTCTGGGAAGTTCTCTGATATAATCCCTTTGAATAAATTCTCTATCCCCAATCTCTTTCTCTATGTCCTCTTTAAGGCCAATAACTCTTAGATTTGCCCCTTGAAGCTATATTCCAGATCTTTCAGGTATGTATCACTCATTTTATTCTTTTTTTCTTTTATCTCCTCAGACTGTGAATTTTCAAATAGCCTGTCTTCAAGCTCACTAATTCCTTCTTCTGCTTGATGAATTCTGCTATTAAAAGACTCTGATGCATTCTTCTGTATGCTAATTGCATTTTTCAGCTCCAGAATTTCTGCTTCTTTTGAATTATTTCAATCTCTTTGTTAAATTTATCTGATAGAAGTCTAAATTCCTTCTTTGTGTTATCTTGAATTTCTTTGAGTTTCCTCAAAACAGCTATTTTGAATTCTTTCTGAAAGGTTACACATCTCTGTTTCTCCAGGATTGGTTTCTGGTACCTTTAGTTCATTTGATGAGGTCATGTTTTCCTGGATGATGTTGATGCTTGTAGATGTTTGTCAGTGTCCAGGCATTGAAGAGTTAGGTATTTGGTGTAGTCTTCTCAGCCTGGGCTTGTTTGTACCTGTCCTTCTTGGGAAGGCTTTCCAGATATGTGAAAGGACTTGGGTATTGTGATCTAAGCTGTATCTGCTTTAGTGGTCACCCCAACCCCAGTAATGCTGTGGTTCTTGCAGACCCATAGAGGTACCTCCTTGGTGGTCTAGAACAAGATCCAGAAGAATTCTCTGGGAAACCAGGCAAAGACTCTTGTTCTCTTCCCTTAGTTTCTTCCAAACAAATGGGATCTTTCTCTATTCTGAGCTACCTGGAAGTGGTGTGACATAAGTACCCTTGTGGTCACCACCATTAGGACTGTGCTTGGTCAAATCTGAAGCCAGCACCAAATTAGGTCTCACCTAAGGTTTGCTGTAACCACTCCCTGGCTATTACCTGTGTTCACTCAAGGCCCTGAGGCTCCACAATCAGCAGGTGGCAAAGCCAGCCTGGCCTGTGTCCTTCTCTTCAGGATGGTGGGTTCCTCCAGACTCTGGGTGTGTCCAGAGGTGCCATCCCGGAGCCAGGGACCAGAGTAAAAAAACCTTAGATGTTCACCTGCTGTTCCATTGTACTGTGGCTGAACTGGCACTCAAACCACAAAACATAGTCCTTCCTGTCAGGCCTCTGAGCCCAAGCTAAGCCATCGTATCCCCTGTGACCTGCATGTATGTAAGTCCAGATGGCCCAAAGCAAGTGAAGAATCACAAAAGAAGTGAAAATGGCCAGTTCCTGCCTTAACTGATGACATTCCACCACAAAAGAAGTGAAAATGGCTGGTCCCTGCCTTAACTGATGATATTACCTTGTGAAATTCCTTCTCTTGGCTCATCCTGGCTCAAAAGCTCCCCAACTGAGCACCTGGTGACCCCCACCCCTGTCAGCCAGAGAACAATCCCCTTTAATTGTAATTTTCCACTACCTACCCAAATCTTATCAAATGGCCCCACCCCTATCTCCCTTCGCTGACTCTCTTTTCGGACTCAGCCTGTCTGCACCCAGGTGAAATAAGCAGCCTTGTTGCTCACACAAAGCCTGTTTGGTGGTCTCTTCACACGGACGCATGTGACAATTGGTGCTGAAGATCCGGGACAAGAAGACTCCTTTGGGAGACCAGTCCCCTGTCCTCGCCCTCACTCCGTGAGGAGATCCACCCACAACCTTGGGTCCTCAGACCAACTAGCCCAAGGAACATCTCACCAATTTCTTTTTCTTTTTTGGGGGGCGGGGGCGGGGATGGAGTTTCGCTCTTTTTGCCCAGGCTGGAGTGCAATGGCACGACCTCAGCTCACTGCAAGCTCCACCTCCCAGGTTCAAGCGATTCTCCTATCTCAGCCTCCCAAGTAGCTGGGATTACAGGCACCTGCCACCACGCCAGGCTAATTTTTTTGTATTTTTAGTAGAGACGGGGTTTCACCATGTTGGCCAGGATGGTCTCGATCTCTTGCTCATGATCTGCCTGCCTTGGCCTCCCAAAGTGCTGGGATTACAGGCGTGAGCCACCGCACCTAGCCAATATCTCACCAATTTCAAATCAGGTAAGCAGTCTTTTCACTCTCTTCTCCAGCCTCTTTTGCTACCCTTCAATCTCCCTTTCTTGCTACCCTTCAATCTCCCCATCCTTCCAATTCCAGTTCTTTTTCCTCTCTAGTAGAGACAAAGGAGACACATTTTATCTGTGGACCTAAAACTCCGGCGCCAGTCACGGACTCAGGAAGACAGCCTTCCCTTGGTGTCTGACCACCGCAGGGATGCCTGCCTTGGTCATTCACCCACATTCCCTTGGTGGCAAGTCAACTGCAGGGACACCTGCTTTGGCTGGTCACCCACATTGCAGCCCTGGGCTGCTCACCCATCCCCTTCTCCGTGTCTCCACCTTTCTCTTTAAACTTACCTCCTTCACTATGGGCAACCTTCCACCCGCCATTCCCCCTTCTTCTCCCTTAGCCTGTGTTCTTAAAAACCTAAAACCTCTTCAACTCACACCTGACCTAAAACCTAAACACCTTATTTTCTTCTGCAACACCGCCTGGCACCAATACAAACTTGATAATGACTCTAAATGGCCAGAAAACGGCACTTTTGATTTCTCCATCCTACAAGACCTTGATAATTTTTGTTGAAAAATGGGCAAACGGTCTAAGGTGCCTTACATCCGGGCATTTTGCATACTTCGTCCCCTCCCTAGTCTCTGTTCTCAATGCAATTCCTCTCAAATCCTCCTTTCCCTCTCGTCTGTCCCTTCAGTCCCAACCCCAAGCGTAGATGAGTCTTTCCAATCTTCCTTTTCTACAGACCCATCTGATCTCTCCCCTCCTCCCCAGGCTGTTCGTCGCCAGGCCGACGAACAGGTCCCAATTTTTCCTCAGTCTCCGCTTCTCTACTCTATAATCCTTCTATCACCTCCCCTCCTCACACCTGGTCCAGTTTACAGTTTGGTTCGTGACTAGCTCTTTCCTACCTGCCCAATAATTTCCTCTTAGAGAGGTGGCTGGAGCTGAAGGCACAGTCAGGATACATGTGCCTTTTTCCCTATCAGACCTCTCTCAGATCAGTCAGGGTTCAGGCTCTTTCTCATCAGACCCCACTAAATATATACAGGAATTCAGATATCTAACTCTGTCCTACAATTTAACCTGGAGTGACTTAAACGTTATCCTAACTTCTAACCTCTCCCTAGATGAACCAGCAAGAGTTTTTTCTCTAGCCCAATCTCATGCTGACAACCGCCAGCTCCATGAGCCAGAGCTCCAGGAAGGCATTAGAGCAGTTCCCCGAGAGGATCCCCAATGGAACTATCAGGTAGATTCCCTGGGTATAGTTAGGTGAGATTACATGATTTCCTGCCTAGCTTTGAAGGGCTTAAAAAGGCAGCTTACAAAGCTGTTAATTATGACAAGCTTAAAGAAACTACCCAAGGAAAAGAAGAAAACCCAGGCCAGTTCATGGCCCGCTTAGCAGCAACCCTTAGATGCTTTACCGCCCTAGACCCAGAGGGGCCAGAGGCCGCCTTATTCTTAATATGCATTTTATCACCCAATCCGCTCCTGACATTAGGAAAAAACTCCAGAAGTTGGATTCCGGCCCTTAAACCCTACAACAGGACTTAACTAACCTCGCCTTCAAGGTGTACACTTATAATAGTGAAGAGGCAGACAAACAACAACGCATCTATGAGTCACAGCTACTTGCCTCCAATGTAAGATGACCCACAACCACGTCTCCAGCATACAAAAACTTCAGAACACCCAAGCCACGGCTCCTAGGGGCTCCTTCAAAACCTCCTCGTGGACCTTGCTTCAAATGCCAAAAGCCTGGCCACTGGGCCTTGGAATACCCGCAGCCCAGGATTCCTCCTAAGCCATGCCCTGTCTGTACGGGCCTCCACTGGAGGTCGGACTGTCTGACTCACACCGCTGCTGCTCCTAAAGCCCCTGGAGCCCAAACCCAATGTTCCTTGGCCAACTCCTTCCCAGATCACCTCAGCTTAGCAGCTGAAGACTGACGCTGCCTGCTCGCCTCGGAAGCCCCCTGGACCATCATGGATGCTGAGCTTCGGGTAACTCTTACAGTGGAGAGGGTAAGTCCGTCCCCCATTTAATCGATACAGGGGCTAGCCACTCCACATTACCTTCTTTTCAAGGGCCTGTTTCCCTTGCCCCTGTAACTGTTGTGGGTATTGACGGCCAAGCTTCAAAACCCCTTAAAACTCCCCCACCCTGGTGCCAATTTGGACATTCTTTTTGCACTCTTTTTGAGTTATCCCCACCTGCCCAGTTCCCTTATTAGGCCGAGACATTTTAACCAAATTATCTGCTTCCCTGACTATTCCTGGACTACAGCCACATCTCACTGCTGCCCTTTTTCCTAACCCAAAGCCTCCTTTGCATCTTCCTCTCGTATACCCCCACCTTAACCCACCAGTATGGGACACCTCTACTCCCTCCCTGGCAACTGATCACATGCTCATTACTATCCCATTAAAACCTAATCACCCTTACCCCACTCAACGCCAATATCCTATCCTGCAGCAGGCTTTAAAAGGATTAAAGACTGTTATCACTCGCCTGCTACAGCATGGGCTTCTAAAACCTATAAACTCTCCTTACAATTCCCCCATTTTACCTGTCCAAAAATCGGATAAGTCTTACAGGTTAGTTCGGGATCTGCACCTTATCAACCAAATTGTTTTGCCTATCCACCCTACAGTGCCCAACCCGTACACTCTTTTGTCCTCAATACCTTCCTCTACAACTCACTATTCCATTTTGTTCTTAAAGATGCTTTTTTTCACTATTCCCCTGCATCCCTCTTCCCAGCCTCTCTTTGCTTTTACCTGGACTGACCCTGACACCCATCAGTCTCAGCAGCTTACCTGGGATGTGATGCCTCAAGGTTTCAGGGATAGCCCTCATTACTTCAGCCAAGCTCTTTCTCATGATTTCCTTTCTTTCCACCCCTCTGCTTCTCACCTTATTCAATATATTGATGACCTTCTACTTTGTAGCCCCTCCTTTGAATCTTCTCAACAAGACACCCTCCTGCTCCTTCAACATTTATTCTCCAAAGGATATTGGGTATCCCCCTCCAAAGCTCAAATTTCTTCTCCATCTGTTACCTACCTTGGCATAATTCTTTGTAAAAACACACATGCTCTCCCTGACGATCGTGTCCGACTGATCTCTCAAATCCCAACACCTTCTACAAAACAACAACTCCTTTCCTTCATTAGCATGGTTGGATACTTTCACCTCTGGACACTTGGTTTTGCCATCCTAACAAAACCATTATATAAACTCACAAAAGAAAACCTAGCTGACCCCATAGATCCTAAATCCTTTCCCCACTCCTCTTTCTATTCCTTGAAGACAGCTTTAGAGACTGCCACCATGCTAGCTCTCCCTGACTCATCCCAACCCTTTTCATTACACACAGCCAAAGTGCAGGGCTGTGCAGTCAGAATTCTTACACGAGGACCAGGACCACGCCCTGTAGCCTTTTTGTCCAAACAACTTGACTTTACTGTTTTAGGCTGGCCATCGTGTCTCTGTGCAGCAGCTGCCACCACCCTAATACTTCTAGAGGCCCTCAAAAATCACAAACTGTGCTCAACTCACTCTCTACAGCTCTCATAACTTCCAAAATCGATTTTCTTCCTCACACCTGATGCATATACTTTCTGCTCCCCGGCTCCTTCAGCTATACTCACTCTTTGTTGAGTCTCCCACACTTACCATTGTTCCTGGCCCAGACTTCAATCCAGCCTCCCACATTATTCCAGATACCACACCTGACTCCCATGACTGTATCTCTCTGTGATCGACCTGACATTCACCCTATTTCCCCATATTTCCTTCTTAACTATTCCTCACCCTGATCACATTTGGTTTATTGATGGTAGTTCCACCACGCCTAATCACCACTCATCAGCAAAGGCAGGCTATGCTATAGTATCTTCCACATCTGTCTTTGAGGCCACCACTCTGCCCGCCTCCACTACCTCTCAGCAAGCCCAACTCATTGCCTTAACTCGGGCCCTCACTCTTGCAAAGGCACTACGTGTCAATATTTACACTGACTCTAAATATGCCTTCCATATCCTGCACAATCATGCTGTTATATGGGCAGAAAGAGGTTTCCTCACTACACAAGGGTCCTCTATCATTAATGCTTCTTTAACAAAAACTCTTCTCAAGGCCGCTTTACTTCCAAAGGAAGCTGGAGTCATTGACTGCAAGAGCCATCAAAAGGCATCAGATCCCATTGCTCTAGGCAACGTTTATGCTGATAAGGTGGCTAAAGAAGCAGCTAGCATTCCAACTTCTGAACCTCATGGCCAGTTTTTCTCCTTCTCATCGGTCACTCCCACCTACTCCCCTGCTGAAACTACCACTTATCAATCTCTTCCCACACAAGCAAATGGTTCTTGGACCAAGGAAAATATTTCCTTCCAGCCTCACAGGCCCATTCTATTCTGTCGTCATTTCATAACCTCTTCCATGTAGGTTACAAGCCGCTAGCCCATCTCTTAGAACCTCTCATTTCCTTCCCATCGTGGAAATCTATCCTCAAGGAAATCACTTCTCAGTGTTCCATCTGCTATTCTACTACCCCTCAGGGATTGTTCAGGCCCCCTCCCTTTCCTACACATCAAGTTCGGGGATTTGCCCCTGCCCAGGACTGGCAAATTGACTTTACTCACATATCCCGAGTCAGAAAACTAAAATACCTCTTGGTCTGGGTAGACACTTTCACTGGATGGGTAGAGACCTTTCCCACAGGGTTTGAGAAGGCCACCACAGTCATTTCTTCCCTTCTGTCAGACATAATTCCTCAGTTTGGCCTTCCCACCTCTATATGGTCTGATAATGGACAGGCCTTTACTAGTCAAATCACCCAAGCAGTTTCTCAGGCTCTTGGTATTCAGTGGAACCCTCATATCACTTACCATCCTCAATCTTCAGGAAAGGTAGAACGGATTAATAGTCTTAATTTTAAAGACACACCTCACCAAGCTCAGCCTCCAACTTAAAAAGGACTGGACAGTACTTTTGCCTCTTGTCCTTCTTAGAATTAGAACCCATCCTTGAGATGCTACAGGGTACAATCCATTTGAACTTTTATATGGACGCACTTTCTTGCTCGGTCCCAACCTCATCCCAGACACCAGCCCTCCAGGCGACTATCTTTCAGTCCTCCTGAAGGCTAGACAGGAAATTCACCAGGCTACTAATCTTTTCTTGCCTACTCCAGATTCTCAGCCATATGAAGACACCCTAGCTGGACGATCAGTTCTTGTTAAGAATCTGACCCCTCAAACTCTACAACCTTGATGGATCAGACCCTACTTAGTCATCTATAGTACCCCAACTGCCATCTGCCTGCAGGATCCTCCCCACTGGGTTCACCATTCCAGGATAAAGCTGTGTCCGTCGGACAGCCAGCCTAATCTCTCTTCTTCCTCCTGGAAGTTGCAAGTATTCTCCCCTACTTCCCTTAAACTCACTCGCATTTCTGAAGAACAGTAATAACCCTTATGAGCCTAATACATCCCTTCATTCTATTAGGTCTGTTCATCCTTACCCTACTTTTTGCAACAGGGCTTTACGAAGAGACCCCCACTACTTGGACTGAGCCCCAAAAACTAGTCATCCCTACTATCTTCTGTCTAGTCACACTCCTATTCACCATTCTCAACTACTCATAAATGCCTTACTCTTGTTTACACTGCCGGTTTACAGTTTCTTCAAGCCATCATAGCTGATAACTCTTGGTGCTATCCCTAAACTGCCACTCTTAACTCCCTCTTAGAGTGGATAGATGATCTTTGCTGGCAGGGGACCCTCCAATACTTTCACCCTGATGAAGTTCTATTCTTTACTTTTATATTCACTTGTGTTCTCATTCCCACTCTTATGCCACCCTCTACCTCTCCCCAGCTATCTCTAACACACTATCAATCTTACCCACTCTCTCCTAGCCATTTCTAATCACTCCTTAGCGAACAATTGCTGGCTTTGCATTTCCCTTTCTTCCAGCGCCTACACAGCTGTCCCCGCCTTACATACAGACTGGGCAACATCTCCTGTCTCCCTACACCTCCAAGCTTCCTTTAACAGCCCTCATCTTTACCCTCCTGAAGAACTCATTTACTTTCTAGGCAGGTCCAGCAAGACCTCCCCAGACATTTCACATCAGCAAGCTGCGGCCCTCCTCCGCACTTACTTAACAAACCTTCCTCCTTATATCAACTCTACTCCCCCCATATTTGGACCCCTCACAACACAAACTACTATTCCTGTGGCCGCTCCTTTATGCATCTCTCGGCAAAGACCCACTGGAATTCCCCTGGGTAACCTTTCACCTTCTCGATGTTCCTTCACTCTTCATCTCCAAAGCCCAACTACATATATCACTGAAACAACTGGAGCCTTCCAGCTCCGCATTACAGATAAGCCCTCTATCAGTACTGGCAAACTTAAAAACATTAGCAGTAATTATTGCTCAGGAAGATACTTACTCTGTATTTCACTCCATCCTTGGCTACCTTCCCCTCGCTCGTCAGACTCTCCTCCCAGGCCCTCTTCTTGTTTCCTTATACCCAGCCCCGTAAATAACAGTGAAAGGTTGCTCGTAGACACTCAACGTTTTCTCATACATCATGAAAAGAGAACCTCCCCCTCTACACAGTTACCCCATCAGTCCCCATGACAACCTCTGATGGTTGCCGCCCTAGCTGGATCCCTAGGAGTCTGGGTACATGACACCCCTTTCAGCACTCCTTCTCACCTTTTTACTTTGCATCTCTGGTTTTGCCTTGTACAAGGTTTCTTCTTCCTCTGTGGATCCTCTACCTATGTGTGTCTACTTGCTAATTGGACAGGCACATGCACACTAGTTTTCCTTACTCTCAAAATTCTTTTTGCAAATGGGACTGAAGAGCTCCCTGTTCCCCTCATGACACCAACAGGACAAAAAAGAGTTATTCCACTAATTCCCTTGCTTGTTGGTTTAGGACTTTCTGCCTCCACTATTGCTCTCAGTACTAGAATAGCAGGCATTTCAACCTCTGTCACGACCTTCCGTAGCCTCTGTAATGACTTCTCTGCTAGCATCACAGACATATCACAAACGTTATCAGTCCTCCAGACCCACGTTGACTCTTTAGCTGCGGTTGTCCTCCAAAACCGCCAAGGCCTTGACTTACTCACTGCTGAAAAAGGAGGACTCTGTATATTTTTAAATGAAGAGTGTTGTTTTTACCTAACTCAGTCTGGCCTGGTATATGACAACATAAAAAAAACTCAAGGATAGAGCCCAAAAACTCGCCAACCAAGCAAGTAATTACGCTGAACCCCCTTGGGCACTCTCTAATTGGATGTCCTGGGTCCTCCCAATTCTTAGTCCTTTAATACCTATTTTCTCCTTCTTTTATTCAGACTGTGTATCTCCGTTTAGTTTCTCAATTCATCCAAAACTGTATCCAGGACATCACCAATCATTCTATACAACAAATGCTCCTTCTAACAACCCCACAATATCACCCCTTACCACAAAATCCTCCTTCAACTTCACCTCTCCCACTCTAGGTTCCCACGCCACCCCTAATCTCGCTCAAAGCAGCCCTGAGAAACATCACCCATTATCTCTCCATGCCACCCCCCAAAAAATTTTTGCTGCTCCAACACTTCAATACTATTTTATGTTATTTTTCTTATTAATATAAGAAGGCAGGAATGTCAGGCCTCTGAGCCCAAGCTAAGCCATCGTATCCCCTGTGACCTGCAGGTATGTTCGGATGGCCCGAAGCAAGTGAAGAATCACAAAAGAATTGAAAATGGCCAGTTCCTGCCTTAACTGATGACATTCCACCACAAAAGAAGTGAAAATGGCTGGTCCCTGCCTTTACTGATGACATTACCATGTGAAATTCCTTCTCTTGGCCAAAAGCTCCCCCACTGAGCACGTTGTGACCCCCACCCCTGCCAGCCAGGGAACAACCCCCTTTGATTGTAATTTTCCACTACCTACCCAAATCTTATAAAACCTCCCCACCCCTATCTCTCTTCATTGACTCTCTTTTTGGACTCAGCCCACCTGCACCCAAGTAAAATAAAAAGCCTTTTTGCTCACACACAGTCTGTTTGGTGGTCTCTTCACACGGACACACGTGACACTTCCCACTCTTCCTGCCCCTTTCCAAAGGCAGAGGAGCCTCCCATGGTCACCACTACCACAGGCCCATGAGGAGTACTGCTAGACTACCACTTAAGGCCCAAGGCCTCTCCAGTCAGCTTGTGGTGAATGCTGCCTGGCTTGGGACTCACCCTTCAGGGCAGTGCACTCTCCAATGGCCCTGGGCAGGTCTAGAAAAGCCATCCAAGAGCCAAGTCCTGGAATTGAGGACCCCAAGAGGCCACTTGGTGCTCTAGACCCTGTGGCTGAGCTGGTACCTAAGGTGCAAGACAAAGTCCCCTTTGTTTTTACTTCCACTTTTCTCAAGTGGAAGGCATCTTGTCCCATAGCCACCATAGCTGGGAATGTCCTGAGACTCACCTTAAGCCAGCAAGTTTCAGAGTCTCACCCAAGGTTCTCAATGTAGTACATGGGTATCACTGCTGGTTATTCAGGGCCCCCAGGGCTCTTCAGTTAGCAGGCAATGAATCCTGTCAGGACTAGTTCCTTCCCTTCAAAGGCAGCAGGTTCCTTTCTGGCCCAAGGTGTGTCAAGAAATGTAGTACAGGGAGCTAGGACCTGGAAAGGGGGCTTCACGACTCTGACTGGTGCCCTATCCTGGTGTGGGTGAGCTGGTATCCAAGATACAAGACAAACTCATCCCCACTCTTCCCTCTCCTCTCCTCAAGCAAAGGGATGGGACCTCTTTTGGAGTTGTAAACTGAACTGCCTGGGGTTAAGGGAAGGGTGATGCCATCACTCCCTCAGCTACCCTAGCTGGTGTCTCAGTAGGTCACATGTCTCCCCACAGTCCACTGTCTCTGGGCCCAGTTCAGCATTGGGACTTGCCTAGGAGATGCAGTCCTTGCAGCCTAGACTGCCTTTCGAGTTTATTTAAGGCCCCAGAGCACTTTAGCCCACAGATGTGAGGCTTGCTGGAACTCAAGTTTGGACTGCTGGGACTGGTAATTCCTCTTTGGCTAGGGCCAATTTAAATGCTCCCTCTATGGGGAGGTGTCAGCTGAGTTTGGTCTGGTTTTGTTTTCTGTTATAATAGGGCAGCCCTGAGTTTAATGCCTCAGAAATGCTGCAATTTATGTTTTCCCAATGCACCAAAATGCTTTCCACACCATGCTATGACTGCAGGGCGACTGGAGAGGTGTGGACTGGTGAGTCAAGACTTTTTCCTACTTCCTCAGTGCCTCTTTTAGCAATATGAAGTTAAAACCAGGCATTATGAGTGCTCACCTGATTTTTGGTTCTTATGTGGGTACTGCTTTTGTGTGTAGATGGTTCTTAGATTGGTGTCCTCATGTGAGGAAGTAGGGAACAAATGGTGTAGCCTTCTATTCTGCCATCTTGTTCTGCCTCCTTCCTCAATCTTTCTTTTTGGATAAGAGAAACTGAAGTCCTGGCCAGGATGCTGTATTCCAGAGAATCTTGGGGTATGGAGTTACCAGAGCAAATCACAAATAGGGCATAGAGTAGTGCTAGAGGCAGAGCTGGAAGGATAGTCAAATCTGAGTAACCAATCCCCAAAAGATAAGGCAATGTCTAGCTACAAACACATATAGGGACTAATACAAGAAGTGGTCTCAGGGAAGTGGGGAGCAGAGCAAAGCTTGGATCTGTTCTTAAAATTCAAAGCAGGCAGCTAGCAGTTTTAGGAATTTTATTCCTGCTGTTTTAGGTTTGTTTTGGTGAGGAATGGGGTTAAAAAGAAAGGAGAAGGAAAATGTTCTAAGTGTTTAAAGATTTAGCAGGGAACAGAAATACGATTTCAAACATCATTTTTATCTAAAATTCTTGATTCCAAAAATTCTGACTTTCTCCCTCAGTTCCAGGTCCATATATTTAACTGTTTATCAGAATTCTTTATCTAAATGTCCTAGAAGTATCTCAAACTTAAATTTATCTTCCTCCTAAATTCATTTATCCTCTTTTGTTCCCTAATGAATGGCAACATCATTATCAAAACCATCAATGCCATTCTAGCTAGACATTTTGGAATTCAGTTTTACGTCGTCTTCTTCACTCCTCACTCATCCAATACACTTGGGTTTTCAGTCTAGTCCATTTTACCTCTATGATATCTCCTTTGTGTATCATTGCTTATACCAGTACTGGTTAAGAAATAGATCAAGAAAGGGCCTGTAGAATACTATGGAACCTGTCGTAGAAAGCTAATATAAGTATGGGATAAACATGTATACAGAAGTAGTAGTTCCTGGGGAAGGTTGAGAATCACATCTCGAGTTGATTGTGGCAACTGCAGCCTAATTTCAGACAAAAATTAAGATATGGGAATGGGAAGCGTAATGAGGAATATAGGTTTCTTCAGCACAGTAGTAATGAGGGAAGAGGGTTGTTTTGGTGACAGTTGTGGTGAAAAAGACAGGCCAATACTGGTCCTGAACCAAGGCAGCCAGTTCAAGAAGAGGCCAGAGAGCTTGGAAATAATTCTGGGGGAAAAGATAGTGGGAATGAGGCACAAAAGCAGGCCATAGCCCAGCTGTCAGGGTACAGAGCTATTCTTCCCTCTGGTGCTACAGGCCTGGGGGATGGGGGCAGAACTCAGGTCTCAAAAAGGAGGTCAGAGAAGTAGAACAGCCTCTCTGTGTGGGATAGGAAGAGATATAGAGAGCTACTCTTTGACAGTATCACTCAAATAGAGAGAGCTCAGTTATTATATAAACACTGCAACTTTGAGTGTAAAGCAATAACATTTTTGCTAGTTAGCAAGAGCTCCTGAAAGCCTGTCTGACTGTTCTTTCTTTATTCCTTTTAAATTTTTTTTTTTTTTTTTGAGACAGGGTCTTACTCTGTTGTCCATGCTGAGGACAGTAGCATGACACTGTTCATTGCAGCCTCGACATCCTGGGCTCAAGCAATTCTCCTGCATCAGCTTCCCAAGTAGCTGGGACCAAAAGCACACACCACCATGCATGGCTAATTTTTTTATTTTTTGTAGAGATGAGGTCTCACTATGTTGTTCAGGCTGTTCTCCTGGACTCCGGCAATCCTGTTGCCTTGACCTCCCAAAGTGTTGGGATTACAGGCGTTGAGCCACCATGCCCAGCTCTGACTGTTCTTTCTGAGGTTGTTAGTAGGACTTGATTGGCTCTGTTGAACAACTGGGAAAGGCAGGTCCTTTGGCATGTGGACTACTCTATTATACAGGCCACCCACCCAGTCTCATTGCCTCTTCCACACTAGTAGTTAAGTTATTGTATTAGTCCGTTCTTGCACTGCTATAAAGAAATAACTGAAACTGGGTAATTTATAAAGAAAAGTTTAATTGGATCACGGTTCCACAGGATGTACAGGAAGCATGTCTGGGGAGGCCTCAGGAAACTTACAAGACAAAGGGGAAGCAGGCATGTCTTACATGGCTGGTGCAGAAGGAAGAGAGAGAAGTGGGAGGTGCTAAACACTTTTATTTATATTTATTTATTATTTTGAGACAAAGTCTGGTTCTATCACCAGGCTGGAGTGCAGTGGTGCAATTTTGGTTCACTGCAATCTCTGCCTCCTGGGCTCAAGCCATCCTCCCACCTCAGCCTCCCAAGTAGCTGGGACTACACGTACGCACCACAATGCCCAGCTAATTTTTGAATTTTTTGTGGAGACAGGGTTTTTCCATGTTTCCTGGGCTGATCTCAAACTCTGGTGTGCAAGCAATCCACCCACCTTGGCTTCCCAAAGTGCTGGGATTACAGGTGTGAGCCTCTGCGCCCGGCCTACACACTTTTAAATAACCAGATCTCATGAGAACTCACTCACTATCATGAGAACAGCAAGGGGTAAATCCACCTCCATGATCCAATCACCTCCCATCATGCCCCTTCTCCAACAGTGGGGATTACAAATTCAAGATGAGATTTGGGTAGGGACAAAAATCCAAACCATATCATTCTGCCCCTGGCCCCTTCTAAATCTCATATCCTTCTTACAATGCAAAATACAATCATCCCTTCTCAACAGTCCCCCAAGTCTTAACTCATTTCAGCATTAACTCAAAAGTCCACCGTCCAAAATCTCATCTGAGACAAGGCAAGTCCCTTCCACCTATGAGCCTGTAAAATCAAAAACAAGTTAGTTACTTCCAAGATACAATGGAAATATAAGCATTGGGTAAATACACCTGCCATTTCAAAAGGGAGAAATCAGCCAAAAGAGAGGGGCTACAGGTCCCAGGCAAGTCCAAAACCCAGCAGGGCAGTCACTAAACCTTAAAGCTCCAAAATAATCCCTTTTGACTCCAAGTCTCACATCCAAGTCACAGTGATGCAATGGGTGGGCACCTAAGTCCTTGAGCAGCTCCACCCACTGAGAGCTCGGCTCCCATGGCTGCTTTCAAGGGCTAGTATTGAGTGCCTGTGGCTTTTTCAAGTGCACAGTATAAGCTATTGGTGGATATACCATCCTGGGATCTGGAGGACAGCAGCCCCCTTCTCACAGCTCCACTAGGCAGTGCTCCAGTGGGGAATCTGTGTGGGGGCTCCAACCCACATTTCCCCTCCACACTGCCCTAGTAGAGGCTCTCCATGAAGGCTTTGCCCCTGCAGCAGACTTGTGCCTAGACATCCAGGCATTTTCATATATCCTCTGAAATCTAGGCAAAGGCTCTCAAGCCTCAACTCTTGGCCTCTGTGCTTAACACCATGTGGACGCCGCCAAGGCTTATGGCTTGCACCCTCTGGAGCAGTGGCCTAAGACCTATCTGGGGCCCTTTTAGCCACAGCTGGAGCTGGAGTGGCTGGGATGCAGGGAGCAGTGTCCTAAGGAGCAAGGTAGTGGAGCCTTGGGCCTGGCCTATGAAACCATTCTTCCCTCCTCGGTCTCTGGGCCTGTGATGGGAGGGGCTACCATGAAGGTGTCTGAAATGCTTTTGAGACATTTTCCTCATTGTCTTGTCTTTACTTAAGCAAATTTCTGCAGCCAGCTTGAATTCCTCCCCTGAAAGGGGGAATTCTTTTCTACCATATGGCCAGGCTGCAAATTTTCCAAACTTTTACACTCTGTTTCCCTTTTAAATATAATTTCTAGTTTTAGGTTAGTTTTTTTTTGTTTGTTTGTTTTTGTTTTTTTTTTTTTTTGCTCACGAATATGAGATGAGGTTGCTAAAAGCAGTCAGGCTATATCTTCAACTCTGCTGCACAGAAATTTCTTCTGCCAGGTACCCCAAATCACCACTCTCAAGTTCAAAGTTCCACAGATCCCAAGGGCAGGGGCACAGTGCCTCAAACATCTTTGCTCCAGTTCCCAAAAAGCACCCCATATTCATCTGAGACCATCTCAGCCTGGACTTCACTGTCAATATCACTATCAGCATTTTGGTCACAACAATTTAACAAGTGTCTAGGAAGTTCCAAACTTTCCTTCATCCTCCTGTCTTCTTCTAAGCCCTCCACACTTTTCTAACCTCTGCCTGTTACCCAGTTCCAAAGCTGCTTTCACATTTTCAGGTATCTTTATGGCAATGCCTGACTTTCCAATACCAATTTTTTGTATTGGTACATTCTTGCACTGCTATAAAAAAATACCTGAGAATGGGTAATTTATTTTTAAAAAAGAGGTTTAATTGGCTCATGGTTCTGCAGGCTGTACAGGAAGCATGGCTTGGGAGGCCTCAGGAAACTTAAAATCATGGTGGAAGGCAAAGGGGAAGCAGGCACATCTTACATGGCTGGAGCAGGAGGAAGAGAGAGAAGGGGCAGGTGCTTACACACTTTTCAATAACCGGATCTTGTAAAAACTCACTCATTATCAGGAGAACAGAAAGAGGGAAGGATATCTGCCCCCATGATCTATTCACCTCCCACAAGGCCCCTCCTCCAACGTGGGAGATTACAACTGGATATGACATTTCAGCAGGGACGCAAATCCAAACCGTATCAGTTATCGTCCAAAAGAGAAAGGTAGTTTAGGGAAACTCAAAAAACTTTAGAGAAATTCAAAAAATTCTTTTTTTTTTTTTTTTTTTTTGAGACGGAGTCTCGCTCTGTCATCCAGGCTGGAGTGCAGTGGCCGGATCTAAGCTCACTGCAAGGTCCGCCTCCCGGGTTTACCCCATTCTCCTGCCTCAGCCTCCCGAGTAGCTGGGACTACAGACGCCCGCCACCTCGCCTGGCTAGTTTTTTGTATTTTTTAGTAGAGACAGGGTTTCACTGTGTTAGCCAGGATGGTCTCGATCTCCTGACCTCGTGATCCGTCCGTCTCGGCCTCCCAAAGTGCTGGGATTACAGGCTTGAGCCACCGTGTCCGGCCCTAAAAAAATTCTTAAGTCAAATGAACCTAGGTTATAAATAACTTCCTTATTCATAAAGTAGAAATTATTATACCCCACAAAGTAGTTTTGAAAGCTGAATGAATTAACATATATAAAGTCCTCTGTGGACAGAAAACCAAACACTGCATGTTCTCACTCATAGGTGGGAATTGAACAATGAGAACACTTGGACACAGGAAGGGGAACATCACACCCTGGGGCCTGTCGTGGGGTGCAGGGCAGGGGGAAGAATAGCATTAGGAGAAATACCTAATGTAAATGATGAGTTAACAGGTGCAGCAAAGCAACACGGCACATGTATACCTATGTAACAAACCTGCACGTTGTGCACATGTACCCTAGAACTTAAAGTATAATAAAAAATAAAAATAAAAAATAAAGTGCTTTGCATGATGCTTGGAACACAGTGGGATCTAAAAAGCAAAATGAAAACTGGCTTATATAACTCTTCTTCTTAAAATTTTTCTTTTTCCTTTTTTTTTTTTTTTTTTTTTGAGATGGAGTCTCACTCTGTCATCCAGGCTGGAGTGCAGTGGCATGATCATCTCGGCTCACTGCAGCCTCCACCTCCCAGGTTCAAGCAATTCTCCCACCTCAGCCTCCAAAGTAGCTGGGATTACAGGCATGCACCACCATGCCTGGATGATTTTTGTATTTTTAGTAGAGACAGAGTTTCACCATGTTGGCCAGGCTGGTCTTGAACTCCTGACCTCAAGTGATCCACCCACCTTGACCTCCCAAAGTGCTAGGATCACAGGCGTGAGCCACCGTGCCTGGCCCCTTCTTTAAAATTGTCAATGGTTTTCTATGATTAGGCTTCTACAATCTGGTTTCGTTATAAAAACAAGCATTTGTTTCAGACCTGTCTGTTGTTGCTACTAGGTTATAAGCTACTTTAAAAACCATGTCTGTTTTAGACCCTCAACAATCAGCACTACTCCCTGCACATGGTACTTAATAAATTTGTTGAATGAATGAGTGAACATAAACTCTTTCTCCATTAATGCACCCCCAATATATAGTTCATATGCACAATGCTAACACATGCTCCTTAGGATAACTCTGATGCTAATGTAGGGTCCTGAAATATCAAGGGAATTCTCATATCCATATCAATTCACTGAATGATACAAATTATTTTGTGCTTTCTTTCACTGTTTGAATACTTCAGGCTCCTAGGGACAGGGACTGCACTGACAAAGTCCATAAACTAGACCAATATATAATACTATCATTCTCTGTTCTTTTTCACCAAAATCTTTTTGAGATACACAGTTAGACTGCTTTAAGAAACCTAGAGTTAAACACAGTTGTTTGGATAGAATGAAATGATTAAAGTTAAGTAACTGCAACTGCAGAAATATCCCAATCTCCTAACATGCAATAAAGCAACAAAGTAGAGGTAAGAGGGTTGCTTTGGTGACAGTGGTGATGAATAAGACTTTTTTTTTTTTCAATAAAAAAGTTGTACGATTACCGTTCACTTGGTTGATTTCTGAGTTGGAGGACAGAATCTCATCTGCCAGTTTCTGTGCAGTAGGAAGAACTTCAGTGTGGTGTGCCGTGATTAAATATTGAATAAACTTTTGTAGCTGGTCCCTATTCATCTGGAAAAGGGTTTCAGAGATAGGAAGACGCAATTTGACTTGGTCTGGTTTACGGATCCTGTAGAGTGAGAGCGCTACCACATGGGCACAGTAGAATATGTCCTTGTTCCCACAGCCACATGTTACTGAGGTGATTTTGCATCGATCAAAACTGATTGCAACTTTGTAAGTCACTGCTGGTTCAGAGGCAGTGGCCAGCTCAGTTACTGTGCCACTCAGATGAAAGCCTAAGGAAACAAAAAAGAAACTGTGTTTAGAGATTCTATAGTAATAAACTTAAGATTCTCACTTTACATGTGAATTCATCAATTCATAAATTATGTACTGGGTATCTCCTACACACGTACATGATAGGCTTTGCCACAGACACAGAGGTCAATGAAATTCAGTTACTGCTCTGAAGAAACACACAATATAGAAAGAGTCCCTACCCTGGAGTTCATGAACCTCCTGAACTCATACTGATATGAAAACTTTAGCTTGTATGTGTATACATTTTTCTGGGGGGAGGGGATAGTTCATAGCTATCATCATAGTCTCAGAAAGACTAAGAAGGAATCCTAAATAACTTAAAGACTCCTGCAGTAGATTTTCAGCTCTAGGTGGTAGGCAAAGACAAGTCTACAAATAATATCTGTATTATCTAGAGTAAGGTAGATGTCACAAATGAAAGAGAATCCAAAATGCCAAGAGGAAGGACAGAAGGAAGATCAAAGAAGACTAAGGAAAATAATTATTCTTTAAAACATAAAATTCCACGTGGAATACATAAAAGGCAAGAAATTTAAGACATGAAAGGCACAGCTAGGTGCAATGAAACTACGTAGTGTTACACCTCTACTCACTAGGCACACAGTGACAGTAATTTTGAAATGTAGGAGAATCCATTTTTAACTTAACAAAATTAAAAGATAAAATCAATAGCAAATTAATTCTGTAATATTAATTGTTCTTTATTATTATTTTTATCTTTTAGCTCTGTCACCGAGGCTGGAGTGCAGTGGTGCAATCTCAGCTCACTTCAGCCTCTGTCTCCTGGGCTCAAGTGATCCTCCCACTCTCAGCCTCGAGTACAAAAATAGAGGAAAATAAAGGAAAGGCTAATGAAAAACAAGCCAGGTGCAGTGGCTCATTTTTGTATTTTTAGTGCAGACGGGGTTTTACCATGTTGCCCAGGCTGGTTTTGAACTCCAGGGCTCAAGCAATCCGCCTGACTCAGCCTCCCAAAGTGCTGGGATTACAGGCACGAGCCACCATGCCTGGCTATTCTTTACTTTAAATATGATTTTTCTTCTTTGAAAAGAATATGTATTCATCTAATCATTAAGTCATTCAACAAAAGTTTAAGGAGACCTTAAGTACTGAACTGCTAGGCCTAGGGATGCTAACAAAAAAAGAAGATATTTGTGAAGCATCTGCTATGTAGCAGAACTGTTTTGGGTACTTTTAATAATTTATCACAGCAACCTTATAAAATCAGTACTATTTTCCTTATTTTAAAGGTATGTAAACTGAGGTTCAGAAAGTTTAAGTAATTTGCCCAAGGCGCTAGCAAATGTGACAGACCTGAGATTTGGAACCAGGAGGTCTGACTGACTCCAATGTTAATTTTCTTTCCATTGTATGTCATTACCTCTAAAAGGTGCCACAACAAAGTTCTTTTCAAAACCCACAGACATGCTTAGTGTAGTGGCTCACATATGTAATCCCAACGGCTCAAGAGGTTCAGGTGAGAGGATTACTTGAGGCCAGGAGTTGGGAGACCAGCCTGGGCAACACAGTGAGACCCTGTCTCTACACAAAATTAAAAAAAGTAGCCGGTATGGTGGCACATGCCTGTAGTCCCAGCTACACATGTAAGTAAATGGTAACAATATGATGTGCCAAATGCTATAGCACAGACAGGAACAAAGGTGAGACTAATTTCAGAGACTTTCCTGTTTAACTGGACTAGACACTGTGAACAGGAAAGCAATTTTAAATAATCTTGTATCTGTTGGAGAAATATTTGTCAAGTAATAAAAGGTACATATGTAAGTTTCAGAGCTACCATTGTGACCTGGCAGAATTAACAAATGCAGAGAAAACTTTCCAAAATTCAAGTTTCAGACAGTTATGGTTAATTAAAATAAGACCCAAATTTACAAGTACACTCATAAAACCTAGCCAAATTATCACATAAAGGTACATTTATGTCTAATCCAAAGAAAGGTACACATTACTGAAAACATTCAGATTAATTTCCAGAGCAAGAAAAAGATAAAAATAAACTCACTAACTTCATAGCCTCCAGGTTTGGTTAAACCCCAGAGAGGCTTTTTCTCAGCAAAACAAACTGCAGGTTTAAAAATATTTACTGTCACTTGTTTAAAGCAAAGTCAAAAAGTTACATTCAAATTAATTATAGGTAAAGATTAATTATAGGTAAAGACTGCCTTCACTTAAAAACTAAGGAAGCTGGGCAACGTGGCTCAGATGCCAGCACTTTTGGAGGCCAAGGTGGGAGGATCGCTTGAGGCTAGGAGTTCAAGACCAGCCTCAGTAACATAGCAAAACCCCATATCTACAAAAAATCAAGCTGGGTGTGGTGGCATACACCTGTAGTCCCAGCTACTTCAGGACTGAGGTGGGAGGAATGCTTGGGTCCAGGAGTTTGAGGTTGCTAGACAGCTATGATGGTGCCACTGTACTCCAGCCTGGGATACAGAGTGAGATCCTGTCTCTTTAAGAAAAAGAAAAAGAAAAAGAAAAAAAGAACTAAAGAAGAGAGAGCTGTAGGGTTGGGAAGCAGCTCCTCTCCAGACCTATACCCACCAGACATTGCCAGCAGAGTAATATATAGCAAAGAGCACATTACACTAGGAATTAGGCCGCTAGAACCTGATATTTACTATGGAGTCTTGGGCCACACACTTTACAACTCTTGAGCCTTAGATATCTTCTAAGTAGTATAATAATACTTGCTCTGCTTACCTCTCAAAAGTACTCTGTAAAACTATAAAATGTCCTACGGATGTGTTACTAATGTTTTAATGCAATTATTAATGGCTCTCCATGTAAAGGGGATAAGAGACAACTTCTCCAATGGCCAAGTTTCACAGTGGTTGAAAACTAGGTGCTAAGAAAGTACATTCTTAATTTCCCTTGCGCCAAAAAAAAAAATTTCAAACAAAATAGTAATGTCAATGTGGAAAAGCCTAGTTACTAAGCCCCTGAGTCTAAAGGTGGCTCATGCCTGTAATCCCAGCACTGTGGGGGGACAAGATAGGAGGATCACTTGAGGCCAGGAGTTCAAGACCAGCCTGGGCAACATAGAAAGACCCTGTCTCTAAAAAAAAAAAAAAAAACTGCTACACGAGCCCAGGAGGTTGAGGCTGCAATGAGCCATGATGACACCACTGCGCTCCAGATTGAGTGACAGAGTAAGACTTTCTCAAAATAAAAACAAACAAATAAAAACCAACCAACCAACCAAACAAACAAACAAACAAACAAAATGATACATAGAAACATTTCTGCTTCATCCGTTCAATGTTTTAGGCACACTTGGCTTGCAGCAGCACAGTCTCTGAGCCTAATTTCTCCTTCCCTTCCTGTGTGAAAACTGAGTAAGAATATTGGTTAGATTTGAGACTGAAATAGTCATCAATGGGTATCTTATTAGGACATAAGGCTCATGAGGTCAGGGCTTTCTCTGCGTATTGTTCATCACTAATATTAAAAAAAACCAACAAACTACCCTGGTTGTATATTTACAAAAACATTGGACCTCAGCTTCTACAGTTTTAAGATGAGAGGCTGGCCTAAATGATCTCCATGGTTTAATCCTGTGCAGATACATTATGATTCTATAGTGACTATCACTGAATTTCCCACAATGTTAGACACAGAACTTTGCATATTAAAGTTATTTAATAAATGGTGGCTGATCTTACAAAGCAAAGCTCTTTTACTTAGCCTTTATGAGGGCTTCCTATGTGTTAGGCTCCATTCTAAGTGCTTTATATGCATTAACACATTTAATTGTCACAGTTTTATGAATTTGATAGTAGGTATGATGGTAAGTTTTGTTTTGTTTTGTTTTGAGATGGAGTTTCACTCTGTCGCACAGGCAGGAGTGCAGTGGTCCGATCTCAGCTCACTGCAACCTTCACTCTCCGGGTTCAAGTGATTCTCCTGCCTCAGCCTACCAAGTAGCTGGGATTACAGGCACCTGCCAACACGCCTGGCTAATTTTTGCATTTTTAGTAGAGACAGGGTTTCACCATCTTGGCCAGGCTGGTCTTGAATTCGTGACCTCGTGATCCACCCCCTCTCAGCCTTCCAAACTGCTAGAATTACAGGTGTGAGCCACCGTGCCTGGCCCGATGGTTAGTTTTATGTGTTAATTTGACTAGGCTATGGTACCCAGCTATTCAACCAAACACTAATCTAGGTGTTGCTGTGCAGGTAATTTGTAGATGTGCTTAATATTTACAATCAGCTGACTTTATCTAATGCAGATTATCCTCAATTATGTGGGTGGGCCTCATACATCAACTGAAAAGTCTTACAAGCAAAAGTCTGAGGTTTCTCTGAGAAATAACAAATTCTGCCTCAAGATTGCAGCACCAGGTCCTGCCCCAAAATTTCTGGCCTGCTCTACAGATTTCATACTTCTCAGCTGCCCATATCACATAGGCCAATTCCTTGAAATAAATCCTATGTATGTATGTATGTATGTATGTATGTATGTATGTATCTATCTATCTATCTATCTATCTATCTATCTATCTATCTATCTATCATCGCTCACTAGTTTTGTTTCTCTGGAAAATTTTGATTACTATTACTACTCCCATATTTATGTATGAGAAAACATAAGCATAGAAAGCTTAAGTAACTCATTCAAAGGTCACTCTGCTAGGAAGTGACAAAGCCAGGATTCACACCTAGGCAGTCTGGTTCTAAAGCTCAAACTCTTAACTATCACACCATACTACATCTCTATAATATTGTACTATAGGCAATTAATACCACATTTAACTAATGGAATTACAAACTATAAAACAATATAACTAGAAATATTATTAGAAAATAATGGTCAGTTTATTAAAATTCTAAAATTTCAGTTTTTACAGCATTGGTATGGCTTGAAACCACTAGGTTAATCTAGAATTAGAGCTCAAGTATCAATTTAGATTACAGCTGTCTTCAAAATAGATCAATATTAAAACAACCGAGAAACTTTCTGCAAAATATTTTTCAAAGCATTGAAAAATACATGGCTCCCTAGAGGCTTTGGCTAGGGCTCATGATTGATGCTCTTGGGAACATGTTCATTTGAGCTGTGTAAATGTTTGGGCTCTGTCAGCTGTATTAACACTGGTATAGCTCATGCTTCGGACCTAGGCTCATCTGAAAGGCAGAAGGCCATGTAAGTTTCCTTGTTGGGAGTTTCTTTTTCTCCTCATATATCTTAGAATGTAAAAGGGAAGTCCCTTTCAAACATCTATACTCCTTGCCTTATTGTAACCTAGCAACATTTTTTAAAAAGTCTGATTACTCCTGAGAATAAAGCTAAGTAGACTAGGTTTAATGTAGTGTTTCTTTCCCATTGCCAACCTAACAGCCATAAACATGTCCATCAATAATCTATTAATTTAAGCAAACATGTAGAAGCTTTTTTTTTTTTTTGAGTCAGGGTCTTGCTCTGTTATCTAGGCTGGAGTGCAGTGGCGCGACCACGGCTTGCGGCGACCTTGACCTCCTGGGCTCAAGGAATTCTCCCAACTTAGTTTCCCAAGATGCCACTATGCCTGGCTAATTATTTTTTATTTTTTAATTTTTTTGAGACGAACTCTCACTCTGTCGCCAGGTTGGAGTGCAGTGGCATGATTTCGGCTCACCGCAACCTCCAACTTTCTGGTTCAAGCGATTCTCCTGCCTCAGCCTCCCGAGTAGCTGGGATTACAGGCACGCACCACCACGCCCAGCTAATTTTTTATATTTTTAGTAAAGTTGGGTTTTCACCATGTTGGCCAGGATGGTCTTGATTTCCTCACTTTGTGATCCGCTTGCCTCAGCCTCCCAAAGTACTGGGATTACAGGCACAAGCACCGCGCCCGGCTGCCTGGCTAATTTTTTTGCATTTTTTTGTAGAGATGGGGTTTCACCATGTTGCCCAGGGTGATCTCAAACTCCGGGGCTCAGAAGGTTGGTTTTTAAAAATCTTTACCGGCTAGGTGTGGTGGCTCATGCCTGTAATTGCAGCACTTTGGGAGCCCAAGGTGGGAGGACTGCTTGAGCCCAGCAGTTCAAGACCAGCCTGGCAATCAAACAAAAAAGTACAGAGACAGGGCCAGGTGTGGCGGCTCACGCCTGTAATCTCAGAGCTTTGGGAGGCTGAGGCAGGTGGATCACTTGAGCTCAGGAGTTCAAGACCAGCCTGGCAATATGGCGAAACCCTGCCTCTATGGAAAGTACAAAAAATTAGCCAGGTGTGATGGTGCACACCTGTAGTCCCATAGCCACAGTCCCAGCTACTTGGGGGGAGCTGGCTGAGGTGGGAAGATCACTGGAGCCTGGGAGATCGAGGTTACAGTGAGCCAAGATCATATCACTGTCCTCCAGAGCAAGGCAAGCAAAAAAAAAAAAAAAAAAGGACAGAAACAGCAGTATGTTGAGTCCCCATGATGTATACATCACTTAACTTCAATAATTATCAACACAAAGACAAATTTCTTTAACCTACTGTTTACCAACTCCTTTCCTACCTCCTCCATAGATTACTTTGAAAGCAAATCTCGCAAATATCATTTCATTGGTAAACACCTCTGATATGAATCTCTAAAAGATAAGAAGTAAAATTAGTAATTCCTTAATATCAAATATTGAGTGTTCAGATTTCCATAATTAACTTTTCTTTTTCTTTTCTTTCTTTTTTTTTTTTTTTTTTGAGACAGGGTCTCTCTCTGTTACCTAAGCTAGAGTGCAGTGGTGTGATCATGGCTCACTGCAGCCTCAACCTCCTGGGCTCAAGTGAACCTCCCACCTCAGCCTCCTGAAAAGTTGGAACTTTTCAGGTGCTACCATTCCTAATTTTTTCATTTTTTGTAGAGATGGGGTCTCAATGTGTTGTCCAGGCTGGTCTTGAACTCCTAACCTCAACTGATCCTCCTGCCTCAGCCTCCCAAAGTCCTGGGATTATAGGCATGAACCACTGTGCCTGGTTCTTTATTTTTATTTTTCTTTAATACAGGATGTTTGTTCAAATCAAGATGCAAACAAGGTGCAGACATTTAATTTGGTTATTATGTCTCTTAAACTACAAGTTCTCTTCTTCCCCAACATCCTAATATTGAAAAATAATAGTGAGTTCTAGAGACTTGATAAGATTTGGGTTTTTTGCGGGAATTACTTCACAGGCTGTGTTGCATACTTTCTATTGCATCACATCGGGAGACATACAATGCCTGATTGTCTTTCTTTTCATGCTGTTAGAAATGATCAGTGGGTTTTGGTGTTTTTGACCTGATCTCTCTCTTACAAAGTTCCTTGTCAGCTTTTCACCTAATGGTTTTAACAGTCATTGATGATGTTGCTTTGACTTATTATTTCATTAGGGGTGACTTAATTTTTTATTTAAAGTTTTGACTGCCTTTGACTCTTAACACCCTTATCTGTAAAATAAAGAAAAAAACCACGTAAAGTGGTTAGGTCAGTGCCTGGAACCTGGTGGGCTCTTAACAAAAACAGTAACAGAAACAACCGCCACAAAAATTGCTTAGAAACTCATGTGAAAAACAACTACTTTATAGATGAAGTTTTCCTAAATATCATCTTTGTGATACTCCTTCATTCACATTTTCCTTAGATACAAAAAGAAAATACATACATTGTGAAGTTATTCTACTTATCAAATATTCAAATGCCCAAGAACTATATAGGCTTTTAAAACAGTCTATTTTATTAGTTGTAGGTCTTCAACTGATTAGGATATGGATAAATTGTGGGGAGGAATAAGCAGGTGTAAAGAGAAGCAATATATAATGTTAGATTTGGTAGTGTACCACAGTTAAAACACACACACGTGCGCGCACACACACACACAAACACACACACACCCCTACCTGCTTTACTAGTGATTCCAGTGGGTCATAAAGGTAAAACATCCCTATTTTGTTCCTTCCTACAGTCTGTTTTTTGACACAAAGCAATCAGAGGTGGTGGACCTGATAGATAACTGTGTGTGTGTGTGTGTGTGTAAGAAAATGGACAATCAGGCAGCTGCTTGCCTTGTGGCCCTATCACCTCATACACACACACACACACACACACACACAAAGCCCTTAAGTGCTTTAACACTGAGCAGGCCCTGCATAAAGCACCAAACATTTTCAAGGAGTTCTCGTTTAGTTTTACAACCAGTGCATTTACCCACCCCTTACCCCTCGGATCACAAAGCAAGCCTTGCCCTGAGAAGAAGAGATGCTTCATGCCAACTTTCTGTTCTATGGCTTAGACAGCTTCCCTACCTGACCTGTAGACTGTTTAGAACTATAAGAATAAAACTCTACCACAGCTGCTTCTCCATTACATATCACACTGGCTGTGACATCTCCACTTCCAGAAAAATCACTAGCCTTCTATAAATACCTGCTATTATGAGAACCCCCACCAGCATGTCATCCTATAAATGAGCCATGCTTTCTTTGCCTTCAACGTGCTTCAAGTGCCACTTAGGCAAGATTTTAAAATGTATCAAAATGGCCTCACAGGCTCCTAACAACCAAGTACTTTGCAGGTGGTCCTCGCAAGAGCTAGACATGCCTACATGTGCAGCAAGAGCTCTGAGAACCACAAGATCAGTAAGAAACTTAAAAATCCATGGTTTAAAAGAGTTCTGATTCTCCTACCTTCTAAACTGAGGACATGGGAATTGACTGAAATTGTTCACTTAACAGTTTTCTTTCCCAGGATTAAGGATGGGGAATCCCGGGCATGGGCTAGACTCCACCTTGGATTAAACAGAAAGTACTAAAGACCATTCTTCTGTTTGGACATGTGTGACAGACAGATACATACAAATTTCCCCTCTCCAAATAAGGAAATTCTATGTTCTTCATGGCTTAGCTCAAATATCACCTCTATATAAACTACTTGGTACCCCAATTGTTGAAATGAATCATATTAAGTGAAAAAGCCTTAACATTGATGGGTATGGAGCTTATATTCTAGTTTATATGAGTGAGATTTTACTCAAAATCAAGTAATAAAGGACTTGAGACATAATCATTTCATAGATGAGGAACAAGGTTCAGAGAAGTTATGTGATTTGCCCTAATCTTATTGCATGATTACAGTCATGGTAACATAAATTATTATAAAATGATCATAATTTCATAATTTCACATTCTGAAACAATGTTGGGCTTTAAAAACTAGGAAAAATAAATTTACAGCATTTCTTTCAACTCAAGGTGCTTCCTTTTTTTTTTCAGATAAGGTCTCGCTCTGTCGCCCAGACTGGAGAGCAGTGGTGCGATCTCAGCTCACCGCAACCTCTGCCTCCCAGGTTCAAGCAATTCTCCTGCCTCAGTCTCCCGAGAAGCTGGGATTATAGGCCCCGACCACCACAGCCGGCTAGTTTTTGTATTTTTAGTGGAGACAGGGTTTCGCCATGTTGGTCAGGTTGGTCTCGAACTCTTGGCCTTAAGTGATTTGCCTGCCTCGGCCTCCCAAAGTGCTGGGATTACAGGCGTGAGCCAACGTGCCCAGCCAATATACTTCTTCTTCTTCTTCTTCTTCTTCTTTTTTTTTTTTTTTTTTTTTTAAGACGGAGTCTTGCTCTGTCACCCAGGCTGGAGTGCAGTGGCGTGATCTTGGCTCACTGCAACTTCTGCCTCCTGGGTTCAAGCCATTCTCCTGCCTCAGGCTCCCAGGTAGCTGGGACTACAGGGATGCGCCACCACCCCTGACTAATTTTTTTGCATTTTTAGTGGAGATGGGGTTTCACCATGCAGGCCAGACTGGTCTTGAACTCCTGACCTCAAGTGATCCACTCGCCTCGGCCTCCCAAAGTGCTGGGATTACAGACATGAGCCACCGTGCCCAGCCTATACTTCTTAAATATAGCTAATTATTTATTTTGATCAAAAAAGAAAAATAATTTTTAATCATTAACAGTTTTGGGCACTTACCACGTACTAGGTACTAATTTCTTTTACATACTTTATATCATTTAACCCTTACCACAACATTATGTATTTAATACTATTATTATCCCCATTTTTGTTGGTAAAGAAACTGAGACAAGAGCTAGGATTTAGGATTTGGACCTAGGAAGTTCGGCTTGAAAGTCTAACCTCCTAACAACCACATTTTAGTTCCATTATAAATTTCCAAAACATCAATCTTATTTTCCTAGATCCTCTTGAAAAAATTTAGATCAAGGTTCATTCATTCATTCAATTAAAAATTATTTAACATTTACTATATGTTAGGTTCCAAGGATACATCTGTTGAAAAGACCTAATGATCCTTGACCTTATGAGATTTATCTTCTAGTTGTGGAGAAAAATAATTATTGAATTCTAATTGTGTTAAGTACTATAAAGAAGTAGTATAAAATGATAGGGTAGTATATAATAGGGGGGAACCTGACCTGATTCAGGGACGGAGGTGGTAAGGGATGAGTTTTTGAGGAAATAACATTTTGTCCAGAATTCTATAGAATAAGTAGGAATTAATTAGGTGAAAGGATGGAGAATGGCAGAATAGTGGTAAAGAAGACTCCAGGCAAGAAAGAGAGAGAGAGACAGAAAGAGAGAGAGAGACAGACAGATAGAAAGAGACAGAGACAGATATGCAGAAGTGCTGAGTCATACAGGATCATGGAATGTTCAAAGAACAGAAAGAAGACCAGCGACAGGAAAGCCAACAGGAAGCGGTAAAGTGACAAGTGATGGAGCTGTAGAGTCAGGCAGGAGCCACTGATCTGGGGTTTATCCTTGGCTTCTCCTTCTGATTCATATACAAAAGGTCACTAAATCCTGTGGATTCTGCCTCCTAAATATTTCTCCATTCTAGTTCCTCCCCTTTAACTCCCCTAATACCACCTCAATTTGAGATCATAATAATCTCTTGCCTGAGTTAACTAATCTTCCTGCCTTTAAGTCTTATTTCCTCTACTCATCTTCCATAAACACAAGCAGAAGCTCTTTCCAATGGGGAAATAATATTATGTCATTCCTATAAAACTGTGAACTCAGCTCTGCACCAAGCAGACCTAACAGACATCTACAGAACTCTCCACCCCAAATCAACAGAATATACATTCTTCTTAGCACCACATCACACTTATTCCAAAACTGACCACATAATTGGAAGTAAAGCACTCCTCAGCAAATGTAAAAGAACAGAAATCACAACAAACTGTCTCTCAGACCGCAGTGCAATCAAATTAGAACTCAGGATTAAGAAACTCACTCAAAACCGCTCAACCACATGGAAACTGAAAACCTGCTCCTGAATGACTACTGGGTATATAACGAAATGAAGGCAGAAATAAAGATGTTCTTTGAAACCAATGAGAACAAAGACACAACATACCAGAATCTCTGGGACACATTTAAAGCAGTGTGTAGAGGGAAATTTATAGCACTAAATGCCCACAAGAGAAAGCAGGGAAGATCTAAAATCGACACCCTAACATTACAATTAAAAGAACTAGAGAAGCAAGAGCAAACACATTCAAAAGCTAGCAGAAGGCAAGAAATGACTAAGATCAGAGCAGAACTGAAGGAGATAGAGACATAAAGAACCCTTCAAAAAATCCACGAATCCAGCAGCTGGTTTTTTATAAAGATCAACAAAATGGATAGACTGCTAGCAAGACTAATAAGAAAAGAGAGAAGAATCAAATAGACACAATAAAAAATGATAAAAGGGATATTGCCACCAATCCCACAGAAATACAAACTACCATCAGAGAATATTATAAACACCTCTACGAAAATAAACTAGAAAATCTAGAAGATATGGATAAATTCCTGGACACATACACCCTCCCAAGACTAAACCAGGAAGAAGTTGAATCTCTGAATAGACCAATAACAAGCTCTGAAATTGAGGCAATAATTAATAGCCTATCAACCAAAAAAAGTCTAGGACCAGATGGACTCACAACCAAATTCTACCAGAGGCACAAAGAGGAGCTGGTACCATTCCTTCTGAAACTATTCCAATCAATAGAAAAAGAGGGAATCCTCCCTAACTCATTTTATGAGGCCAGCATCATCCTGATAACAAAGCCTGGCAGAGACACACAAAAAAAGAGAATTTTAAACCAATATCCCTGATGAATATCAATGCGAAAATCCTCAACAAAATACTAGCAAGCCGAATCCAGCAGCATATCAAAAAGCTTATCTACCATGATCAAGTCGGCTTCATCCCTGGGATGCAAGGCTGGTTCAACATACGCAAATCAATAAACGTAATCCATCACATAAACAGAACCAACAACAAAACCCACATGATTATCTCAATGGATGCAGAAAAGGCCTTCAACAAAATTCAACAGCCCTTCATGCTAAAAACTCTCAATAAACTAGGTATTGATGGAACATATCTCAAAATAATAAGAGCTATTTATGACAAACCCACAGCCAATATCATACTGAATGGGCAAAAACTGGAAGCATTCCCTTTGAAAACCGGCATAAGACAGGGATGCCCTCTCTCACCACTCCTATTCAACATAGTGTTGGAAGTTCTGGCCAGGGAAATCAGGCAAGAGAAAGAAAGGAAGGGTATTCAATCAGGAAAAGAGGAAATCAAATGTCCCTGTTTGCAGATGACATGGGTGTATATTTAGAAAACTCCATTGTCGCAGCCCAAAATCTCCTTAAGCTGATAAGCAACGTCAGCAAAGTCTCAGGATACAAAATCAATGTGCAAAAAATCACAAGCATTCCTATACACCAATAACAGACAGAGAGCCAAATCATAAGTCAACTCCCATTCACAATTGCTTCAAAGAGAATAAAATACCTAGGAATCCAACTTACAAGGGATGTGAAGGACTTCTTCAAGGAGAACTACAAACCACTGCTCAACAAAATAAAAGAGAACACAAACAAATGGAAGAACATTCCATGCTCATGGATAGGAAGAATCAATATCACAAAATGGCCATACTGCCCAAAGTAATTTATAGATTCAATGCCATCCACATCAAACTATGACTTTCTTCACAGAATTGGAAAAAACTACTTTAAAGTTCATATGGAACCAAAAAAGAGCAAAGCTGGGGCATCATGCTACCTGACTTCAAATTATACTACAAGGATACAGTAACCAAAACAATATGGTACTGGTACCAAAAGAGATATAGACCAATGGAACGGAACAGAGCCCTCAGAAATAATACCACATATCTACAACCATCTGATCTTTGACAAACCTGACAAAAACAAGAAATGGGAAAGGATTTCCTATTTAATAAATGGTGCTGGGAAAACTGGCTAGCCATACGTAGAAAGCCGAAACTGGATCCCTTCCTTATACCTTATATAAAAATTAATTCAAGATGGATTAAAGACTTAAATGTTAGACCTAAAACCATAAAAACCCTAGAAGAAAACCTAGGCAATATCATTCAGGACATAGGCACGGGCAAGGACTTCATGACTAAAATACCAAAGCAATGGCAACAAAAGCCAAAACAGACTAATGGGATCTAATTAAACTGAAGAGCTTCTGCACAGCAAAAGAAACTACCATCAGAGTGAACAGGCACCCTACAGAATGGGAGACAATTTTTGCAATCTACTCATCTGACAAAGGGCTAATATCCAGATTCTACAAAGAACTTAAACAAACTTTCAAGAAAAAAAAAACCCCATCAAAAAGTGGGCAAAGGATATGAACAGACACTTCTCAAAAGAAGACATTTAGGCAGCCAACAGACACATGAAAAAATACTCATCATCACTGGTCATCAGAGAAATGCAAATCAAAACCACAATGAGATACCATCTCATACCAGTTAGAATGGCGATCATTAAAAAGTCAGGAAACAACAGATGTTGGAGAGGATGTGGAGAAATAAGAACGCTTTACACTGTTAGTGGGAGTTCAACCATTGTGGAAGATAGTGTGGCAATTCCTCAAGGATCTAGAACTAGAAATACCATTTGACCCAGAGATTCCACTACTGAGTATATACCCAAAGGATTATAAATCATGCTACTATAAAGACACATGCACACGTTTATTTACTGTGGTACTATTCACAATAGCAAAGACTCGGAACCAACCGAAATATCCATCAATGGATAAGAAAATGTGGCACATATACACCATGGAATAGTATGCAGCCATAAAAAAGGATGAGTTAGTGTCCTTTGCAGGGACATGGATGCAGCTAGAAACCATCATTCTGAGCAAACTATCACAAGAACAGAAAACCAAACACTGCATGTTCTCACTCATAGGTGGGAAATGAACAATGAGAACACTTGGACACGGGGCAGGCAGGGAACATTACACCCCGGGGCCTGTCGTGGGGGTTGGGGGCAGGGGAAGGGATAGCATTAGCAGAAATACCTAATGTAAATGACGAGTTAATGAGTGCAGCAAACCAACATGACACAGGTATACCTATGTAACAAACTTGCACATTGTGCACATGTACCCTAGAACTTAAATAAAAAAAAACAGAACAAAACTGTGAACTATGTATTTTATATTTCTGCTTCCTAACAGTCTGGCATAGAATAAACATTTATAAAAGTGTTTGCTGAACTGAATTGCTTGATGGTTCTCCACTGATTACAAGATAAAGTTCAAACTTCTTACGATATGATTTCTTTCTATCTCTTCAGACTTGCTTCCTGTCACTCTCCCATATTCCAAACACACCAAACTGTTTGCAGATTCTTGACTATGCTGTTTTCTCCATTTTCTTTTCCTTTATGCCTTTGCATGTGAAGTTCCCTATACCAGGCATGACCTTCTCACTTCCTTCTCATGCTAATTCTTGACTCAAATGAGTCCCTACTCTGGGAAGTCTTCCCTCATCTCTTTGGACAGCTAGTTAAGTGCTTCTTCCTGAGCGCTCATTTTTCATCAATCATATCTCCATTATAGTACTTGACATCAACGTAATTGTCTTCACATTTATCTTTTCCCTTTAGATTGTGAGCTCCTTGAATAAAGGAGTTATGTATATCTTTTTCATCTCTATATTTTCAACTCAGGCACATGGTAAGGGCTTAGTAACTGACTGTGTATGGATGAATGAATAAACGAACACTAAACTGAATCTTTTACATATTTATATCTACAATTCACATAGGATTAAGCATGTTTATAAAATTCCTGATTTTGTGATTAAAATAAGCCAGTAATGAAATAATTTTACTGAGATGGTGAGCAAAGTAACAATAATTTGTATATTTGGTATAATATTGAAACACCAAGATTATTTTCCATAATGTATGTATATAGATTTTTAAATTAATTAATTAATTATTTATATGGCTGGAGGATGGGGTCTTGCTTTGTAGCCTAGGTTGGAATGTACTGGCATGATTACGGCTCACTGCAACTTTGACCTCCAGGGTCAAGTGATCCTCTCACCTCAGCCTCCCAAGCAGCTGAGACCACAGGCATGTGCCACCATACCTGGCTAATTATTATTTTTTTAATGTTTGTAGAGCTGAGTCTTGCTATATTGCCTAGGCTGTTCTCAAACTCCTGGTCTCAAGTGATCTTCCTGCCTTGGCCTCCCAAAGTGCTGAGACTGGAGGTGTGAGCTGAGCCACCAGCCTGGCTCATAATTGATATTTATGCCTGTTATGCTTCTGCCAGTTTTTATAACCTATTTTCAAAAATATAAAATATAAGCAGTTTTTATCAGCCAACATTTACTAGATATACTTACTATATGACAGATAGTATTCTAAGTGCTTCCCATGTATTAACTAATTAATTAAATGCTCAAAGCAACCCTACAAAGTAGATTCTGTTATCTCCCTTTTTCAGATAAGAAAACTAGGATAAGAGAGATAGAAGAACTTGTCTGAGATCACACAACCTGTAAAATGTAAAGTTGGGATCTGAACACAGGCAGTCTGGCTCCAGAGCCTGTATTCTTAAGGACTACAATGTATTAAATATGACTCTGCAGTTTAAATTTGCATACAAAACTTTGTAAAGGTAATGAGTAAGTATAATTCTACAAAGACAGAGTCCTGCACTAATAACAAGTCAGTAAACTCTGACATTTGCCTGTTTTCCTGGGCATATGTTCAAGGTAACTGAAACTGACAAGTGCTGTGATGCTCTCATAGTTGGAATGAAGGTGGGCTCATGAACTCATCTGTACAAGAAAAAGCATCAGGACATGAGTGCATCAATCTGCTTAGAGTTCTAAAGGAAAGCACTTCTCAGTACAGCCCTTTGACACCATTCAAAGCCTTTTGTTTTTCTAAGTGCAAGAAAGGCTCTAGTAAAGCTTGGGCAATTAAAACCACTTTGCTCACTGCTCTTTTGATTCACCAGGCCCCTAGGCAGGTGTTAATGCATGAAAATGAATATCATTTCAGCCAAGAGCAAGGAAAAGAAGAGATGAGGTTTATGAAAAGAATATTTTTTCTTATAGTCAGTTAAAAAAGATATGCAAATATATAAACTAAGTAACTCCTTTGACTGACGATGCTTCCTCTTGAATAAATTTGGTTTTGATGAAACTGCATAGTATAAATGAGACCTTCTCACTTAATTCCTGTCTCCTGGAAGGCCATAGCAGTATACCAGCAGAAAGTAAAGCAGCCACTCTTTCTCTCCTTTTTGTCATTTAGCAAAACAGTAACCAGGAGAATTAAAACAATGAGAGTGACATCTATAAAACAACTAATTTTCTTTCCAGAGAGCCTTTCTCAAAAGCTGGGTAACAACTGCCTAAACAAGAGCACCGGAATGGCTCTATATACTATTGATACAAAGAGATTAGGAATCAGAATGCTTGAGTTGTAATTCTAGTACCCCTCAATTCCTCTTTGCCTCAGTTTCCTAATTATACAAATAGATATAATACTACTTATCTGCCTATCAGACTCATGTGAAAGTAATTTGTAAAGAACACAGTTCCCAAAGATATCATTCAACAGCAATCCCAACTGGCCCCTAGTAAGTTCACAAGAAGCAGATGGTGCCCAAACACTGGGTGAGGGTGTGAGAGATTGCAAAGTGAGGAGCAGTATTGTTATTTGGGAATAGAAATGATGCTGCCCCATTACCCTGAGAACTACTTGGTTTGTTTGTATTACAGAGGTCACCCTTAGCTTCTCAGAGCAGCTGAGTAAGTTAGAGGGCCCTTCTTGCAGCCATCTGCTCCCCTCCCAGACTCCTCTGGCAAATCAAGTGGTTTTCCTTGTGTTAACCTCCGAAGAACAGCCATTGGCCCCTCTCAGCACCAGCTTCAGCAGCCAGTGGTCTCTGTTCTCCATCTGTACCAGAAACCACAGTTCAAGAACAACAAGGCTTCCAAAGCACAGGCATTCACTTACAGCGATAACCTTGCATTTACCTGGTTTTTTAGTGTTCTTTCACTTGCGCCTCTCCAAGGAAATTAGATGTATATTTTAAAAGACTGAGATCTTATTTTTGTTATTTTGGAAAAATTTCGTGTACAAAAAAAGGTAAAACAAGAGGAATCTGTCTGGAAAATTCATTTAAAAACCTAACATGCGTAAAACATAATTACTTTAAAAATAGTTATTCAGGCCAGGCGCGGTGGCTCATGCCTGTAATCCCAGCACTTTGGGAGGCTGAGGTGGGCGGATCACGAGGTCAGGCGATCGAGACCATCCTGGCTAACACGGTGAAATCCTGTCTCTTCTAAAGAAAATACAAAAAAATTAGCCAGGCGTGGTGGTGGGCGCCTGTAGTCCCAGCTATTTGGGAGGCTGAGGCAGGAGAATGGCGTGAACCCGGGAGGTGGAACTTGCAGTGAGCCGAGATCGCGCCACTGCACTCCAGCCTGGGCGACAGAGTGAGACTCCTCAAAAAAAAAAAAAAATAGTGATTTAATTTTCCCCCAACAACTTGGTTGCACATAAGATTTACAGAACAAGTTACCTCATATAATGGTGGATAACCAATCAATTCAGAACTGCAGATCAGATGCCTCCTTTTCTTTCTTTTCTTTTACTTTTTTTTTTTTTTTTTTTTGAGACAGGGTCTTGCTATGTCGCCTATGCTGGAGTGCAGTAGCACAATCACAGCTTACTGCAGCCTTGATCTCCCTGGCTTGGCTTAAGTGATCCTCCCATCTCAGCCTCCCAAGTGGCTGGGACTACAGGCATGCATCACCCCATGCCCAGCTAATTTTTTACTTTTCGTAGAGATGGGATCTCACTATATTGCCCAGGCTGGCCTTGAACTCCTGAACTCAAGGGATCCTCCTGCCTCAGCCTCACAAAGGGTTGGGATTAATTACAGGTGCGAGCCACTGTGCCAAGTCCAAATGCCTCCTTTTCAGCTCACAGATTTGAACACAGATTGGGAAAAATAAATCACCCTCCTCCAGCATTTATTTGGAGAAATAATGCGCACATATATAAGGTACATATGTTGCCAAAATGGTGGTTAGAGGCTAATGTCTACCACCTGACTTACTGATTCAAACAGAGAAAAGGGCAACATATAATTGTACACTGATTTCAGAAATTACTCTGTTCCATTACATCAATGTTGGGGGGACAGTCGGGGAGGAGGCAGAATAAAAAGTAAACAATAAACAGATTTCAAAAGGAAAAGGACATAGGCAGCTATTTTTGACCAACCACAGTACCGCATGATCAACTGTTTATTTTTGAGAGCCTTCAAAATAGTTTTCAGATTTATTTTAAAGTATTAAAAAATTACTCATACCCTTTTCCAGAAAGAAAGAGATTTCCTGGCTACTTCTCTTGAGACTGAGAAGCCGCCTTCTGTGAGTTATATTCTGTGCACTGAATCAAGTCATCAAAATATACTGAAATTATATTTAAATGTGTTTTACATATAATATATATTACATATAATGCTCTTATAATAGTGTCTGGCATACCGTAAGCATTCAAAAAATATTATTATGTTAATGTTCTGCCTATAATTCCAGCTAGCTCCTTTATTCAAATACTTAAAAAACTCCTCATTTCAAGCAGAGTCAAACCTCAAATAATCTAAAGAAAAATGCCTATGCATAAATATCATATAAACTATAATCAAATTCTCACAGTAATCAAAAGACTAATTTTCAAGTGATCTTAATCCTCATCTTTTAAAAACTCCATGATATTTTATTTCCAACATGGCCTTTTTAATATGGAGATGAATGCATATTCCCTATTACATTCTTTATTTAAAGATTTCATATGCTAGTAAGAATGCCATTCCAAACATTTACAGCATTTTGGTCAAGGCCCTCTAGCTCTAGTCTTTTGTTCCATCTTGCAACTTGACCTGTATGAAGCAGCAAGAATGTCAAAACAATTTCAATTAGGACAATGCTTATCATTTTGTTTAGGAACTGGAGCAAAACCATTTTTCCACATTCTACAGTAACCTGATTCCATATAAACACCAATCAGGCAGAAGACATTCTCATTAAGTCTTTACTCAGGGTTGTATATACATTCACATCACCCATGGGATCTAAGGAACAGTTTATTCATAGGAAACACCTCTAGCGTCAGCAACTCTTGTGAATCAAAATTATATTGCTGTACAACCCCAATAATTGGCCGGCATCTCCTTGTGTTCTTATATGGCTTTTAACTACTTTGCTGCTCTAACCCAATGGCAGGGAACAAAACTGCTAAAAGAATGTTATTCCTGGGCGCTGTGGCTCACTCCTGTAATCACAGCACTTTGGGAGACTGAGGCAGGCAGATCCCAAGGTCAGGAGTTCGAGACAAGCCCGCCCAACATGGTGAAACCTCGTCTCTACCAAAAATACAAAAAATTTGCCGGGCATGGTGGCACGCGCCTGTAGTCCCAGCTACTCAGGAGGCTGAGGCAGAACAATCACTTGAACCTGGGAGGCGGAGGTTGTAGTGAGCCAAGATCGAGCCACTGCACTCCAGCCTGGGCGACAGAGCTAGACTTCGTCTGGAAAAAAAAAAAGAATGTTATTCCTCACATATACTATTTCTTTAGAAAGATTCCCTGAACATCTTTTTGAATACCTAAACTGTCAATTATGTATTTATGAATTCTCACACTCTATGTACTATAATTTATTTTTCCTTTTTTTTTTTTTAGATAAGGTCTCGCTTTGTTACACAGGCTAGAGTGCAGTGGCATGAAGACAGCTCACTGCACTCTCAATCTCCCAGGCTCAAGCGATCCTCCTGTCTCAGCCTCCCAACAAGTTGGGACCACAGATGCGCACCACCACACGTGGCTAATTTTTAATTTTAATTTTTTTTTTTTTTGCAGAGATGGGGTATCACTATGTTGCCCAGGCTGGTCTTGAACTTCTGGGCTCAAACAATCCTCCCACCTTGGCCTCCCAAAGTGCTGGGATTATAGATGTGAGCCACCACACCTGCCCTTGTATTTAAACGACGTTTAAATTTGTTTATATAACAGCCATGATCTGAGCTGAAGCTCAATTTACCCTGGTCTGTTCTCAGAATTAAAGCAGACTATAGCTCAGAAAGTATACAGACATCAAGAAAAAGAAAAGTTACCTTCTGTGAGTTGTGAGAATCAAACTCACTTGGGGAGTCTGTAGGAGAAACAAAAAATCTAGAGGAAGCCTTCTCCCATCTAATCCAGGTCTAGATTCAAGAGTTCATCTATAGTTCATGAAGAGGCTTCCAAGACTAAGAATGCTGGTGAAGAAGAGAGCTCTGGGATGTTTTTGCAAAAATGAATACGCAGAGTCCTGGAGGGTGAATGGAAATACTCTTACCTGCGAGGTAGCTGAAAGATAAAAATCTAAAGAATTCATGTAGATCAACAGCCAACTAAGTTTCTTTGGCTCAAAAGTCTTGGACCACACAGTAGAATCCTATTCCCTGTGCCAAAATATTATGCCAGGTAAAGTAGTTGATCTTTTCTCATGCAAAATTGACAAGAAAAAGAAAAATAACCAAGCAAGTCTCTATGGAAATAGTGCTAAAATTTAATAATCATTTGCGAGAATGAATGCTGAAAGGGATAAATCTCTGATCAGCAAGATGAGGACTCACATTTTTTTTACAGTGGCCACAGTGAGCTCTTTATCTTAATTTCTGTACCCTAATGGAGAAAAACATTGACTTTAAGCTCAGGATGTAATATTCCAACAGCAATCCCAATATATCGATTTGGTGACTGACTAATTGATTTACTCATTCATCAAACATGTAAGCCCTTACAGTACACTAGGTACTAAGCTGGGTATACAGGATACTAAGATGAGAAGGAATGTCGTCTAGTGGGAGAGAGAGACAAGTAAACATTTATAATTGGGGAAGTAAATGTTATAGCAAAACTCAGCAAGTGGTAGAACAAAGTAGGAACACTTGTCCAGTCTAGGGGGCTCAGGAAAATCTTCCAGGCAGTAGCAACATTTGAGTTAAACCCTGAAATGTGAGTAGGAAGGAGGCAGATAGTTGTTAAGATCTGCATTATTTGACATGCAATATGAGAATGGCTACAGAGTAAGTTAAAAACACAAAGGTGAACCAACCAATCCAGACTGAAGAGGGGGCCAGGAAAGGTTCTCCAGAAGTGGGTAAAGGAGACAGACTGTTATACGCAGAAACAAAACAGCAGTGGGAAGGCCTGGCAACAAGCAGCATAGTACAGTATGTGATGCGATGGAATATAGTGAGTGTATTAGTGTCCTGTTGCTGCTATAACAAATGACCACAAAGTTGGTGGATTAAAATAACACAAATATATTATTTTACAGTTCTGGAAATCAGAAGTCCAAAATGGGTCTCAATGGGCTAAAATCAAAGTGTTGGCAGGACTGCATTCCTTCTGGAGGCTCTAGGGGAAAATCTGTTTCCTTGCCTTTCCAGCTTCTGGAGGTTGCCTGTATTCCTTGGCTTATAGCCCCTTCCTCCACGTTCAATGCTAGCAATGGCTGTATCTTACACTGTATCAATCCAACATTGAATCTCTTTCACTGATTTCCTCTTTCACTTATAAGGAAGTATGTGGTTGCATTGGGCCTGCCCAGATAATCCAGGAAAATATCTCTGTATCAAAGTCAGCTAATTAGTAAATTTATTCTCTCTGCAACCTTAACTCCCTCTTGCTATGTAATATTAACATATTCATAGGTTCTGATGGCTTGTATGCTGACATCTTTGGAGAACTAGTATTCTGCCTAACATAATGATTGAAATTGCACATGCTGGAGTCATACTGCCTGGGTTCATATTATAGGATTTTTTTTAAAGCTGATTTATTAAGGTATAATTGACATACCATAATTGCACATATTTAAAGAGTACAATTTGTTAAGTTTTGACACATGTATGCACTCACAAAACTATCTTCGCAAACAAGACAGTGAATCTATCTATCACCCCCAAGGCTATCTTCATACCCCTGGCTCCCTGATCCCCATTCCAGACAACAACTGATCTGTTACTAAACATTAATTTTCATTTCTCAGAATTTTACATAAATGAAGTCACACAGTATGTAGTTATGCTTCTTTTACCCAGCATAGTTATTTTGAGATTCATCAAGTTCTGGCATTTTTATAATTAGTTTTGTGATCTTCGGCAAGTTACATAACTTCTCTGTGCCTGAAGTACAGATAAGTATACTTATCTGTAAAATGGAATAATAATAGTAACTACTTTATTTCATTGTTGTGAGAAATCAATGAGTTTATTTATGTATGTAGGTAAAGGGAAACTGTTTTATATGAGATTTTGACTTTTGATTCAATTTTTAACTATGTTCCCCTGAAAATCTGATAAAGATAAAATGTCGGCTATGTTCCTGAACAACATTATGATTACAAAGGACTCCTGATTGGTAAGAACTGGAAGAATTATAAATACCTAGCTGGAAGTCAAATCTGCGGGCTTCCCTAAGTGTAGTGACTCTTGTGATTTAGCATGACCCTTAAGGGGACTCTGACTACTATGCCTACGGAATTGCTACAAGAGATACTAGTTCCTGTGGAATGTGAAGATTTATACACAGGGCAACTCCTAAATCTATCCAGTGTGGATCTCATTGCTTTGTACCAGAGCATCACCCAGGGAAACAAAGGCAAAGAGTAGCTCATGGACAACTGTGTAGACAGTTCTACAAACTGCTACAAGGTCTCACTGAAGATGAATGTCTTGCTAGCAAGCTTTGGCTACTGTCCTACGTACTTCTGAGTAGACTGATCTCAAGTGTGGCCTATTATAGGCTTGTAAGTCTGAATGTTTAATTCTAAGTAGATAACCCTCGTAGATGTGGAAAAGTGTAAAGCTCTTAAAAAGTGCTGCTACATGATAGGTGTTAAGTGTTAGCTATTTTCAATTACATATAAACCGTTTAGAGTTATGACGGGCACATTTCTAACACTTGTTGAAAAAATATTGCTATGATTAGTAGTATCAACACCACCTCTATCACCAGCACTGTAATGTGGTCTATATATGGAATTATAAATGGTCCTATATGGCTGAAGGTTAGATTACAAAAAAGAGAATGGCAGAGATGATATTGAAGAGGTAGGGAGGGATGGGATTATAAAGGAAACTGGTAAAGAGTTTTCATTCTCAAGACAAGGAAGAGTCATTTACATTTTATTTATTTATTTTTTAGAGACAGGGTCTTGCTGTGCTGCCTAGGCTGGCCTCAAACTCCTGGGCTCAAGCAATCCTCCCACCTCAGCCTCCTAAGTAACTGGGACTGCAGGTACATGCCAATGCACCAGGCTAAAAGGTTATTTTAAATAAGGAAATGTCATGATCAGATCTACGTTTTAGAAAGATCATTCTTTTAGAAATGTGGAGGATGGATTAAAAGAGAGAAACTGGAACAGAAGCAGAAAGATTAGTTAGGAGGCTGCCATGATTATTTACAGGAGATAAAATGATGGTAAGAATTAAGATAGCTTAAAATATGTCATTGATTGCTTTTTGCTGGTAATATCAAAATAATATCTCCAGAAATCTAGGCGCCAGACCTCCATTTCCAACCGCCTGCTGGACATCCCCTCAAGAAGTCACTTCAAACTCAATTTGTCCCAAACTGAACTCATCATTGTTCTCCTAAAAATTATGCTCCTCCTGATTTCCCAGAATCTGTTGAAGAAACCATCCTGATCACTTAGTGTTGAACTTTGCTTAGTCTAATGTTCTACAACTTGTACTTTTCCTTGCCTTCCACATACATAGTTTATAAGTTCTCCCAAAATGATTTTAGAAACTACCTGTTCATTCACTCGGCCAACCATTCAAGCAAACAATCAAATAACATCTTTTGAAGAATGTGCTAAATATGAGCAGTGACAATACATAATTAAACACAATCCTTAAGTATAGTGTGCAAGTCCAAAATCAAGAAAGTTCAGGGGATCATGTGATGTCAGCTCCATGGAAGAAATCAACCTAAATAACTATCCTTCGGCATGGAAGGTTGGGGAGAAGATCATTCATGGGGGAAAAAAGCAACACAAGCATTATAAGGAGAGTATACTAGTTTGGTACAAATTTGACTTGTGTCTATTGTCTCAATATAATTATAAAAAAGCTAGTGTGGTTATATTAATATAAAATAAAATAAACTAAGACAAGGAATGTTACTAGAGATAAAGAAGGACATTTTATAATGATAAAAAGGATCAATAGGAAGAAAATAATTATCATAAATACACACATATTTAATAACAGAACTTCAAAATACATGAAGCAAAAACTAATAGAATTGAAAGAAGATATGGGTAAATTTGCTATTTTAGTGAAGACTTCAATACTTCCTTTTCCAATAATTGATAGGAAAAAATAGATAGTTCCGCTTTTTCAGATGACAGCTGGTCAAGTCTTGCAGACAGCATGTTTGTACTCTGTATCTTTTCCTTTTGTAGCCAAACATATTAATCAATCCTGTATCACTCTGTTCAACGAAATTCCAAAATTCCGTATATTACAGCAATGAGTTTCATTGCTTTCATAACTTATAAAATTAGAAATAAGGAACTGGTTGCAATTCCCCAGATTTTTCTCCCTAGAGAATATAGGAGATTTTAATCAGAACCTGAGCTATTGATATGGTTGTCAGTTTTTTTCATCTTGAGGAATGCTTCATGAGCAATCTCTTTTCTCCTCTTTCTAGCACATGCTCCATTTATAACACAAGTACATTCTCTTTTCTCCTCCTTACTAGTAAATACCTCATTAATAAGACAAGTACAGAGTCTGAAGCTGGAAGTATAGACAGCAGACTGTGATTTAAAAAAACAAAACAATACCACTTTCTGCTCTATTTACATAGCTTCTTTTTAGTAATGTTAAACTGCAGAAGAAAGCCCTCCTATGAGGCTGGAGTACAACTGAAGGCACTAAGGTATGGTAGGAAAAATCAATGGCCAAATAGTATAACCTCCGAAAATGATAAGCAATTACCTTGAGGAATTAAAAAAATTATTTGACTACCTTCCAGTTTACTATCTAGGACTTTTTTTTTTTTTTTTTTTTAAGGATGATATTACTCAGTATGGTCAGCAAGGATATACCAACTGGCAACATAAAGAATTCCAAACGATAAGTTAGAAATTCAGGACACTATGCTATATTTGCTCCTCACCCCTGTCCATACCCACCTTGGATAAGAGAGGAAGAACACAGATAAAAAACACAAAATAACTTTATTTTAAGTAACTATATTCAGGGTAGACTGTTTACAATAAGCCAAAGGTAACACACTTAGTCAAAACATTTTAAACTTTGAAGAATTCAAGTCATTTATTATGCAATAGTTGGGATCCACAACAGGAACCTACACAGAAGGCAGCCTATTTGTATGAGGGTGAAAGGAAGCTCAAAAGATAGAACAAAGGAATTTTTATAAGCTTGATAACTAAGACCCGAATCAGAAGGAGCAAGGTATAAAACAGTGGGGTGTTAGGGTGAAGGCAGCAGCAATGACTGAAGAGGAAATGTAGCAAGAGTGTTTGCATCCAGTCACTGGTTGAGAAACTCCTTCAACCGCTAGAGGATTCTTATCAGATCATTCAGAATAGAGAGATCATATCCTATATAACTCTGCCTGGTTACATGGTTGACCAGTTAAATTCACTTCAAGAAAGTAACAGGCAGGCCAGTCACAGTGGCTCACACCTGTAATCCCAGAACGTTGGCAGGCCAAAGTGGGAGGACTGCTGGAGCCTAGAAGTTTGAGACCAGCCCTGGTAACACAGTGAAACCCTGTCTACTAAAAATAAAAAAATTAGCCAGGCATGATAGTACATACTTGTAGTCCCTGCTACCTGGGAGATGAGGTGGGAGGATGGCTTGAGCCTGGGAGATTGAGGCTGCAGTGAGCCATATCATGCCACTGCACTCTTGTCTGGGTAACAGAGAGAGACCTTGTTTCAAAAAAAAGTAATGAGGAGCTCATCCTCAATCATTTCCTACACTAGTTTAAACCAACAGGGTTGGGTTGTATGAAGTATAAAGTGGTACAGAGACTGGTTACTGTAACTTAAGTGGCCTTGTTTAAATTCAGCAAAAATGGCAGAAAATATTCAGTAGCTTTAATAAAAGAGAATGGCAAGTCAATCAGTCTGTATGAAAAAGCAGGTGTCAATCATTCAGGTCCAGATTATTCAAGGGTTGCATCTGAGAACAGGTCATATAGTGGTTTGGGTAGTTGTTCATGTGGAAGGTGGAGGTGTGAGAATCACTTGAACCGGGCAGGCAGAGCTTGCAGGGAGCTGAGATCATGCCACTGCACTCCAGCCTGGACAACAGAGCAAGACCTGTCTTAAAAACAACAACAACAAAAAAACTCTTGTTGTAAATCTATAACTACCACTTCAAATCAATATCCCTATCACGATACTCACATTTGAAGATTTGTACTTAAATGCTTTAAAGTACAACTAACTCCACAGGTATTGCCAGACAATCGTTAAGAAATAAACTGTAGTCCAAGATGGTTACTTTTTCTCATCAAAAACAGTAAGCAAAATGAGAAAGTTTAAATGTCTATCACATTGCTAAATGTAACAGCAATTTTCAGATGATGCAGAGAGCCACAAAAGTGAGGAATACTTAATCACTTAGTTTGACACTAAGATCCCGAGTACTAAGAAAAATAAACTCAGGTAAAGTTTTATTTTGGTGGGGTGAGGTGGCCCATGCCTGTAATCCCAGCACTTCGGGATGCTGAGGCAGGCAGATTGTGTGAGTCCAGGAGTTTGAGATCAGCCTGGGCAACATGGTGAAACCCCATCTCTACAAAAAATACAAAAAATTAGCCAAGTGTGGTGGTGATGCTTGTAGTCCCAGCTACTCTGGAGGCTGAGGTGGGAAGATCACCTGAGCCTGGGAGGTGGAGGTTGCAGTGAGCTGAGATTAAGCCACTGCAGTCCAGCCTGGGCGACAGAGTGAAACCTATCTCAAAAAAAAAAAAAGAAAGAAAAAAGTATTTTATTGGATGAATTAATCACTTATCAAATATTTATTGAGCACTACTATGTACTAGACAGTGTTTGAGGTACTGAAAATACAGTAGTAAATAAGAGAAACAGGGCCCTGTCTTCATGGAGCTTATATTAGAATAGAGAGGGGCAGGCATTTAATGAATAGACAAAATAACTTCTTATGGTAGTACAATAAAAGAATTAAAATGTGATGTACATTCAGGGGTGTAGAGAGGGGAGGAGAGCAGAGTGACCATTTCAGATGATATGGTTAAGAATGGCCTAAGGACATGATATTTTAACTGAAACTGGAAGAAAAGCAGCAAACAGGTTCAACAGAAGCCCACCCAAGAATTTTAAACAGGGAAATGATATGATTCTCTAGCATTTACCATGATTTGAGAAAATCTTAATCTGGGCTTAAGGCCATTTTTCCCCCCATTCTTTTCCCCAAGTTTATATTCCTGCTTACCTCACTCTAGTTTCTCATCAGCATCCTAACCCCCTTGTTCTTATTCTAGACCTTCCTCACGCTGCAATAAAAGGTCATTGTATCACAGGAGTCTCCAACTGTGAAATAATTATAAAATCCACCCTTTATGCTACTGTATTTAAGCTCAGAAATACTCAGGCCCATCCCTTTAGACACTGCACTTTTCTAATGCTCTTTTCTGAGCATTAAAATTCAATTTCAAAACTTCCTTCTTTAAAGATATCTAAGATGACTATGTAACCTTATTTCAAGTGCTATTATCTTGCCGGGTAAGGATGGTCAACTAGTTGAGTTTCCTCAGGCCTTAGAAGCATACTAAAGAAATATTATAAACTTGTCAATGTATGCTGTTACAAATTAATGGTTTCCAATCTCAGTTTCTCTGAGAAACTCTTTCTTTCACTCATCATCAGTAGCTGTCTTAAATTTTGTCACACTAACTATAAATTACCCAACAGTAGGAGTTTTGTCTTATTATTATTTACCTTTGTATCTCCAAACCTAGCACAGTCTGGTAGAAATCACTTAGAATCTCAAAACTTCTCATTCTCACATCTCTTCTGATGATCTCATCTTACACCTCCCAGAGAAATTAGAAGCTAACAGTCATTTCCCATTGTTCTACCCACAAAATTATCTTTATCACATCCACTCTGTTTTACTCACTTCAGCTCTACTTTGCACAACCGTCCTTTCATTTTACCCAATGGCAAAACCCTAATTCTAGATGAACCCAATTGCCTGTTCTTTCCAAATTCAACCACAGTTGCTGAACATTGCTATCAAAACCCATACAACAAGCCGAGGGCAGCTGCTCACACCTGTAATCCCAGCACTTTGGGAGGCCGAAGTGGACGGATCACTTGAGGTCAGGCATTCTAGACTAGCCAGGCCAACATGGCGAAACCTCACTCCTACTGAAAATACAAAAATTAGCTGGGCGTGCTGGCACATGCCTGTAGTCTCAGCTACTCGAGAGGCTGAGGCAGGAGAATCACTTGAACCCGGGAGGGGAAGGTCGCAGTGAGCTGAGATTGCACCACTGCACTCCAGCCTGGGTGACAGGGCGAAAAACAACAACAACAAAAACCACACAGCAGTGCAAATTGACACTAATACGTTAATTATAGCTATCAACCTCAAACACACTCTCAATTTCTCATATCATTCCAATGGTTTCCATATTCAGTTCTCTATCTTAGTCCACACAGGTTACTTCTTTCAAGGTATTGCTCTGTTGCCCAGGCTGGAGAGTGCAACGGTGTGACCATGGCTCAGTGCAGCCTTGACCTCCCGGGCTCAAGCAATCCTCCTGCCTCAGCATCCTTCTGAGTAGCTGGGACCACAGGTGCATGCTACCATACCTGGCTAGTTTTTCTTTCTTTTCTTCTTTTCTTTTCTTTCTTTTCTTCCTTTCTTCCTTTCCTTTCTTTCTTTTTTTTTTTTTTTTTTTTGACGTAGGGGTCTTCCTATGTTGCCCAGGCTAGTGTTGAACTCCTGGGCTCAAGTGATCCTCCTGCCTTGGCCTCTCAAAGTGCTGGGATTATAAGTGTGAGTCGCCATGCCCACCCCACAGGCGCTATTTCGTTCTCCACTACTCTCAAGCTTCCAACCTCCCCGACTTCCCATCTCACTTGTAACAAATGACATTACCTCATAGTTCACAGAGTAACAGAAGCAAGCCCCCAGCATTCTGCTTCTAAACCTATAAACTATTCTTCATCCCCAGCCCTCCTTTCATTTTTCTTCTTGTCAAAATAGATGCTTCCCTCTTAGTTAAGGCTAATTCTTCCACCTCTGCTCTGGATCCCATCACCTTTCATCTTTTTTTTTTTTTTTCTTTTGAGACAGTCTCGCTCTGTCGCCCAGGCTGGAGTGCAGTGGCGCGATCTCGGCTCACTGCAAGCTCCGCCTCCCGGGTTCACGCCATTCTCCTGCCTCAGTCTCCCAAATAGCTGGGACTACAGGTGCCCGCCACCACGCCCGGCTAATTTTTTGTATTTTTTTAGTAGAGACGGGGTTTCGCCATGTTAGCCGGGATGGTCTCAATCTCCCGACCTTGTGATCCGCCTGCCTCAGCCTCCCAAAGTGCTGGGATTACAGGCGTGAGCCACAGAGCCCAGCCCACCTTTCGTCTTAATTCAACTCTTTGGATTATTTTTTCTCATACAGTAGTCAGTTTTCCTTATTCATTGGCTTCTTCTCAACAGTCCCCTCTGAAGGCTCTCATTCCTCTGCCTATCACTTTAATATTCCTCAGGATTCTGTCTTAAATCGCTGTCTCCTTTTATCCTCTCTCATGATCCCATGGCTTCAGTAACCACAAGTCTAGTCCAAACCCATGTAACCAACTTCATTATCTCTTGGATTTTCCGCAGGGACTTAGACTTAATGTGTATAAAACTTGACTCTTCTTCTTTACCCTAAACCTCTTTCTTTATCCACTCATTTATAGATAGGAATCTTTTTTTTCTTTTTGAGACAGGGTCTTGCTGTTGCCCAGGCTGGAGTGCAGTGGCACAATCATAGCTCACTGTAGCCTTGAATTTCTGGGCTCAAACGAGCCTCCTGCCTCAGTCTCTCAAGTAGCTAGGACTATGGGTATGTGTCACCACACCCAGCTAATTTTTCCTTTGTAGAGACAGTGTCTCACTAGGTTGCCCAGTCTGGTCTAAATGACGGGGCTCAAGTGATCCCCTCACCTCAGCCTCTTAAAGTGCTGGGATTAGAGGCATGAGCCACCCCACCTGGCCAAGAATCATTCTTGATGCTTCCTCTTCCTAATCCTTGTCTTTCTCTGTCTATCCAAATTCCATTAATCTCTCTTAAACAGTTCAAATCTCATGAACTCCAAGATATCTTCCTTGATGATCTGAAATTATACTGATTTCTCACTCTGCTAACCTGTTTGGCACCTATTATCTATAGTACACAATTAATTGCATTCTGTCTTACTCATTAACTTATTTAATAGTTTTAAATAATATCAGTTTATTGAGGCCAATACCCAGAGAAACAGTATTATCAAGTGTTAAACAAAACAGGTTCTGGAATCAGACCTGGGTTCAAATGCTGACTCTGTCACTTAACAGCTGTATGTCTTGAGAAAGCTGCTTGACCTCTCAGGACCGTAGCTTCTTCATATGTAAAATGGTGACAAAAGTCTGCATTTCATGTCATTGTAAGGATTAAATAAACAAATGTATGCAAAATATTTAGACTAGTGCTTAACATATAGTAAACACTCAATGACAAGTAATGATAGTTAGAACTTACGTAACAGCCACTAGTAACTTCTTCTGGGAAGATGGAGTAGATATACTTTTTCCTATTCTTCCCATGAATACATCCAACAAACCCTGGAGATTATATACAAAACAAACATAAAAAGACTCTGAAAGGTGGAGGACAGAAGGCAGACTGGTTAGGAACTTCAGGACCCGAGGAATGACACAGTGAGGATTTCCCTGGGTTTTCTTTGTTTCATGTATCTCAGACTTGGAGGTGTGAAGAAGTCTGCAACCAAGAAATGCCAACAGATGCAGACCAAAAAACATATAGAAAACCCCAAAAAATCCAACCCCAACAAAAAAGCCTGCTCTCTCTAGCTAAAGGGCAGCCTAGGAAGACAAAGGCACTTTTAGACAATAACAGTTCTACTCCAGACAAGCAGCACAGAGAACACTGAAACCAAACCCCCACCAAGGCTGAGTGGGGAGCCTTCTATATCCGTCAGGCTATAACAAGGTGCCCCCTATGTCCTCCTCTCCCCGCTGCAGTGGTGTCAGATGAAGCCCAGTGGAAAATCAGGACTTTCACTACCCAGTGGTAACGAGGCCACCACCCTTCTACCCCTGGTGTCAGTAGAAGCCATGCAAGGAACAGTAATGAAGGATTCCTAATTCTCTAAGCATGGAGGGGGCTGAGTGGAGAACCAGACTTCTATCTCCACTTAGCAATAATGAGGCAGCTCCCTTCCTACCTCTGCCACAAGAGGTGTCAGAGGAAACCAGCTAAAATGGAAGTTTAAATAAAATCCAGAGTCTTATATATAATGCCCCAAATGTCCAGGTTTAAAATCACTCAATACACCAAGAACAAGGAAAATCTCAACTTGAATTAAAAAAAGACAATAAATAGATACAAACACCAAAGTGACAGGGATATTAGAATTTTGTAACAAAGATTTTAAAGTATCCATTATAAAAATACTTCAATGAGTAATGACAACTGCATGTGAAAGAAATGAAAAAACAGAATCTCTCAGCAGAGAAACAGAAGATATAAAGAACAACAAAGTGGAAATTTTAAAACTGAAAAATACAATAACTGGAAATAAAAAAATGTATGGACTCAACAGCAGATGGATGAAACAGAGAAAGAAATCAGTAAACTTGAAGACAGAACAACAGAAATTACCTAATCTGAAAAACCGAGAATAGACTAAAACAAAACAAAACAGAAAACACCAGATTATCAGGGACCTGTCAGACTATAACAAAAGATCTAATGTCACTGGAATCCCAGAAGGAGAAAAAAAAGAGGGCAGAGCTGAAAAAATACTTGAAATAATGTCTGAAAACTCCCCAAATTTGGCAAAATACATAAAGCTACAGATTCAAGAAGCTGAGTAAAACCCAAAGAGGATTATATCCAAAGAAATCCATGTCAAGATATATCATAGTCAAACTTCTGAAAACTAAAGACAAGACAACCAAACAAGTAAACAAAACCCCAGACCTTAAAAGCAGCAAGATAAATAACACCTTACCTACAGGAGAAAACAATTCTGATGAGCAGATTTCTCATCAGAAACCATGCAGGCCAGAAGTAACACAGTATTTTTCAAGTGTTGAAAGAAAAAAACTATAAACCCAAAATTCTATCTCCAGTAAAAACAAAAACAAAAACCCTTCAGAAATGAAGGCAAATCAAGACATTAAAACAAATCTGCTGTCTATCCTAAAACAGTAGCTAAAGGAAGTTCCCCAAACAGAGGGGAAATGATAAAAGATATCTCAAAACACCAAGAAGAAAAAAGGCAGTAAACAAAAATATGAGTAAATTAAATAGGCTTTCCTTCTCCAATTGAGTTTTCTAAATTGTATTTGACACTTGGAAAAAAAATTATAACATTGTCTGATCTGCTTCTAAATGTATGTACAGAAAACATTTAAGCCAATTATAAATGGAGAAAGTAAAGAGATGTAGAGAAAAGTAAGGTTTCTATACTTCACTTGAAGTGGTAAAATATCAACATCAAGTATATTACAATTAAATTATGTATACAGAACATAATACCTAGCATAGCTATTATATAAAAACTGTAAAAAGAGATACACTACAAATGCTATAGACAGATCAAAACTGAATTCTAAAAAATGTTCAAGTAACAACCCACAGAAAAAGAAAGGCAAAAGAAAATGGAAACAGAAATCGGCAATAAACAGAAAACAAAAAATAAAATGAAAGACATGTCAAAACATACATTAAATGAAAATGGTCTAAATATACCAACTAAAAGACAAGAGATTGGTAGAGCAGATATTTTAAAAACACGACCCAAGTATATCCTGTCTAGAAGGAGCTCACTTAAAATATAACAATACAGGTAAGATTGTAAAAGAAAGGAAAAAGATGTATCATGAAAACATTAATCAAAAGAAAGTAGGAGTAGTTATATTACCAGATGGACTTTAGAGCAAATAAAATTTTCAGAAAGTGAGGGACATTACATAATGATAGAGTCAATTAACCCAGAAGACACAGCAATCCTAAATTTGTATGAACCAACATGCTGCAAAACATGTGAAGCAAAATCTGACCTGAAAAATGATACAGACAAATCCACAATACAGTTAATACCTCTCTCAACAACTGACAGAACAACTGTACAGAAAATCAACAAGGAACAAGTATATAGAACTCAACAGTGCCATCAACCAAGAGAATTCAATTGATATTTATAAAACATCTCCTCCAGCAACAGCAGAATAAACATTGTTTTTCACATACTTGTGAAACATATGCCAAAATAGACCATTTCCAGGTAATGAGGCAAATTTCAATGAATTTAAAAGAATGAGAATAATACAGAGTGTGTTATCTGACCATATTTTTTTTAAACAATCAAATTAGAAGTCAATAACAGAAAGATAACAGGAAAATCACCCAACACTTGGAAACTAAACAGCATACTTCTAAATAGTCCATGGGTCAAAGAAGTCTCAAGGAAAATGAAGAACATATACTAAACTGAATAAAAATGAAAATATAACACACAAATATTTGTGGAATGCAGGTAGAGCAATGCTGAGAGGGGAATTTATAGCAGTAACTGCTTTACATTAAAAAAAAAAAAAAAAGGCCACACCTATAATCCCAGCACTTTGGGAGGCTGACGCTGAGGGCAATCACGAGGTCAGGAGTTTGAGACCAGCCTGGCTAACAGAGTGAAACCCTGTCTCTACTAAAAATACAAAAATTAGTCGGGCATGGTGGCAGGTGCCTGTAATCCCAGCTACTAGGGAGGCTGCGGCAGGAGAATCGCTTAATCCTGGGAGGCAGAGATTGCGTCAATGCACTCCAGCCTGGGTAACAAAAGCAAAACTCCGTCTCAAAAAAAAAAAAAAAGGAAGGCCGGCACAGTGACTCATGCCTACAATCCCAGCATTTTGGGAGGCCAAGGCAGGAGAATCACTTGAGGCTAGGAGCTTGAGATCAGCTTGGGCAGCATAGCAATATCCTATCTCTACAAAAAATTTTAAAAATTACCTGGGCGTGGTGGCAAGCGCTTGCACCCCTAGCTACTCTGGAGGCTGAGGTGGGAGGATCGCTCGAACCCAGGAGTTTGAGGTTACAGTGAGCCTTGATTGCACCACTGCACTCCAGCTTGGGTGACAGAGTGAGACCTTGTTTCAAAAATAATTTAATTAATTAAATTTTTAAAAAGTTTAAAAGGAAAAAAAAATCTCAAATTAACATAAGTTCCACCTGAAAAATCTAGAAAAATTGAAATAAACCAAGCAGAAAGGAGAAAATAATAAAGATAAAGAGAAGAAATCCATGAAACTGAAAAAAAAAAAAATCAATGAAACAAAAATCTGGTTCACTGAAAAAAATAAGTAAAATTGATAAACCTTTAGCAAGAATAACAAAGAAAAAAAGACACAATACCAACATGAGGAATGAAACAAGGAATATCACTACCAGCCCTACAGACCTCAAAAGAATAATAAGTAAATACTATGAACAACTCTATGCACAAACACATTTGAGGACACAGATGAAAAGAAAAAAAAGAAACAATTCCTTAGAAAGCACAAACTACCAGAACTCATCCAATAAGAAACATTAACTGAAACAGCTCTAACACTATCAAGAAAATTGAATTCATAATTTTCAAAACTCCCAAGGGAAATCCTTGTGCCCAAATTATTTTACTGGGAAATCCTATCAAATGTTCAAAAATGAATTAATGCTGGGCACAGTGGCTCTCACACCTGCAATCCCAGCACTTAGGGAGGCAGAAGCAGGAGGATAGCTTGAGCTCAGGAGTTCAACACCTACCTGTACAACATAGTGAAACTCTGTTCTCTACAAAAAGAAAAAAAAGACTTTTTTTTTTTTTTTTTTTTTTTTTTTGAGACGGAGTCTCGCTCTGCCGCCCAGGCTGGAGTGCAGTGGCCGGATCTCAGCTCACTGCAAGCTCCGCCTCCCGGGTTCACGCCATTCTCCTGCCTCAGCCTCCCGAGTATTTGGGACTACAGGCGCCCGCCACCGCGCCCGGCTAGTTTTTTGTATTTTTTTTTTTTTTAGTAGAGACGGGGTTTCACCGTGTTAGCCAGGATGGTCTCGATCTCCTGACCTCGTGATCCGCCCGTCTCGGCCTCCCAAAGTGCTGGGATTACAGGCTTGAGCCACCGCGCCCGGCCAAAAAAAGACTTTATATCAATTCTACATAATCGCTTATAGAAATGTAAGAGAAGAGAACACTCCCCAAATTATTTTATTAAAACAACAACAACTTGTTTTAAGAGGTGGGGTCTCACTCTGTCAACTATCCTGGAGGGAAATGGCACAATCACAGCTCACTCCGGCCTGGAACTCCTAGGCTCAAGCAGCCCTACCACTTCATTCTCCCAAGCAGCTGGGATTACAGGCACAAGACACTGGACCAGCTGCCAAATCATTTTATTAAGCTACCTTTGCGCTGATACCAAAACCAAAGACAGTACCAAGTAAGAAAACTAAGGATAAATATCCCTCATAAATATGACACAAAAATCCTTAACAAAACATAAGCACTCAGAAGTCAACGATATATAAAAAGAATAGTATACCATGACCAAGTAGAATTCATTCCAGGGATGCAAGGTTGATACAATATTTGAAAATCAATCAATGCAATCCATCATATTAATGGGCTAAAAAAAAAAATCACCCAGTAATCATAGAATTGTATCAGTTGGCACAGAAAAAGTATTTGGACAAAATTTAATACACATTAAATTCCTCAATTTGATACAGAGCATCTACAAACATACTTAACGGTGAAAGATTAAATGCTTTACCCTAAGATAGGGAACAAGGCAAGATTCTGCTCTCACTTTTTTTTTTTTTTTTAAAGAGACAGGGTCTCATTCTGTCACCTAGGCTGGAGTGCCGTGCTGCCATCATAGTTCACTGCATCCTTGAACTCCCAGGTTTAAGGGATCCTCCTGGGTAGCTGGGCCTACAGGTCCAGGGGCACACCACGATGCCAGGCTAATTAAAAAAAAAATTTTTTTTTTTTTAGAGATGGGTTCTTGCTTTGTTGCCCAGGCTGGTCTCAAACTCTTGGCCTCAAGTCATCCTTCCACCTCAGCCTCCTGAAGTGCTAGGACTGCAGGCTTGAGCCCTCACCACTCTTACTGTACAAAGCAGTGGTAAATCAGTGAGTTGTCAGGTCACATGACATAAGATAAACATATATTAAAAATAAACTATTTCTATATACTAGTAATGAACATATAGAAACCCAAACTAAATACTATTTAGAGTCACTGAAAAAAAAAGAAAAGATGAGGGAGGTATAAATCTAACAAAACATATACAGAACTTTTATGCTGGAAACTATAAAATACTGGTGAAAGAAAACACAGATCTAAATAAATGAAGAGACATTCCATGTTCATATATTAGAAGACTCAATATAGTAAAGATGCCAATTCTTTCTAAATCCAATTAACGTAATTCCATCAAAATTCTAGAAAGACTTTTTTTGCAGACATAGACAACATAGACAAGATTATTCTGAAATTTATATGGAAAGTCAAAGGCATTTAAATACAGAAAAAGAAGAATAAGGTAGAAAGAAATAGTCTACACTCTTTCTCTCTCTCTCTCTTTGGCACCATCTTACTCTGTCATCACAGCTCACTGTGGCCTCAACCCCCTGGGCTCAAGCAATCCTCCCACCTCCAGCCTCCCAAATAGCTGTGACTACAGGCACACACCATGCCCAGCTAGTTTTTTGTTTGTTTAATTTTTGTAGAAACAGGGTCTCACTATGTTGCCCAGGCTGGTCTTGAACTCCTGGCCTCAAGCAATCCTCCAGCCTTGGCCTCCCAAAGTGCTGGGATTACAGGTGTGTGCCACCACGCCTGGCCCACTATTTTAAGAGTTGTTACAGAGGTACAGTAATTAAAACTATGTAGCACTGGAGGGAGAGGCACATAAATCAATGGAATAGGGAATCCAAAAATAGACTCATATAAATGTGCCATAAACAAATATTTGTTTTAAAGTACATTTGTTAATATTAGGGTCCATTCTTTATGTTGTATAGGTCTAAGAGTTTGATAAATGCATAATGTCATGTATCTACTATTACAGTATCATACAGAATAGTTTCACTGCCCCAAATATCCCTAGTGCTCCACTTACTCATCCTTTCCCTGCTACTACTCCCCAAACCTCTGGCAACCACTAGGTTTTTTTTCTTTTTTTTTTAACTGTCTAAAGTTTTACCTTTTCCCAAATACCATATACTTGGAATCATACAGTATGTAGCCTTTCTATACTGATTTCTTTCACTTAACAATATGCATTCAAAGTTCCTCCATGCCTTCTCATGGCTTGACAGCTCTTTTTAGCACCTAAAAATATTCCATTGTCTGGAAACACCACAGATTAGCTACCCATTCACCTACTGACATCTTAATAATACTGAGTCTTCCTATCCATGATCATGAAACATCTTTCCCCTTATTTAGGTCTTCTTTGATTTCTTTCATCAGACTTTTATACTTTTCCTCATATAGATCTTGCTTTTTTTTTTCTTTTGAGACGGAGTCTCCCTCTGTTGCCCAGGCTGAAGTGCAATGGCATGATCTTGGCTCACTGCAAGCTCCACCTCCTGGGTTCATGCCATTCTCCTGCCTCACCCTCACGAGCAGCTAGGACTACAGGCGCCCACCACCACACCCAGCTAATTTTTTGTATTTTAATAGAGACGGGGTTTCACAGTGTTAACCAGGATGGTCTAGATCTCCTGACCTTGTGATCCACCTGCCTCGGCCTCCCAAAGTGCTGGGATTACAGGTATGAGCCACCACGCCCGGCCAGATCTTGCCTTTTTTTTAAGATTTATGTATGTTTCTCTTTCTTTTTTTGGTGGGGAGAAGTGCTAATATAAATAGTGTTGTTTTAAATTTCAAATTCCAGTTGTTCATTGCTGACATACAGGAAAGCAACTGACTTTCATATATTTACCTGCTTCCTTCAATCTTGCTATAATCCTGATTTTTTACAAAGGTACAAAAGCAATATAATGGAGAGAAAATAAAGTCTTTTGAACAAATGATACAACTAAATGTCATAAATAGGCAAAAAATAATACAAGTAATACATAGGCAAAAAATGATAGAAGTAATAAACTTTGACTTAAACTTCACACCTTACACAAAAATGAACTCAAAATGAATCACAGATTAAATGTAAAGTTATAAAAGTTTTAGAAGAAATAAAAGAAAATCTTCAGGATCAAGGGCTAAGTAAAGAGTTCCTAGACTTGACACCAAAAACACAATCCATAAAAGGAAATTTTTTTTTTTTTTTTTTTTTTTTTTTTGAGAAGGAGTCCTGCTCTGTCACCCAGGCTGCAGTGCAGCGGCGTGATCTCAGCTCACTGCAACCTCTGCCTCCCAAGTTCAAGTGATTCTCCTGCCTCAGCCTCCTGAGTAGCTGGAATTACAGGTGCCTGTCACCATACCTGGCTAATTTTTTTAATTTTAGTAGAGACGGGGTTTCGCCATGTTGGCCAGGCCAGTCTCGAACTCCTGACCTCAAGTGATCCACACGCCTTGGCCTCCCAAAGTGTTGGGATTACAGGAGTGGGCCACCATGCCCAGCCTCATAAAAGGAAATACTGTAAACTGGAGTTCGTCAAAATTACAAACTCTTGCTCTATTAAAGAACCTATTAATGGGACGAAAGGACAAGCTACAGACTGGGAGAAAATATCTGCAAACTAATTATCAAACAAAGGAACACTATTTATAATAGTGCAAAAAACACTTAAAATTCAAAAAAAACAAAAAAAATGCAATTAGCGAATGGGCAAAAGACGTGAAGAGACATCTCACTAAAAAGGATAGACAGATGGCAAATGAAAAAGACGTTCAATGTAACAGGCCATTAGGGAAAAACAAATTAAAACCACAATGAGATATATTACAACACACCTATCAGAATGGCTAAAATTTAAAAAAAAAAAAAAATAGCAACACCACCAAACATTGAAGAGAATGCAGAAAAACTGAATCACTTATAAGTTGTTGGTGGAAATGTAAATTGGTACAGTGAACTGAAAAACAGATTTAGAGTGTCTTAAAATATTAAACATACAACTAACAAATGACTTAGCAATTGCACTCCTGGGCATTCAGGAAAATTAAAACTGAACACATAAACCTGTTGAAAGTAGCTTTATTCATTATTCATATTCATATTCAGCTAAAAACTGGAAGTCATTCAGATGTCCCTCAGTGGGTGAACAGTTAAACTGTGTGTACATTCATACCATGGAATACTACTCAACAATAAAAAAAACATGCAACTGATAACACACAACAGCACCATGCAACTTAAAATCTCCAGAGAATTACGCTGAGTGAAAAGAGACAATCCCCCAAAGCTACATTATACCATTCCATCTACGTAACATTTACATTTTTGAAACGGTAAAATTATAGGAGAATTTGAAACCAGCCTCGTCAACATGGCGAAACGCAGTCTCTACTAAAAATACAAAAAATTAGCTGGGCACGGTGGTGTGTACCTGTAGTCCCAGCTACTTGGGAGGCTGAGGCACGAGAATTACTTAAACGCAAGAGGTGGAGGTTGCAGTGAGCCAAGACTGGGCCACCAAATTCCAGCCTGGGAGACAAAGCAAGACTCTATCTCAAAAAAAAAATCACTATCACAATTAATCAACGATGACAGTAGCTACTAAAAGGTAGTACTATTATTACTGTTATTATTTTATGGATGACCAAACTGAAGTATAGAGCTGTTTGGTGACTTCTTACAATTAGTAGCTAACAAGTGACATAAAAGTTATATACAGTGTATGGAGAGAACATAAAGATGGGAGCAACCAATTTATGTGCTAGGGTGGGGGGGGCAGTTGACACAAAATTTCACTGAATAACTGAATCTTGACGATACTAAGGAGTTGATCAGGTATTCTAAGCAGAAAGATCAAAAAATTTTATAATTTTATAATAAATTATATATAATTTTATAAAAATTTTATAATTTCACTATGCATGTATGTAATTGCATATCACTATATATGTATATATGTACTTGTATATCAAAACATGTTATATACATTAAATTTATACAACAAAAAATAAGAAAAAAACATGCAAATTTCACTGATGTGTGGTGAGAAGATGCTACTAAAAGAGACGTCATTTATAATAGCTTCCCCGGCTCTCAGTTTTCTCCCTCATAAAATAAGCAGTTAAGATAATTTTATCTCTGAAGTCCCTTCTAGTTCATACAGTCTATGATTCTATGCTGGTAGCATTGAAAGGTGAACAAATTCCTGGGACACTGCAGGCACAGTACTTTTCTCTATGCAATACTAGAATAACTCATGGGAAATGTGTCCCTGTGCCCTAAAAACGAGGATATAGCTACTGTCACTTATAAATTAAATGGCACTGTGATTCAAGTTAAAAAAGACTTAGGAGTTTAAGACATTGAACCGCCATTTATAATGTGTCTATGGGAAAATAACTTTTTTTTTCTTTAAGATGAAAAGTTTATTTTGCTTTTTGCCTAGAAGCAAAAGTAGTGAAAATAAAAGTATAAAAATAAATACAATTTACATTAATGTAAATAAATAATTTTTAAACTAAATATGGCATATAAAGCAATTGTTTAAAAATTATCCATACTCTGCTCAAATGTATTCTAAATGTTTGTTAAGGAGAAAGGAAAAAGATGAGTCCTTTAAAAATATTAGACTCAGGCTTGGAAGGGGCTGTAAGTCTTGACGAGAAAAGTTAATGAATAATCTTTTGTGTCTGATGCCAATTAGTGTTTATAACAGTTTCAAGGCTTCAAAGGACAGGAAGTGGTAGAGCAGAGTTCAAGAGAAAATTTCCATCCAGACTGGAAAAAGCAGCAGAGGGTAATCCCAGGAAAACAGTGCATATGTAAACAGAATCACTTCCTTTCTTTTTGGTTTAGACTGGAAAAAAGCATAATGCTGAAAGATAGTGGAAGGCAAGCAAAACCTGAGCTGGGAAGAAAAACAGAACAGAAATAGCTTCTAGTAGACAGGTGCAGTGGCTCACGCCTGTAATGGCCAACCACTTTTATGTGAGATACTTCATATGAACAGAATCATACAATATTTGTCCTTTAGTGGTTGGCTATTTCACTTAGCACAATGTCCTCAAGGTTAATCCACGTTGTAGCATATGACAGGAATTCTTTCTTTTTAAAGCCTCTATTATACATCATTGTATGTATATAACACCTTTTCTCCATTCATTCATCAGTGGACATTTGGGTTGTGTCTACCTCTTGTCTATTGTGAATAATGCTACAATGAACACGGGATTATTTTAAGATTCTGCTTTGAATTCTTTTGGATATATACTCAGAAATGGGATTGCGAGATCATATGGTAATTCTGTTTTTAGTTTTTTTGTTTTTTTGAGGAACCTTCATACTGTTTCCATAATGTAAAAATGCTATTTTACATTCCCACTCACAGTGCATGTGGGTTCCAATTTTTCTGCATCAGTCATAGAAACAGAAAGCATAAAAGGGGTTGCTAACAGAAGAGGTAGGGGGAGAGGAAATTAGTGTTTAATGGGTATAGAGTTTCTGTTTTGCAAGATGAAAAAGTTCTAGAGAACTGTTGCATGACAATGTGAATATACTTAACACTACTGAACTTAAAAATGGTTAAGATGATAAACTTAATGCTATGTGTTTTCTCTTAAAAAACAGATTATGTCACACTGAAATTTTCTAACGGTTTAGCTTTATATAAACAACTGACTGCAATTATTGGTCAAATCTTCATTATCTACGCTTATGGGATGTCTTAACAGCTTGAACTGTGTGATTTACAGCCTCCAATTATACTCTGACATTTCTTGATTACTTTTGAAAAAGTGTCTTTTATTTTCAAAGAGACACATGTCTACTAAGATTTAAAATTAGTGAATTTAATAATCCTGATAAGAAAACTGAAAATAAGACTATAAGCCATTTTTTATTTGATTTTTAATCTTCCATTATCAGAACAAACCAATTCTCATTGTCCCCTGGATACATCTACTCCTCCCATTCACCTACTTCCTAATGGTAGAAATTTTCCAGGATTTTTTAGTTGTACAGCTGTCCAACTTAGAACGACTTCTCAATGTGTGAAGTTTTTTTTTTTTTTTTTTTTTTTTTTTTTTGAGATGGTGTCTCACTCTGTCACCCAGGCTGCAGTGCAGTGGCGTGACATAGGCTCACTGCAACCTCCACCTGACAGACTCAAGTGATCCTCCCACCTCAGCCTCCCGAGTAGCTAGGACCACAGGCATGCTCCATCACGCCTGGCTAATTTTTCTATTTTTGGTAGAGATGGGGTTTCTCCACGTTGTCCAGGCTGGTCTCGAACTCCTGAGCTCAAAGGATCCACCTGCCTCAGCCTCCCAAAGTGCTAGGATTACAGGCATGAGCCAACATGCCCAGCCTCAATTTGTGAAGTCTTAGTAGGGCTTTTTATTATTTAGAAAACCTTGAAATATTAAAGTTCACAACGGATCATTAAAAACTAACACTTCCTTTCAGCCATCTACATTAATCTTAAATCCATAATTTATTTCATATATTAAATAATACATCAAATTCATAATACATAAAATATAATTTATCATGGTTGCAAAATTTCATAGCGAAAATAAAAGCAACTGGGAATACAAGTGTGAGCCACCGCACCCGGCCAATTCGGGTTTTCTTTAACTTTTTTTCCCTTTTTTTTGCTCCTACTACAGACGTGGAGGGTCTTCTTTAATGACTTTAACATATACATCTGATAAGTACAATATCTGGATTTCCTGGGCCTGTTTCTCTTGTCTTTTTTTGTTTTCCCTCTTGGTGTTTAGTCAAATCTTGTCAGTTTGCATAACTGGTTATTTTATACTGAGTTTCAGTTATAGTATATGGAAAACTGTAGAAATAAACTGAGGCTCTGGAACATGTACCTTCCTTCAGAAATTTACTTTTCTTATTTGACAGGTAATTAAGCTAAAGGAAGATTGTTTTAAGCAGGATCAAGATGATAAAAATTAGGTTTCAGCACTTTTGAATACTAGTCTATTTTTGGCTCACCCTTACTGCTAGGGTATAATTCTTCAGGGTTCCAATAAAAAGCCTGGGGTGTTTACCAGGGCCTCTCCTCCTTAAAGCTCTCTGCACTTTGCCTTTCTAGCTCCACAAGACTGCTGAAAGCCCTATTCAGTTTCTCAGCCTCTTATCCTTGCTAATTTTGTAAACAGCAATCACCTTGAGTGGTCCTAAATGTTGGGCTCACCTCTCTTAGCTTTTCCCTTCTACCAGATCTTAGCCTCACAAATTCTCATTGCCTTGGTATTTTCTGATGCCTTCAGATTTTTTTATTTTTTAGACACAGGGTCTCACTGTGTCGGCCAGGCTAGAGTGCAAAGGTGCAATCATAGCTCATTGGGGCCAAGTGATTCCCCTGCCTCAGCATCCCAAGTAGCTGGAACTCCAGACATACACCACTATGCCCAGCTAATTTTTTTTATTTTTTGAAAAGAGAGGGTCTTGCTATGTTGCCCAGGCTGGTTTTGAACTCCTGGCTTCAAGTGATCCTCCTGCCGTGGCCTCCCAAAGCATTGGGATTGCAGGCATAAGCCACAGCACCTAATCCATACAGATTTTTAAAAATATTTATCCAGCCCTTGTGGACCTTCTATTTTAGTAGAAGAAAGGCGATAAAAAATAAGTAAATTGCAGTATATTAGAAGACAAGTGCTATAGAAAAAAAAGTAGATCAAGGTTGGGTATAAAGGGCTGGAAGGTAAATTGTAATTTTAAATATGGTGGACAGGGTAGGCCTTCTTCATGAGAAGGTAACAACTAAGCAAAAACTTGAAGAAGATGAGGGATTTGCCCATGTGAATATCTGAGTCAAAAACTTTACAAGCTGAGGCAATAGACAATATAAAGATCCAAAGACAGGAACATGCCTGGCATGTTCAAAGAATAGCAAGGAGGACATTATGATTGGTGCAGGATGAGCTAGTGGGACAGTAAAAGAGAAGTTAGAGAAGTAACGCAGGGAAGGGTGACAGATTAGTTGGAGTCTTGTAAACTACTGTATGGAATTTGGCTTTTACTCTAAGTTAAATGAGGAACCTTTGCAGCATTTTAAGCAGACTACTAACACCCTGGCTGCTGTGTTGAGAATATACTGTACTGAGGCAAGGGTAGGAACAGGGAGGCCAGTTACATGGCTATTGTAAATAATTCAAGGGAGAGATCACATTGGCCTGAATTAGGGTGGTAACAGTGGAAAGTGTTGGAAGCAGTTCCTCGAACACTGGGGGTTTACTTTCTTACCAATCTCATTTCTATGAAACTGCCAAAATACGTATCTCCACAAACAGGAAACATGCACAAGGGACCCCTAACAACATGGGATTGAACAACATGGGTCAACTTATACAAGGATTTTTTTCAACCAAACATAAATAGAAAATACAGTATTCATGAAAATTTTTTAAAAATGAAAAGAAAGGCTGGGCGCGGGGGTTCACACCTGTAATCCCAGCACTTTGGGAGGCCGAGGTGGGTGGATCACCTGAGGTCAGGAGTTCAAGACCAGCCTGGCCAACATGGTGAAACCCCCATCTCTACTAAAAATACAAAAATTAGCCGGGTATGGTGGTGTGTGCCTGTAGTCCCAGTTACTCCGGAGGCTGAGGCAGGAGAATCGCGTGAACCCAGGAGAAGGAGGTTACAGTGAGCCGAGACCACGCCATTGCCCTCCAGCCTGGGCGACAAGAGTGAAACTCCATCTTAAAAAAAAAAAAAAAAGGCTGGGCGCGGTGGCTCACGCCTGTAATCCCAGCACTTTGGGAGGCCGAGGCGGGTGGATCACAAGGTCAGGAGATCGAGACCATGGTGAAACCGCGTCTCTACTAAAAATAGAAAAAATTAGCCGGGCGCGGTGGTGGGCACCTGTAGTCCCAGCTACTCGGGAGGCTGAGGCAGGAGAATGGCGTGAACCCGGGAGGCGGAGCTTGCAGTGAGCTGAGATTGCGCCACTGCACTCCAGCCTGGGCGACAGACCGAGACTCCGTCTCAAAAAAAAAAAAAAAAAAAAAAAGGGAAAAGGAAAGAGAAAAGAAAATACAGTATTCATGAGACTTGCAATCCACGCATATGGGAGGTCAACTTTTCAAATAAGCAGGTTCCACAGGGCTGACCATGGGACATGAGGATAGAGGCTTCATTATATAGCCATGATTGATTAAATCATTGGCCACTGGTGATTAGCTCAAAACGCAACCCCTCTCCCCTCCCCAGGGAGGTCAGGGGGTCGGGTGGAGTGAAGGTTCCAAACCACTAATCTCATGAGTGATTCACCTGGCAACCAGCTCCTATCCTCACTAACATTAACTCACATGTAGATGACAAGGGCTTATTATGAAAAGCTGAAATAATTCATCAATAGCAGAAATTTCTTTTCTCCTTTTTTTTTTTTTTTTTTTTTGTTTTTTGAGACTGAGTCTTGCTCTATTGCCCAGGCTGGAGTGCAGTGGAACAATCTCAGCTCACTGCAACCTTCGCCTCCTGGGTTTATGCGATTCTCCTGCCTCAGCCTCCCGAGTAGCTGGGATTACAAGCACCTGCCACCATGCCCGGCTAATTTTTGTATTTTTTAGTAGAGACGGGGTTTCACCACACTGCTCTCAAATTCCTGACCTCAAATGGTCCACCTGCCTCAGCCTCCCAAAGTGCTGGGATTACAGGTGTGAGCCACTGCACTGGCCCTTTTTCCTTTTTTTTAAGAGACACAGTCTCACTCTGTTACCCAGGCTGTGGTGCCATGGCACAATCACGGTACATAGCAGCCTTGACCTCTGGGTTCAAGTGTTCTTCCCACCTCAGCCTCCCTACTAGCTGGGACTACAGACGCATGCTACCATGGTGGCTAATTTCTTTTTCTTTTCTTTTCTTTTCTTCCCTTTCCCCTCCTTTCCTTTCATTTCCTTTCTTTCTCTCTCTCTCTCTCTTTCTCTCTCTCTCCTTCTCTCCCTCCCTCCCCTCTCCCTCCCTCTCTTTCTCTCTCTCTTTTTTTTTTTGTAGAGACAGAGTCTCAAGCAATCTTCCCATCTTGGCCACCCAAAGTGCTGGGATTACGGCATGAGCCACCATGCCCAGCTTCAAACTCCTGGGCTCAAGAAATTCCCCCTCCTGCCTGAGCCTCCTGAGTAGCTGAGACTACAGGTATATGCCACCATGCCCAGCTAATCTTTTCTTTTCTTTTTCTTTCTTTCTTTTCTTTTCTTTCCTTCTTTTGCTTTCTTCCTTTTTTTTTTTTTTTTTTTTTTTTTTGGTAGAGACAGGGTCTTGCTTTGTTGCCCAGGCTGGTCTCAAACTCCTGAACTCAAGTGATCCTCCCACCTCAGCCTCCCAAAATTCTAGGATTACAGGTGTGAGACATCCTGCCCAGCAATAGCAAAAATTTTAAATGAAGTCCTTCAGGCGGAAGGAAATAATACCAAATGAAAAATATGCATCTGCACGTAAAAATGAAGAACAGTAGAAACAGTAGCAATGTAGATAAATTCAAATGACTTCATTTATTATTTAAATCTCCTGAAAACAAACTATTAAAAGAAAAACAGTAACAATGTATTTTAAGGTTTACATTTTGTATAAAAGTAAATGTGTGAAAACATTAGCACAAAGGCTGGTAGAGAAGAAATGGAAGTATGCTGTGATAAGGTACTAATACTATTAGTGAAATAGTACAGTATCACTTGAAAGTAGATGTTGCTAAAGGTACAACCAAAGGTTGGCAAACTACAGCCTGCAGGCCAGATCTGACCTGCCACCTGTTTCTGTAAATAAAGTTTTATTGGGATACAGCCACGGTTATTCATTTATCTATTGTCTATGGCTGCTTTTGTGCAACAATGGCAGAATTGTAGTTGCAACAGATAGTGTGATCTACAAAACCTATAACATTTAGGCTATCTGGACATTTATAGAAAAAGTTTGCTGACCTCTGGTATATACTATACACTCTCAAATAAGCACAAAAAGATACAGCTAATATGCCAACAAAGGAGATAAAACGGAATCATGGAAGATAATGAAAAAGGAGGCAGAAAAATAAAAAGAAGAGAACAAAGAGCAGATGACAAACAGAAAACAAATAGCAAGATGGTAGATTTAAACACAACCATATCAACAACCATGTTAAATGTAAGCAGACTAAACAGCCTAATAAAAAAGGCAGAGATTATTACATTGGATAAAAAGGCAAGATCTGATCATACACTGCCTACAACAAGCTCGCTTAAAATATAAAGACATTAATAGGTTAAAAAGATTAGGCTTCTAGAGATTGATAAGATGGAGTAAGCACACTTTACTCTCTCTCTCCCACAGAAGGCAGCTTTCAAACCTGGAAAGAATATACGGAGTAGTATTTGAAGATGCTGAAAAGTCATTAGTAGTAGACAGACTGGGAAAGGAGACCAGAATCTGAAGTACCACTAAACCAGCAGTGAGTTTATCCTTTTTTTTTTCCCTCTAGTATACCCAGCCTGAATTTAACACATTCAAAAGCCCAGTAGTGATCACTGGGTGCATACAGAAAGAAATCCAGGAAAAGCCTCTCAAAGAATGGGAAAGAGAACTCCTCATACTCAGAGAGTGTGAAAAATGCCCCATTTTTTCCACTTTCTTTTCTCCATTTTCTCATACCCCAACCTCCGGGCAATCCTATAGTGATGGCAGTGAAAGCAGCAGCAGCAGCAGCTGCACCAGTAGCAACAGGAATCATCAGAAGTCAAAATTCTGAAAAAGGGAGACTTTCTTCTCTTTCGGTGAAGCAGTAGTTTTAAGAGGATGAGGCCAATTCTCACTTTATCTTTTTCCATTTTCCTGCTGCTTGGACCTAGATATGCAAGTATACATCAGAAAGGGGTAACTGTTCTAAGTTCCTGGTGAGAGAACAGAAAAGGATTCTGTTTCTCAGGGAACCAGAAAGTACTAGGGAGATCAAGACGATGAAGAACAGAGATGAAGAACTCAGGAGAGCAAGCCCATAAACTGGTTTATGAACTTCTGGCCCCAGCCCAAGTAGAGAAATGTAGATCTGTCCAATTCAGCATATAATAAACAGAAGTGACATTCACTGGAATTGTAGGCTATAGCAGCCAGGTTGAAACTTGGGGTCTGAACCCAACCAGACAGACTGCCTACTAAACAAGAACTATCAATATACTCCATAAGATTTATCAAAAACCAGCTGAGTACAAAAAACTCACTTCAAATATAATGATATAGGTAGACCAAAACGATTAAATGTTTACACATGGAAAATGTATGTACCATGTAAACACTAATCAAAACAAAACTGGAATGTTTATAGTAATATGAGACAAAGTAGACTCTGAACACACAAAAAAACAACACAGATAAAGAAGAATATCATGTAACAATAAAAGGGTCAGGCAGTAATCCCACGGTGGCTGGGATTTTGTCTCATATTACTATATGAGAGGTGGGTGCATTGCTTGAGCCCAGGAGTTCTAGACCAGCCAAGGCAACATGGTGAAACCTCATCTCTACAAAAACTACAAAAATTAGCCAGCCATGGTTGTGCATGTCTGTGGTCCCAGCTACTCAGGAGAACAAAGTAAGAGGATCACTTGAGCCCAGGCAAGTTGAGGCTGCAGTGAGCCGAGATCGCACCACTGCACTCCAGCCTAGGTGACAAAGTGAGACCCTGTCTCAAAAAAATTAATAAATAAAAAGAATTATTAGAGATAACTACACATACAAATTGGACAACTTTAATGAAATGGACTGATTTTTCACAAACTACCAACATTCACCAAAGATTAAACAGATATCTGAATAGTCTTTTTGTTTTTTGTTGTTGTTTTGAGATAAGGTCTTACTCTGTCACCCAGGCTAGAGAATACAGTGGCACAATCATGGCTCACTGCAGTCTTGACATCCCAGGCTGAGAAGATCCTCCCAACTTGGTCTCCTAGCAGCTTGGACCACAGGTGCATGCCACCATGCCTGGCTAATTTTTTGTATTTTTTGTAGAGATGGAGTTTTGCCACGTTGCCCAGGCTGGTCTCAAACTCCTGGACTCAAGCAACTGGGATTACAGGTAGGAGCCATGGTGCCTGGCCAATAGTTCTATATTTACAAGAGAAATTGAATATGTGGCCAAAAACTTTCTGAAAAATAAATATCCAGTGACAGATGGTTTCACAGGCAAATTCTTCCAAATATTTAAAGAAAAAATATACCAATTTTATAAAATTTCATCCAGAAAAAAGAAAGAGGAATACATCCAAACTCGTTTCATGATCCCAACACTACTCTATACTAAAACCAGACAATAACAGTATTTAAAAAAAAAAAAAAAAAAAGACAAGGAAGAAAACTACAGACTGCTGGACACAGTGGCTCAAATCTATAATCCCAGCACTTCGGGAGGCCGAGGTGGGCGGGTCATACAAGCCCAGGAGTTTGAGACCAGCCTGGGCAACATGGTGAAACCCTGACTCTACCAAAAAAAAAAAAAAAAAATTAGCTGGGTGTGGTGCATGCCTATGGTCCCAGCTACTTGGGAGGCTGAAGTGGGAGAACTGCTTACACCTGGGAGGCAGAGGTTACAATGAGCTGAGATTGCACTACTGCACTCCAGCCTGGGCAATAGAGTGAGACTTTGTCTCAAAATAAAAAAAAATTAAAAAAAAGAAGGAGAAGAAAAGAAAACACAGACCAATATTTTTCATGAACATAGACACAAAAATTCTCAACAAAATATCAGCATACCAACTCCAGAAACATATATAAAAAATAATATACCAAAACAAAGTGGGCTTTCTTTTGTGAATGCAAAGCTGGTTCAATATTTGAAAAGCAATTTATGTAATCTACCATATTAACAGTCTAAAGAAGAAAAAACATATGATCATACAATTTGACACAGAAAAAAGGATTTGACAAAATACAACATCTGCTCATGACTAAAAACAACAGCAACATCAAAACTCTTAGCAAACCTAGAATGGAATTAAATTTCTTCAACCTGATAAAGGGTATCTACAAAAATCCTCCATCGTACAAAATATTAAATGTTGAAAGACTCAATGCCTTCTTCCTAATAGCAGGAATAAGGCAATGATGTACATTCTCCCCATTCCTATTCAACATTGTACTGAAAATCTTAGCTGGTGCAACACAGGAAGAAAATGTAATAAAAATATACGGATTGGAAAGGAAGATATAAAACTGTCCTTATTCAAAAATAACATGATTGTCTACCTAGAAACTCCCAAGGAATTTACTAAAAAGTACATTTAACAAGGACTCAGTTACAAGATCATCATACAAAAACCAAACATATTTCTTTATGCTAGCAATATACAAATACAAACATAAAATTTTTAAAACCAATTATAATAACTTCAAAAAGTAAAATATTTAGGTATAAGTCTAACAAAACATTTAGGCATCTATAGACTGAAAACTATAAAACAGTGATGAAAGAAATCCAGGAAGACCTAAATAAATAGCGAGATATACTGTGTTCACAGATTGAGGACTCAATATAGTGAAGATTTCAATTTTCCTAAAATTGATATATAGGTTTAATATAATATCAGTCAAAATCTCAGATTTCTTAAAATACAGACGAGCTAATTTTAAAATTTATACAGAAAGGCAAAGGAAATGGAAGAGCTAAAATAATTTTGAAAGGGAAGAATAAAGTTAGAGGAATCACATGAACTTTAAGAAATACTATAAAGCAGCCAGGCATGGTGGTTTAAGCCTGTAATCCCAGCACTTTGGGAGGCTGAGGCAGGAGGATCATTTGAGACCAGGAGTTCGAGACCAGCAAGGGCAGTATCACGAAATCTTGTCTCTAGAAAAAAAAAAAAAGAAAAAATTGCCGGCCATGATGGTGCACAACTGTTGTGTCCCAGCTCCTTGGGAGGTTGAGACAGGAGGTTTGCTTGAACCCAGGAGTTTGAGGCTGCAAGTGAGCTATGATCGTGCCACTGGACTCCAGCCTGGGCAACAGCGTGAGACCCTATCTCCACACAAATATGGCCAATCGATTTTGAAAAAGAAAGAAAATCAATTCAATGAAGAGTGGACAGTCTTTTTAATATATAGGATTGGACACTGAACACTAAACATTGAACATCAATATACAAAATGAATAAACAAACCTCAATCTAAACCTCACATTTTGTACAAAAACGTATAAAATGTTTAGAATAAAACACAGCAGAATATCTTTGTGACCTGGGATTAGGCAAAGAGTTTTTATACACGTCACCAAAAGCAGAATCCATAAAAGAAGAAACTGGTAAGTTGGACTTCATTAATATCAAAAACTCTTGCTCTAGCAAAAACGCTATTAAAATATCGAAGAAACAAGCCACAGACTGGGAGAAAATATTTGCAAGACACACATCCAATAAAGGACTTGCATCTAGGATATATAACAAACTCTAAAAACTAAAAATAAGGATATGAACAAGTCAATTTAAAAATAGGCAAAAGATGTGGGTACTACTCTGAAGAGAATATACAAATGGCAAATAAGTACATGAAAAAATGTTCAGCATCATTAGCTCTTAGAAAAATGCAAATTAAAATCATTATGAATATTACTACATACCTATGAAAATGAGTAAAATTAAAAATATTGACAATACCAAGTGCTGATGAAGATGCAGAACCAGAACTGTCACGCTTTGCTGGCGTGAATGCAAAATGGTACAGGCACTCTGGAAAACCATTTGTCAGTTTCTTAAATATACACTTACTTACCATATTACCCAGCAATCCCACTCCTGGGATTTCTCCCTAGAGAAATGAAAACTTCTGTTAACAAAAAAACAAACAAACAAACAAACGAAAACTGGTTATCAACATTTATAGCAGCTCTATTCATAACTGCCAAAAATTAGAAACAACCCAAATATCCTTTAACAGGATAAACAATTTGTAGTACATTTATATAACAGAATACTACCCAGCAAAAAGAAAGAACAAACCATAGATACAGGCAACAACTTAGAGGAATATATCAAAGGCGTTATGCTGAGTAAAAGAAGCCATCTAGAAAGGTAACACACTACATATTTCCATTTATATAACGTTCTTTAAAAAACCCAAAACTATAGTGATGGAGAACAGATCAGTGGCTGCCAAGTGTTAAGGCTGTAACTATAATGGAGTGAGTTTTTTGGGGTGATGGAACTGTTCATATCCTGGCTACGGTATAGGTTACAAAAATGTATACATCTGTTAAAATTCACAGAACTGTACATCGAAAGAAAAAAGTCACCTTTATTGTGTGATATTTTTTAAAATACTATTTATTTTTAGATTTCAAGGAAAAAAGAGAACAGGAAGAGCGAGCAAAGGAGACTGAGATGGAGCTGCTAACAAGGTAGGAGAAAAACTAGGACAGTGTGGTACTCTAAGAGCCTCATGAAGAAAATGAATCAAGGATGACAGTGAACAACTATACCAAAAACTGCTGATATTCAAGTAAGAAAAGGACTGAGAAATGACAACTGGCAATGCAGAGGTGGCTCTGATGAGAATGGATCTGGCATAGTAAACACTGGTTGAAACAGATTTAAGAGAAAATGATTTAAGACAGAAATTGGAGTTAACAAGTATAGCTAACTCTTTAAGTATTGCTACAAAAGACAGTAAAGATATAGGACAATAGCTGGTAGAAGTAGAGTTAAGAGAAGATTTTTACTAAGAAATAGAAGTATGTTTTTATGCCAGTGGGAATATCCAATAGAGAATAAAAAGTTGATGATGTAGTCCAGCTTTCTTCAGCACTTAGAACTATTCATTTATACATATACCTACCATGTTACCACGTTGTAACCATAGTCTGGAAACATAAGCAAATATCATGCCATCAAAAACTTAACTGATTTGAAAAAAAAAAAAAGTATAAAATAGAAATGTCTGTTTCCAGACTTTTTTTTTTTTTTTTTGAGACAGGGTCTCGCTCTCACCCAGGCTGGAGTGCAGTGGTGCAATCTTGGCTCACTGCAACCTCCGCTTCTCCGGTTCAAGTAATTCTCGTGCCTCAGCCTCCTGAGTAGCTGGGATTACAGGTGTACGTCACCACGCCTGGCTAATTTTTGTATTTTTAGTAGAGACAGGGTTTCATCATGCTGGCCAGGTTGGTCTCAAACTCCTGGCCTCAAGGGATCCACCTGCCTCAGCATTCCAAAGTTGTTTCCAGACCTTATAGATTATACACACACACGCAACTGCATACATACATACTCATATTGACTACAAGCTCCATTGGCCAGCTCTATAAATCATCTTACTTTCCTATGAATATGCTTTATAGTACAGTCAAAGTAACTCCCTGATTTCCCAGTCCACTCCTGACTCACTACATGACCATACTTGGTCCTACACTACCCACATTTCTGTTATTAACTATGAACCTAACTGAATTCTAAGTTTTCAAGGCTGAGAAATACAGTTCTGTTATTATAAATGTTCTATGGTTTCCCCATGTCCCAATGGACAAAAATGGTATGTTTTGAATAACAAGTGACATCATCTTTAATAAAAGAAAAAATTAGCATTATCAACTTTTTTTTTTATTTTAAAAACAGAGTCTCACTCTGTTGCCCAGGCTGGAGTGCAGTGGTACAATCTTGGCTCACTGCAACCTCTGCCTCTCAGGCTCAGGAGATCTCCTGCCTCAACTTCCTAAGTAGCTGGGACCAACAGGCATTAACCATCATGCCCGGCGAGCATTATCAACTTTCAAAAGGGCTAAACATTATACCTAAACATCTAAATCTTGAAAGTGAGAAATTCTAAATCAAAACATGGCTAAACTTCTATATAGACACTAGTTTAAATAAAATGTCATACTAATTCAAGAGACAACTTTCTAAAAATTTCCCTCCAATTACCACAAAGGAAAAGAGATAGACAGATAGATGTATTTATCAACTTGCCAGCACTTGTAAGTGTAGAATTACCATATAGAAAATGTTTTCTGCTTTGCAGAACACAATTGTGCATTCAAATACAGTTCTAAGAAAGACCTCTTAATCTGTTCCATTGTTAGTTAAGTGGTTATACATGCAGGAAAAAAGGAAGAAACCAGTTGGACATAAATAATATGGAAAGAAAAAAATGGGGATAGGAGAAATAATCTCAACATTTCTTACTTTTCTCCTTTCTAAAAACCCCTTCTTCTTACTCTTCCCTTTTCTCATCACCCACACCCCCGAAAAACACAAGATCCATGCCAAACCCCACAAAAGCTCTTAGGCCTCTCTCAAACATGCAAATGTAATTTTCTACCCAGACAACACACTTCCTTTTTAATGAACTCCAAAAACAATCTGTGAATGCCCACAGAAAAGAGGAAAATTGCAATAAAAAAAAATAAAAACAGAGAGATGTGGGGGAGGGTCAAGATGGATACGGCAAATCCAGAGTTTAAACAGACATAAAAGATAATGAAGGTGAAAGGAATGTAATCAAACAAAATGGTCTGCAATCTGTCATTTCATATAAATGAGACTCAGAGAAATATATGAATATTCACTTGAATCAAAATCATTCATTACAGGAGTGGTCCTTCAAGTGAAAGGATCTCTGTCAAGGCCCAATGTGGCTGTCATTCTTTTTTCCATTTTGTAATTTAAAAACACAAAAAAATTGTATATGGATAAAAAGAGAAAAAATAATGTTACATATGCACAAACCCATAAAGCCATCAAGAGAGGGAACACATTTATTCATGATATAACCAAATACTACTAATCAAAATTAGACCTTCAAAGAGTGTTCATAAATGATGAGACACTTAAGTCAGTCACATGATTCAGGATCCCTCCAGATGCACATTATGATTCAGATTTGAACACTAAATAGAGTAGGCCAAAGGGTAGGGTGGGAGGACTTGAAGAAAAACATAATGCAAAAAAGGTCATCAAAATGAAAACTGTCTTCTTGCCACACAATTTGAAGAGAAGTTTCATTGAAAAAAAAAATAGCTGTAAACCAATTTAGGCCGAAATAATTGCTACATTTTATAATCTAACCTCTTAATAGTGAATAGAATTCTTCTCCCTGCTTAAGGATCAAATTGGTTGGGCTCTGCACTTGTCTGGCACCATGCTGTGGGCTATTTCCTTTAATATATAACCAATCAAAGATGTATTCAGGCTTTTGTGAGATCCAAAGCTTTGTAACTAACGGCATATTCTAGAGCATCATGAAGTTTCTCTAAAAGGAGCAGACAAAGCTATACACAGTGATAGCCTCCTCGAATAGTTAATATTCATTTCTCAAAGGTAGACACTGAACCCTTTATAATATACCAAATATAGACACTTTTTCTTATAGTACTTGTCCTGTAATATTTATACTAATTTTTTTCTTCCTTCAATTTGTATCAACACACCATAAGATCACAGCTGCTTAAGGAAATAACAACAACAACAAAACTCTTCAAAATACATATTAATAATTGTGGCTGGGCATGGCGGCTCACGCCTTGTAAGCCCAGCACTTTAGGAGGCCAAGACACCAGGACTTCTTGAGGCCAGGAGTTTGAGACCAGCCTGGCCAATATAGTAAGACTCTATTTCTACAAAAAAAAAATTTTTTTTTTTTTTTTTAATTAGCAGGGCATGGTGGCACATCTATAGTCCTAACTGAGACTGATGCAGGAGGGTTGCTTGAGTCTAGGAGTTTGAGGCTGCAGTGGGCTAGGATCGTATCACATCACGCTAGCCTGGTCAACAGAGCAAGACCTTGTCTCTAAAACTAAAAGAAAAACAAAAACATGATTGTTACATGTACAAACACAGTAAAATAATCTACCAATAGTAAGTACCAAGTGAAAATCATACTGCGTTTTCAGGCTTCATGATAAATGTCATCAACTGAATATATAATTTAGCACAAATCTTTACGGAATGATTATGCTCACATAAGGCATACAGAAACACTGTATCATTGTTAAATTTATACCTGATGGATGAAAGTAATTTCACATATTGGCATACATGTTACAAAACACTAACAAGAGACTGATCTATGGCTTTTTAAAACCTTCCTAACAAAATACATTAAGGTAACCAAATTAAATCATGGAGTTAAGGATGAAAGAACATATATAACTGTAGCATATGAGTTAAATCTTCCTTTCATTTATCTATAACAGGCTCATTACCCATTGCATCCACATGGAAATACAGAACACAGAGTTAAATATTTGTTTATATTGAAAAATAACATCTTCATAATAAATCTATTTCAAGTTTATCACATTCTTTATAAAATAATACTTTGTTCATTTTTCCATATAAATTATGCTGAAACAAAAATTAATCCATCAACTTTTAAACTACCATATAAAAGGGACTAGAAGGAACATATAGTCTGAGCATGGTGGCTCACACCTATAACCTCAGCTTTGGGAGGCCAAACTGGGAGGACCACTTGAGGCCAGGGTTTAAAGATCAGCCCAGGAAACATAGCAAGACCACATCTCTACAAAAAAATTTAAATATTAGCTGGACATGGTGGTGTACACCTGTAATCCCAGCTACTCAGGAGGCTAAGGCAGGAGGATTGTTCGAGCCCAGGAGTTCAAGGCTGCAATGAGCTCTGATCACACTACCGTACTCCAGCCTGGGCAACAAAGTGAGACCCTATCTCTTAAAAAAAAAAAAAAAGATACACGAATGGGCAGTAACCATTTTGAAAAGATAGTTACATCAATCATTAAGAAAATGCAGGCTGGGCACGGTGGCTCAAGCCTGTAATCCCAGCACTTTGGGAGGCCGAGATGGGCGGATCACGAGGTCAGGAGATCGAGACCATCTTGGCTAACACGGTGAAACCCCGTCTCTACTAAAAAATACAAAAAACTAGGCGGGCGAGGTGGTGGGCGCCTGTAGTCCCAGCTACTCGGGAGGCTGAGGCAGGAGAACAGCGTAAACCCGGGAGGCAGAGCTTGCAGTGAGCCGAGATCTGGCCACTGCATCCAGCCTGGGTGACAGAGACAGACTCCATCTCAAAAAAAAAAAAAAAGAGAAAATGCAAATAACCACAGTGAGATACCATTTCACACCCACTAGGATGGCTATAATAAAAACACCAGAAACTATCAAGGATTGACGAGGATCAGGAGAAATAGGAACCCTTGTAACATCGCTAGTACGTATGTAAAATGGTACAGCTACTGTGGAAAACAGTTTGCCAGTTCCTTAAAATGTTGAACACAATTACCATATGACCCAGCCATTCTACTCCTAGGTATGTAACCAAGAGAAATGAAAACACACGACTACTCAGAAATGTGTAATAGCCAAAAGACGGAAACAACCCACTGTCCATCAACTGATGAATAGATAAACAAATTGTGGCATATTTACACAATGGAATATTATCCAGTCATAAAAAGGAATAAACTGCTGATGCATGCTACAACTTTGATAAACCTCAAAAACATTACGCTAAGAGGAAGAAACCAGACATAAAAGATCACATATTGTTAGGATTCCTTTTACATGAAATATCCAGAATAAGCAAATCCATAGAGACAGAAAGTAGATTAGAGGTTGCCAAGGGATGCATGAAGAGGGAAATGGGGAATAATTACTTAATGGGTATAGGATATTCTCCTGGGATGATGAAAAAGTTTTGAGAGAGGTGGTGGTTGCATAACATTTTGAATGCACCAAATGCCACTAAACTTTAAAATGGCTGTGTTGCGTGAATTTATTCTCAATAAAAAACAAAGGAAAAGCTTCTATATTTTTTTCAAATTAGAACTTAAAAGTAGTGTATTAATATCATGTATGTTCTGTGAAGAAAAAAAGAAAGTGTAAAGTAAAAAAAGATCATTAACTATGGTAAAGGTAATAGTGTGATTCAAAGGATACCATTTAAAATGGACAAACCACATAGTAAAACATTAAGTTAAAGAAAAGGTCATTGTGGGCATGATAAAAGGCATAAATAGGCCAGGAGCGGTGGCTCACACCTGTAATCCCAGCACTTTGGGAGGCTGAGGTGGGTGGATCACTTGAGCTCAGGAGTTCAAGATCAGCCTAGGCAACATGACAAAACTTCACCTCTACTAAAAATACAAAAAAAATAGCCAGCGTGATGGCACACGCCTGTGGTTCCAGCTACTAGGGAGGCTGAGGTTGAAGGATCGCTTGAATCTAGGGGGCAGTGGTTGCAATGAGTGGTGGCTCATGCTTGTAATCCCAGCACTTTGGGTGTCCGAGGTGGGTGGATCACCTGAGGTAAGGAGTTTGAGACCAGCCTGGCCAAATGATGAAACCCCGTCTCTACTAAAAATATAAAAATTAGCTGGGTGTGATGGTGTGTGCCTGTAGTCCTAGCTACTCAGGAGGCTGAGGCAGGAGGACAGCTTGAACTCAGGCGGCAGAGGTTGCAGTAAGCTGAGAAGATGCTACTGCACTCCAGTCTGGGCAACAGAGTGAGACTCCGTCTCAAAAACAAAAACAAAAACAACAACAACAAAAAAGGAAACTAACAAGTACTAGTAGAAAACATAGAAGAGTTTCTCTACAACCTAGATGTGGGGAGAAGTTTTCTAATTATTATGCAAAATCCAGATGAATTAAAGAAAAGATTGTTATATTTGGCTATATAAAAATGGTAACAAAAACAAAAATTCTTCTATGGCTCCAAATAACATAAAGTCAAAAGACAACAAATTGCTACTTAACTTATAAAAATCAAGAGGACAAATAACAAAAATGGAAGCTCCTTTTAAAAACTGAGAGAAAAAAACAAGATTCCTTCTAAAATGTGAGGCAAAACCCCTCACAAATCCCTTTTAAATACTGAAAGAAAACAATAGGGGGAAGACATGAACAGATAATTTACAAGGAAAGATATTAAAATGCATTCAATTTTTAAATGGTCCTTACACATATGAAAAGATGTTCAACCACACTCATAATAAGAAACTGCAGGCCAGGTGAGGTGGCTTACACCTGTAATCCCGGCACTTTAGGAGGCCAAGTTGGGAGGATCATTTGAGGCCAGGAGTTCAAGGCCAGCCTGAGCAACATACGAAGACCCTGTCTCTACCAAAAAAAATTAGCCAAGCATGGTGGTGTGTGCCTGTAGTCCCAACTACTCGGCAGACTGAGGTGGGAGGACTGCCTGAACCTGGGAGGTTGAGGCTGCAGTGAGCTATCATTGTGCCAGCCTGCTAATCAGTAGTCCACTGTATGAATCTATCATAGTTTGTTTAAGTATTCCCCTAATGATGATATTTCCAATTTATGCTACTATACATGGTTTTTCTGTGGACATGTTTCATGTCTTTTTTTTTTTTTTTTTGAGACAGAGTTTCCTTCTGTCACCCAGGCTGCCAGGCTGGAATGCAGTGGTGCAATCTCAGCTTACTGTAAGCTCTGCCTCCCGGGTTCAAGCCATTCTCCTGTCTCAGACTCCCAAGTAGCTGGGATTACACGCACCTACCACCACGCCAGGCTAACTTTTGTATTTTTAGTAGAGACAGGGTTTTACCACGTTGACCAGGCTGGTCTCAAACTCCTGACCTCAAGTGATCTGCCCACCTTGGCCTCCCAAAGTGCTGGGATTACAGGGATGAGCCACCATGCCTGGCCAACATGTTTTATTTCTACTGATAAATACCTACGAGTGGAAGTGCTGGGTCATATGTAGTTGCATATGTTGTTTCATAAGAAACTGCCAGACCTTTTTCCAAAGTGGTTTGGACCATTTCCACTACGAAGGTACGAGAGGAGAGGTCTAGTTGCTCCACATCCTCACATTTGTTGTTGGCATCTCTATACTATTCTTACAACTTTGCTATATGTTTTAAATTATATTAAAACAAATACAGTCACGTGCTGCATAACAACAATTTGGTCAACGGGGGTCGCATGTATAATGGTGGTCCTGTATGATTATAATGAAGCTGAAAAATTCCTGTCACTTAGTGACATCATAGCTGTCATAACATCATGGTGTAAAGCTTCATGTGCTTGTGGTAATGCTAGTATAAACAGACCTACTAAACTACCAGTCACACATAAGTATAGCACATACAATTATGTATAGTACATAACACTTGATAATTATAATGAACAACTATGTTACTAGATTAGGTATTTACTCTGTACTATACTTTTTAATCATTATTTTTGAGTGTACTCCTAGTTATATTTTAAAAGTTAACTGTAAAACAATATCGAGCAGGTTCTTCAAAAAGCATTTCAGAGGAAGGAATTGTTACCCTACATGACAGCTCCATGCATGTTATTGTCCCTGAAGACCTTCCAATGGGACAGGATAAAGAGGCGGAAGACAGTGATGTTGATCCTGACCCTGTGTAGGCCTAGGCTAATGTGTATCTTTGTGTCTTCATTTTTAACAAAAAAGTGTACAAAGTAAAAATTTTTTAAAATAAAAATAGAAAAAAGCTTACAGAATAAAGATGAAGAAGGAAATTTTTTTAGACCTGTACAATGTATTTGTGCTTCAAGCTAAGTGTTATTACAAAAGGGCGAAAAGTTAAAAACAAATTTTAAAGGTTAAAGTAAGCTAAAGTTAATTTATTATTAAAGAAAGAAAAATGTTTTTAAAACCCTAATCAATTGGAGTACTAAGAGAATATACTTGTCTATGGAATCATTTTCATTTAAAAAGACCTTACTGGCCTTTGCCAAAAGATGGAGTAGTGAAATTTTGCTGTGTAGGGACCAGTAGCATCAGACAGTGGGGATAAGTGTTTGACATCTGTACACCTGGCAACAAAGAACAGCAATAGCAGACTGTGAGTCACCAACCAAGATTCTTCCTTACTTAGAAGCAGAAATCAGATACACCTTCTGTCTGGAATGAACAAACTCTCTGAAGTTTTCAGACAATACAGGGGAAAGGAAAATGACTGTATTACAGATAATACATAGGAAAGGATAATACTGATCTCTGCTAAATATAGTATATAGGGATTGGGGTGGTTTAATTTAAATTAGAAAAATAAGAGATAGATTGCATTTTCACTCTGAATGTTGTGAGGCAGATCATACCAGTTGCATGATCATGTATGTAAAACATCTACACGGTGTTATTACAATTAATCAGTAAGTGGTAATCATTGTCATTACTATTTGAGAGAGAGAGAAGATGGTTATAAGGTTCATAGTTTGTCTATATGGGAGAATGATTATATATAGGGAAATAGGGAGAAAGATCTGAGTTTGTCAAAAATCTGAGGCTTCAGACATGCTGAGTTTGAGGCAGAAGAAAGGTATCCAAATAAAGATGTTCATTTGCTTAGAATGCATTTACTATGATTTCTGCTTGCTGAAATTTTATCTTTCCTCTATCCACCTTCCATCTCCCCTTTCTGCCCCTATACCCTTAACTCTTTGCAATTATTCTTGCCTTCTGTGATCCTTTACAACATTTACATTTCTACTACTACTCTTATTACATTGTTTTATATCATAATTATTTTTCTATACATTTGTCTTGTTGACCAGATAGTGAGTTCCTTGAAAGGAGGAAGAAAATGAAGTCTGGTATATTACTTTCATTTATCCCACAAGATCTTGCCCATGATCAGTACTTAATAAATCTATCAACAATAACCCAGGGAAAGACCCAGACCTTTATATAACTTAGATAACATCACCTAAACTTCCACATCGCCATTTGCAAGATGAACAGAAGGAACCCAGGATTCTGTGTAATCCTAGCATGACTCCTGATCTTCCCTTTGCTCAACACTCACAACTTCACTATGCCTTGAGATTTTCAGAACTAATTTCATAATGTCTTCTATGCCCTGTCACTCCAAGGAGTCCAGAGCTTCCAGGTCATCCCTCAGTGCCCAGGTTCTAATCCACATATGTCTCTATGGGCAATGAGACAAATTCTCCACATGCCTCAGCACTACTTATTTCCCCCACTTCTCTGCTTTATTTTTCACCATAGTATTTACTACCATCTGATTACTGAGTCAATATATATACTTAAAAGTTATATATTTCATATATACTTAAAAATGGTCTATGTCAACCTTTAAGTATAAGTTCCATGAGGGCTGAGATAAAAGTTGTTTTATTCATTGTGGTAACTCCAGAACCTACAGTAGTACCTGGTTCATGGTACGGCTTGACAGATGTTTGCAGAATAAATAAATGAATATATATTTCATTTGTTAATTCAGCCGACAAATATTAAGTGCCTATAATATATCCCTAGGATGTATCAGTGAAGAAGAAAGGCATGTTTTCTATAATTATGAAGGATTATAAGGGAAGAGAAGACATTAAACATTACATAATTATATATAATTATTATATATAATAATGACAAATGTTCTCAAGGAAAGTATAGGATATACAATAGGGATACCTAACCTACTGGGATTAGGAAGGCTGATTCTGAACTAGAACTAAGGAAATACACTGAAGCAAAGACTGAAGGATAAGCAGGAATTAGGTAAGCAAAGAAGGGTAAAAAAGGCAAGATAAGGGGGCGGAGCAAGATGGCCGAATAGGAACAGCTCCAGTCTCCAGCTCCCAGAGCGAGCGACATAGAAGACAGGTGATTTCTGCATTATCAACTGAGGTACTGGGTTCATCTCACTGGGGAGTGCCGGACAATCGGTGCTGGTCAGCTGTTGCAGCCCGACCAGTGAGAGCTGAAGCAGGGCGAGGCATCGCCTCACCTGGGAAGCGCAAGGGGGAAGGGAATCCCTTTTCCTAGCCAGGGGAACTGAGACACACACACCTGGAAAATCGGGTAACTCCCACCCCAATACTGTGCTTTAAGCAAATGGGCACACCAGGAGATTATATCCCACACCTGGCCGGGAGGGTCCCACGCCCACGGAGCCTTCCTCATGGCTAGCACACCAGTCTGCGATCTAACCACAAGGCAGCAGCGAGGCTGGGGGAAGGGTGCCCGCCATTGCTGAGGCTTAAGTAGGTAAACAAAGCCCTGGGAAGATCGAACTGGGTGGAGCTCACAGCAGCTCAAGGAAACCTGCCTGTCTCTGTAGACTCCACCTCTGGGGACAGGGCACAGCTAAACAACAACAACAACAACACAAAAAGCAGCAGAAACCTCTGCAGATGCAAGCGACTCTGTCTGACAGCTTTGAAGAGTGCAGTGGATCTCCCAACACGGAGGTTGAGATCTGAGAACGGACAGACTGCCTGCTCAAGTGGGTCCCTGACCCCTGAGTAGCCTAACTGGGAGACATCCTCCACTAGGGGCAGACCGACACCCCACACCTCACACAGTGGGGTACACCCCTGAGAGGAAGCTTCCAAAGCAAGAATCAGCCAGGTACACTCGCTGTTCAGCAGTATTCTATCTTCTGCAGCCTCTGCTGCTGACACCCAGGCAAACAGGGTCTGGAGTGGACCTCAAGCAATCTCCAACAGACCTACAGCTGAGGGTCCTGACTGTTAGAAGGAAAACTAACAAACAGGAAGGACACCCACACCAAAACCCCATCAGTACGTCACCATCATCAAAGACCAGAGGCAGATAAAACCACAAAGATGGGGAAAAAGCAGGGCAGAAAAGCTGGAAATTCAAAAAATAAGAGCGCATCTCCCCCTCCAAAGGAACGCAGCTCATCGCCAGCAACGGATCAAAGCTGGACGGAGAATGACTTTGACGAGATGACAGAAGGCGGCTTAAGTCCATCAAACTTCTCAGAGCTAAAGGAGGAATTACATACCCAGCCCAAAGAAACTAAAAATCTTGAAAAAAGAGTGGAAGAATTGATAACCAGAATAATTAATGCAGAGAAGGCCATAAACGAACGGACAGAGATGAAAACCATGACACGAGAAATACGTGACAAATGCACAAGCTTCAGTAACCAACTCGATCAACTGGAAGAAAGAGTATCAGCGATTGAGGATCAAACGAATGAAATGAAGCGAGAAGAGAAATCTAAAGAAAAAAGAAGAAAAAGAAATGAACAAAGCCTGCAAGAAGTATGGGATTATGTAAAAAGACCAAATCTATGTCTGATTGGGGTGCCTGAAAGTGAGGGGGAAAATGGAACCAAGTTGGAAAACACTCTTCAGTATATCATCCAGGAGAACTTCCCCAACCTAGTAGGGCAGGCCAACATTCAAATTCAGGAAATACAGAGAATGCCACATACTCCTCGAGAAGAGCAACTCCAAGACACATAATTGCCAGATTCACCAAAGTTGAAATGAAGGAAAAAATCTTAAGGGCAGCCAGAGAGAAAGGTCGGGTTACCCACAAAGGGAAGCCCATCAGACTAACAGCAGATCTCTCAGCAGAAACTCTACAAGCCAGAAGAGAGTGGGGGCCAATATTCAACATTCTTAAAGAAAAGAATTTTAAACCCAGAATTTCATATCCAGCCAAACTAAGTTTCACAAGTGAAGGAGAAATAAAATCCTTTACAGATAAGCAAATGCTTAGAGATTTTGTCACCACCAGGCCTGCCTTACAAGAGACCCTGAAGGAAGCACTAAACATGGAAAGGAATAACCGGTACCAGCCATTGCAAAAACATGCCAAAATGTAAAGACCATCGAGGCTAGGAAGAAACTGCATCAACTAACGAGCAAAATAACCAGTTAATATCATAATGGCAGGATCAAGTTCACACATAACAATATTAACCTTAAATGTAAATGGACTAAATGCGCCAATTAAAAGACACAGACTGGCATACTGGATAAAGAGTCAAGACCCATCAATCTGCTATATTCAGGAGACCCATCTCACATGCAGAGACATACACAGGCTCAAAATAAAGGGATGGAGGAAGATCTACCAAGCAAATAGAGAACAAAAAAAAGCAGGGGTTGCAATACTAGTCTCTGATAAAACAGACTTTAAACCATCAAAGATCAAAAGAGACAAAGAAGGCCATTACATAATGGTAAAGGGATCAATTCAACAGGAAGAGCTAACTATCCTAAATATATATGCACCCAATACAGGAGCACCTAGATTCATAAAGCAAGTCCTTAGAGACTTACAAAGAGACTTAGACTCCCATACAATAATAATGGGAGACTTCAACACCCCACTGTCAACATTAGACAGATCAACGAGACAGAAAGTTAACAAGGATATCCAGGAATTGAACTCATCTCTGCAGCAAGCAGAACTAATAGACATCTACAGAACTCTCCACCCCAAATCAACAGAATATACATTCTTCTCAGCACCACATCACACTTATTCCAAAATTGACCACATAATTGGAAGTAAAGCACTCCTCAGCAAATGTACAAGAAGAGAAATTATAACAAACTGTCTCTCAGACCACAGTGCAATCAAACTAGAACTCAGGACTAAGAAACTCAATCAAAACCGCTCAACTACATGGAAACTGAATAACCTGCTCCTGAATGACTACTGGGTACACAACGAAATGAAGGCAGAAATAAAGATGTTCTTTGAAACCAATGAGAACAAAGACACAACATACCAGAATCTCTGGGATACATTTAAAGCGGTGTGTAGAGGGAAATTTATAGCACTAAATGCCCACAAGAGAAAGCTGGAAAGAGCTAAAATTGACACTCTAACATCACAATTAAAAGAACTAGAGAAGCAAGAACAAACACATTCAAAAGCTAGCAGAAGGCAAGAAATTTAAGATCAGAGCAGAACTGAAGGAGATAGAGACACAAAAAACCCTCCAAAAAATCAATGAATCCAGGAGTTGGTTTTTTGAAAAGATCAACAAAATTGGTAGACCGCCAGCAAGACAAATAAAGAAGAAAAGAGAGAAGAATCAAATAGATGCAATAAAAAAGGATAAGGGGGATATCACCACCGACCCCACAGAAATACAGACTACCATCAGAGAATACTATAAACACCTCTACGCAAATAAACTAGAAAACCTAGAAGAAATGGATAATTTCCTGGACACTTACACTCTCCCAAGACCAAACCAGGAAGAAGCAGAATCCCTGAATAGACCAATAGCAGGCTCTGAAATTGAGGCAATAATTAATAGCCTACCAACCAAAAAAAGTCCAGGACCAGATGGATTCACAGCCGAATTCTACCAGAGGTACAAGGAGGAGCTGGTACCATTCCTTCTGAAACTATTCCAATCAATAGAAAAAGAGGGAATCCTCCCTAACTCATTTTATGAGGCCAACATCATCCTGATACCAAAGCCTGGCAAAGACACAACAGAAAAAGAGAATTTTAGACCAATATCCCTGATGAACATCGATGCAAAAATCCTCAATAAAATACTGGCAAACCGGATCCAGCAGCACATCAAAAAGCTTATCCACCATGATCAAGTGGGCTTCATCCCTGGGATGCAAGGCTGGTTCAACATATGCAAATCAATAAACATAATCCAGCATATAAACAGAACCAAAGACAAAAACCACATGTTATCTCAATAGATGCAGAAAAGGCCTTTGACAAAATTCAACAGCCCTTCATGCTAAAAACTCTCAATAAATTCGGTATTGATGGAATGTATCTCAAAATAATAAGAGCTATTTATGACAAACCCACAGCCAATATCATACTGAATGGGCAAAAACTGGAAAAATTCCCTTTGAAAACTGGCACAAGACAGGGATGCCCTCTCTCACCACTCCTATTCAACATAGTGTTGGAAGTTCTGGCCAGGGCAATCAGGCAAGAGAAAGAAATAAAGGGTATTCAGTTAGGAAAAGAAGAAGTCAAATTGTCCCTGTTTTCAGATGACATGATTGTATATTTAGAAAACCCCATTGTCTCAGCCCCAAATCTCCTTAAGCTGGTAAGAAACTTCAGCAAAGTCTCAGGATACAAAATTAATGTGCAAAAATCACAAGCATTCTTATACACCAGTAACAGACAAACAGAGAGCCAAATCATGAATGAACTTCCATTCACAATTGCTTCAAAGAGAATAAAATACCTAGGAATCCAACTTACAAGGGATGTAAAGGACCTCTTCAAGGAGAACTACAAACCACTGCTCAGTGAAATAAAAGAGGACACAAACAAATGGAAGAACATACCATGCTCATGGATAGGAAGGATCAATATCATGAAAATGGCCATACTCCCCAAGGTAATTTATAGATTCAATGCCATCCCCATCAAGCTACCAATGAGTTTCTTCACAGAATTGGAAAAAACTGCTTTAAAGTTCATATGGAACCAAAAAAGAGCCCACATTGCCAAGACAATCCTAAGTCAAAAGAACAACGCTGGAGGCATCACGCTACCTGACTTCAAACTATATTACAAGGCTACAGTAACCAAAACAGCATGGCACTGGTACCAAAACAGAGATAGAGACCAATGGAACAGAACAGAGTCCTCAGAAATAATACCACACATCTACAGCCATCTGATCTTTGATAAACCTGAGAAAAACAAGAAATGGGGAAAGGATTCCCTATTTAATAAATGGTGCTGGGAAAATTGGCTAGCCATAAGTAGAAAGCTGAAACTGGATCCTTTCCTTACTCCTTATACGAAAATTAATTCAAGATGGATTAGAGACTTAAATGTTAGACCTAATACCATAAAAACCCTAGAAGAAAACCTATAATACCATTCAGGACATAGGCATGGGCAAGGACTTCATGTCTTAAACACCAAAAGCAACAGCAACAAAAGCCAAAATTGACAAATGGGATCTCATTAAACTAAAGAGCTTCTGCACAGCAAAAGAAACTACCATCAGAGTGAACAGGCAACCTACAGAATGGGAGAACATTTTTGCAATCTACTCATCAGACAAAGGGCTAATATCCAGAACCTACAAAGAACTCAAACAAATTTACAAGAAAAAAACAAACAACCCCATCAAAAAGTAGGCAAAGGATATGAACAGACACTTCTCAAAAGAGGACATTCATACAGCCAACAGACTCATGAAAAAATGCTCATCATCACTCACCATCAGAGAAATGCACATCAAAACCACAATGAGATACCATCTCACACCAGTTAGAATGGCAATCATTACAAAATCAGGAAACAACAGCTGCTGGAGAGGATGTGGAGAAACAGGAACACTTTTATACTGTTGGTGGGATTGTAAACTAGTTCAACCATTATGGAAAACAGTATGGCGATTCCTCAAGGATCTAGAACTAGAAGTACCATATGACCCAGCCATCCCATTACTGGGGATATACCCAAAGGATTATAAATCATGCTGCTATAAAGACACATGCACACGTATGTTTACTGCGGCACTATTCACAATAGCAAAGACTTGGAATCAACCCAAATGTCCATCAGTGACAGACTGGATTAAGAAAATGTGGCACATATACACCATGGAATACTATGCAGCCATAAAAAAGGATGAGTTTGTGTCCTTTGTAGGGACATGGATGCAGCTGGAAACCATCATTCTCAGCAAACTATTGCAAGAACAGAAAACCAAACACCACATATTCTCACTCATAGGTGGGAACTGAACAATGAGATCACTTGGACTCGGGAAGGAGAACATCACACATCGGGGCCTATCATGGGGAGGGGGGAGGGGGGAGGGATTGCATTGGGAGTTATACCTGATGTAAATGACGAGTTGATGGGTGCAGCACACCAACATGGCACAAGTATACATATGTAACAAACCTGCACGTTATGCACATGTACCCTAGAACTTAAAGTATAATTAAAAAAAAAAAGGCAAGATTAAAAAAATGTGCCAAGACTCGAAAAAGGAACATGATTTTTGTTTAACAGTTTCACTGAGAAAAAATTGACATGCAATAAATTGTACCTATTTAAATCATATAATTTGTTAAGTTTTGACATGTGTTAAGTTTGATGTAAGTTTTGACATACATGAAACCATCACCACTATCCAGAAAATGAACATATCCATCTCCATCTTGGCACACAATTTTTATTTACTCGACTGATATTTATTGGTATCTACCATGTGTCAGGTCTTGAGTATGCATTGGTGTATGATCCCTGCCCTTTTACAGTTCAACAGATGTCTAATTCAAGGAAGCAAGAGAAGGGCAGGGCAACAATGTCTGGGGAGGTAGGCAAGGGCTATATTCTGCAGGTCCATGTATACTATACTTGGGATTTTTATACAAAGACCAGTGAGAGGCAAGCAAGCCCAAGACATGCTGAACTTGAACAGGACGTCATTAGAATGTGTTCAGTAGGGCAATGATATAATCACATTTGTCTTTTCGGAAAGATCTCACTGACAACAACAACAACAAAAAGTGAAGAACAGAGAAGAGAAAGTCAAGAGTGGTTTCTGGGGGAACCAGTTAGGCAAGTGCAATAATCCTGGCAAGAGATGATGGTAGTTTGGCCAAGGTGGTGGTGGCAGATAAATTTTACACTGATTCAAGAGGTAATTAGAAAGCAGAACCATCAGGAGTTGGTGATGGGTTAAATATGATGAGTAAAGAAAATGGAGCACATCTATAGCCATCTGATCTTTGACAAAGCCAACAAAAATAAGCAATGGGGAAAGGACTCCCTATTCAATAAATGGTGCTGGGTAGCTGGTTAGAGATATGCAGAAAAATGAAACTGGACCACTACCTTTCACCATATACAAAAATAAATCAAGATGGATTAAAGATTTAAATATAAGATCTCAAACTGTAAGAATCATCTATAAGAAAACCCAGAAAACACCATTCTGGACGCTGGCCTTGCGAAAGAATTTATGACTAGGTCCTCAAAAATATTTGCAGCAAAAACAAAAATTGAGACAAGTGAGACCTAATTAAGCTAGAGGGCTTTTACACAGCAAAAGAAACTATCAACAGAATAAACAGACAACCTACAGAATGGGAGAAAATATTCTCAATCTATGCATCTGACAAAGGGCTAATATCCAGAATCTATAAAGAACTTAAACAATTCAACAAACAAAAAACAAACAACCTCATTAAAAATGGGCAAAAATGCAAACAGGCACTTCTCAAAAGAAGACATACAAATAGCTAGCAAACATGAAAAAATACTCAACATCACTAATCATCAGAGAAATGCAAACCAAAACTACAACGAGGTGCTATTTCACACCAATCAGAATGGCTACTATTAAAAAGTTTAAAAAAAAAAAAAAAAAAAAAAAAAGATGCTGGTGAGACTGCAAAGAAAACAAACAAACAAAAAAAACACTTGCACACTATTGGTAATTTAATTCAGCCACACGGAAAGCAGCTTGGAGACTTCTCAAATAATTAAAAATAGAGGCCAGGCACGGTGGTTTACGCCTGTAATCCCAGCACTTTGGGAGGCTGAGGTGGGCAGATTACCTGAAGTCAGGAGTTGGAGACCAGCCTGATCAACATGGTGAAAAATATAAAAATTAGCAAGATGTGGTGGTGCGTGCCTGTAGTCACCACTACTTGGGAGGCTGAGGCACAAGAATCGCTTGAACCTGGGAGGCGGAGGTTGTGGTGAGCCAAAATTGTGCCACTGCACTCCAATCTGGGCGACAGAGCAAGACTCTGTCTCAAAAAAAAAAAAAAAAAGAATTACAAATAGAATTACTATTAGACTCCCCAACATTACCAGGTATATATCCAAAAGAAAGTAAATCATTCCACCAAAAACACACATGCACTCATCATGTTTATTGCAGCAGTATTCACAATAGCAAAGACATGGGATCAATCTAGGTATTCATCAACAGTGGACTGGATAAAGAAAACGTGTATTGGTAGTCATAGTATTGGAAGTCCTAGCCAGAGCAATCAGACGAGAGAAAGAAATAAAGGGTATCTAAATTGGTAAAGAAGAAGTCAAACTGTCGCTGTTTGCATCTGATGATATGACTGTATGCCTAGAAAACCCTAACGACTCTTCCAAAAAGCTCCTAGAACTGATTAATGAATTCAGCAAAGATTTAGGATACAAAATTAATGTACACAAATCAATAGCTCTACTATACAACAAGAGCAACCAAGGTGAGAATCAAATCAAGAACTCAACCCCTTTTATAATAGCTGCGAAAACAATAAAATACTTAGGAATATACCTAACCAAAGAGGTGAAAGACCTCTACAAGGAAAACTACAAAACACTGCTGAAAGAAATCATAGACGACACAAACAAACGGAAACACATCCCGTGTTCATGGATGGGTAGAATCAGTATTCTGAAAATGACCATACTGCCAAAAGCAATCTATAAATTCAATGCAATTCCCATCAAAATACCACCATCATTCTTCACAAAACTAGAAAAAAAAATCCTAAAATTCATATGGAACCAAAAAAGAGCCCACATAGCCAAAGCTGGACTAAGCAAAAAGTACAAATCTGGAGGCATCACATTACCCGATTTCAAACTATAAGGTCACAGTCACCAAAACATCATGGTACTGATATAAAAATAGGCACAAAGACTATGGAACAGAATAGGGAACCCATAAATAAACCCAAATACTTACAGCCAACTGATCTTCGACAAAGCAAACAAAAACATAAAATGGGGAAAGGACACCCTATTCAACAAATGGTGCTGGGATAATTGGCAAGCCACATGTAGGAGAATGAAACTGGATCCTCATCTCCCACCTTACGCAAAAGTCAGCTCAAGACTGGCCGGGTGTGGTGGCTCACGCCTGTAATCCCAACACTTTGGGAGACCGAGGTGGGCAGATCACCTGAGATCAGGAGTTCGAGACCAGCCTGGCCAACAATGGTGAAACCCCATCTCTACTAAAAATAAAAAATTAGCCAGGCATGGTGGCAGGCACCTGTAATTCCAGCTACTCAGGAGGCTGAGGCAGGAGAATCACTTGTACACTGGAGGGGGAGGCTGCAGTGAACCAAGATTGTGCCATTGCACTCTAGCCTGAGTGACAAGAGTGAAACTCCATCTAAAGAAAAAAATCTCAAGATGGATCAAGGACTTAAATCTAAGACCTGAAATAAAAATTCTAGAAGATAACATTGGAAAAACCCTTCCAGGCAAAGATTTCATGACCAACAACCCAAAAGCAAATGCAACAAAAACAAAAGATAAATAGGTGGAACTTAAACTAAAGAGCTTCTGCACAGCAAAAGAAACAGCAGAGTAAACAGACAACCCACAGAGTGGAAGAAAATCTTCACGATCTATACATCCTACAAAGGACTAATATCCAGAGTCTACAAGGAACTCAAACAAATTAGCAAGAAAAAAAAAAGCAATCCCATCAAAAAGTGGGCTAAGGACATGAATAGACAATTCTCAAAAGAAGATATACAAATGGCAAACAAACATGAAAAAATGCTCATAATAAATGACCAGAAAAATGCAAATCAAAACCACAGTGCAATACCACCTTACTCCTGCAAGAATGGCCATTATCAAAATATAATTTTTAAAAATGTTGGCATCAATGAGGTGAAAAGGGAACACGTCTACATTGCTGGGGGGAATGTAAACTAGTACAGCCACTATGAAAAACAGTGTGAAGAGTCCTTAAAGAACAAAAGTAGAACTACCATTTGATCCAGCAATCCCACTGCTGGGTATCTACCCAGAGGAAAAGAAGTCATTATATAAAAAAGAAACTTGCACATGCATGTTTACAGCAGCACTATAAACATGCAACTGCAAAAATGTGGAACTAGCCCAAATGCCCTGCCCATCAATCAAGGACTGGATAAAGAAACTGTGGTATATACATAAGATGGAATACACTCAGCCATAAAAAGGAATGAATTAATGGCATTCACAGCAACCTGGATGGGATTGGACACTATCATTCTAACCAAAGTAACTCAGGAATGGAAAATCAAACATCGTATGTTCTCACTCACAAGCAGGAGCTAAGTTATGAGGATGCAAAGGCATAAGAAGGATTCAATGAACTTTGAGGACTCGGGGGGAAAGAGTGGGAAGTGGGTGAGGAATACAAGACTACAAATTGGGTTCAGCATATACTGCTCAGGTGATGGGTGCACCAACATCTCACAAATCACCACTAAGGAACTTACGCATGTAATCAAATACCACCTGTTCCCCAAAAACCTATGGAAATAAAAATTTGTTAAAAAAAAAAAAAAGGAAAAAAAAATTAAAACTCAGAAAAAAAGAAAACATGGTATATATACACCATGGAATACTACACAGCCATAAAAAAAGAATATCATGGATGCACACGGAGACCACTATCCTAAGTGAATTAATGCAGAAACAGAAAATCAAATACCACATGTTCTCACTTATAAGTGGGAGCTAAACACTGGATACACATGGACGCAAAGATGGCAATAATAGACACTGGGGATTACCAGAGAGAAAGGAGGGAGGGGGCAAAGACTGAAAAACTAACTATTGAGTACTATCCTCACTATCTGGGTGACAGGATCAATCACACCCAAACATCAGCATCTCACAATATACCCATGTAACAAGTCTACATATGTACCCCTGAATCTAAAATAAAAGTTGAAATTATTTTTAAAAAAAAAGAAAGAAAGAAAATGGAGAAGTCAAAGATAATTCTCAGTTTTCTGGCTGTACAATTAGTTGAATGTGATGTCATTTCCAAGACAGGGGACTCTGGAGGAGGAGGACTTTGATGGGAAAAGAGTTCAGTCTTGGACATACTGAGTTTGATGGGCTAAAAAGATATGTAAGTGGACATACCCAGAAGGCACTTAACTATACCTAAGTTGGGTAGAGTAGGAAGATACTGCATACATCGGGGTAGTGTGGGAAGTTAAAAAAAAAAAAAAAGAACACATGGCAAAGGTGATTGAGAAAGGCCAATTGAGCAAATAAAACAAAAGGCATCTAGACCAGAAAGGAGTAAGGAGTAAGTAAAACTATTCTCTCTATTCACAGATAGCATGATCTTGTATGTAGAAAATCTTAAAGAATCTACACAAACACTAACAGAGACAATAAGAGAGTTCAGCAAAGTTAAAGCCTCAAAGCACAACCTCAATTGAACTTTACACACTTCCAATGAACAATCCAAAACTGCAAATAAGAAAATAATAAAAATAGAACCTTATCATTATCCCAGAAAGTTCCCTCATGCTCTTACTTGTCAATCCCCATTGTTCTGATTTTTTTAACCATTAACTAATTTTGCCTATTTTAGAACTTCATATAATGAAATTATACAATATGTAGTTTTGATGTAGTTTTGAGTAAGGTTTCTTTTTTCACTCAGCATATTATTATTGTTATGATTACTTTTGAGACAGGGTCTTCCTCTATTGCCCAGGCTAAAGTGCAGTCGCATGGCTCACTGCAGCCTCGACCTCCTGCGCTCAGGTGATCCTCCTGCCTCAGCCTCCCAAGTAGCTGGGACTACAGGCACATGCCACCACATCTGGCTAATTTTTGTTGTTGTTGTTGTTGGTAGAGACAAGGTCTCCTTATGTTGTCCAGGCTGGTTTCGAACTCCTGGGCTCAAGTGATCCTCCCACCTTGGCCTCCCAAAGTTCTGGGATTATAGGCATGAGCCACCATGCCTGGCCAACGTATTATTTTTGAGATACATTCATGTTCTTTTTATGTATCAATAGTTTATTTTTATTGCTGAATAGTAGTCCATTGTATGAATATGTCAGTTTGTTTAGTCATTCGCCTATCCATGTACAACTGGGATGTTTCCAGCTTGGGACTATTATGACCAAAACTGCTTTGAATATTTTTATACAAGGTTTTTTTGTTGACATTGTTGAAATGCACTTTCATTTGGCTTGCATAAATACTTAGGAGAATTTCTGGGTCACAGGGTAAGTGTATGTATAGACCTTTTTCCAAAGAGGTTATACCATTTTATATTCCCAACAACAATGTATGTCTGAGACTTCTGATTGCTCTATGTCTTTATCAACATTTGGCTTTTGAATTTTAGTCATTATGGTGGGAATGTAGTATTATCTCATTGTGGTTTTAATTTACATTTCCCTGATGACTAATGATTGTTTTTTCATGTGTTTATTATCCATTTGTACATAACCTTTTGTGATGTGTTTGCTCACATCTTTTGTCCATATCTCACTGGGTTTTCTTTTCATAATTGAGTTGTAAGCATTCTGTAGATATCTTAAATACCAATTTCTTGTCAACTATAAGTTTGGTGACTATCATCTCCCAAAGGACAAGTATTTATTGACTGAACTACATATATTTTGTATGTATACTACTATACATATATGTTTTAATTTATTTTTTAATTTTGAGACACTCTTGCTCTGTCACCCAGGCTGGAGTGCTGTGGCATGATCTCGGTTTGCTCACTGCAACCTCCACCTCCCAGGTTTAAGCAATTATCATGCCTCGGCCTCCAGAGTAGCTGGGATTACAGGTGTGTGCCACCATAACTGGCTAATTTTTGTATTTTTAGTAGAAACAGGGTTTTCCCATGTTGCCCAGGCTGGTCTCAAACTCCTGGCCTCAAGTGATCCACCCGCCTTGGCCTCCCAAAGTGCTGGGATTACAGATGTGAGCCACCGTGCCTGGTCTGAGCTACTTACAGATTTTAAGTAATGTTACAGAACTCCTCTATTTATTTATTTATTTGTTTGTTTATTTTTTTATTATACTTTTAAGTTCTAGGGTACATGTGCACAACGTGCAAGTTTGTTACATATGTATACATGTGCCATGTGGGTGTGCTACACCCATTAACTTGTCATTTACATTAGGTATATCTCCTAATGCTATCCCTCCCCACCCCCTCCCCACAATAGGACCCAGTGTGTGATGTTCCCCTTCCTGTGTCCAAGTGATCTCATTGTTCAATTCCCACCTATGAGTGAGAACATGTGGTATTTGGTTTTCTGTTCTTGTGATAGTTTGCTGAGAATGATGGTTTCCAGCTGCATCCATGTCCCTACAAAGGACACAAACTCATCCTTTTTTATGGCTGCATAGTATTCCATGGTGTATATGTGCCACATTTTCTTAATCCAGTCTGTCACTGATGGACATTTGGGTTGATTCCAAGTCTTTGCTATTGTGAATGGTGCTGCAGTAAACATACGTGTGCATGTGTCTTTATAGCAGCATGATTTATAATCCTTTGGGTATATCCCCAGTAATGGGATGGCTGGGTCATATGGTATTTCTAGTTCTAGATCCTTGAGGAATCGCCACACTGTTTTCCACAATGGTTGAACTAGTTTACAGTCCCACCAACAGTGTAAAAGTGTTCCTGTTTCTCCACATCCTCTCCAGCAGCTGTTGTTTCCTGATTTTGTAATGATTGCCATTCTAACTGGTGTGAGATGGTATCTCATTGTGGTTTTGATGTGCATTTCTCTGATGGTGAGTGATGATGAGCATTTTTTCATGTGTCTGTTGGCTGTATGAATGTCTTCTTTTGAGAAATGTCAGTTCATATCCTTTGCCCACTTTTTGATGGGGTTGTTTGTTTTTTTCTTGTAAATTTGATTGATCTCTTTATAGGTTCTAGATATTAGCCCTTTGTCAGATGAGTAGATTGCAAAAATTTACTCTGATGGCAGTTTCTTTTGCTGTGCAGAAGCTCTTTAGTTTAATTAGATCCCATTTGTCAATTTTGGCTTTTGTTGCCATTGCTTTTGGTGTTTTAGACATGAAGTCCTTGCCCATGCCTATGTCCTGAATGGTATTACCTAGGTTTTCTTCTAGGGATTTTATCGTTTTAGGTCTAACATTTAAGTCTCTAATCCATCTTGAATTAATTTTCGTATAAGGAGTAAGGAAAGGATCCAGTTTCAGCTTTCTACTTATGGCTAGCCAATTTTCCCAGCACCATTTATTAAATAGGGAATCCTTTCCCCGTTTCTTGTTTTTGTCAGGTTTGTCAAAGATCAGATGGTTGTAGATGTGTGGTATTATTTCTGAGGGCTCTGTTCTGTTTCATTGGTCTCTATCTCTGTTTTGGTACCGGTACCATGCTGTTTTGGTTACTGTAGCCTTGTAGTATAGTTTGAAGTCAGGTAGCATGATGCCTCCTGTTTTGTTCTTTTTGCTTAGGATTGTCTTGGCAATGCAGGCTCTTTTTTGGCTCCATATGAACTTTAAAGCAGTTTTTTCCAATTCTGTGAAGAAAGTCATTGGTAGCTTAATGGGGATGGCACTGAATCTATAAATTACCTTGGGGAGTATGGCCATTTTCATGATATTGATCCTTCCTATCCATGAGCATGGTATGTTCTTCCATTTGTTTGTGTCCTCTTTTATTTCACTGAGCAGTGGTTTGTAGTTCTCCTTGAAGAGGTCCTTCACATCCCTTGTAAGTTGGATTCCTAGGTATTTTATTCTCTTTGAAGCTATTGTGAATGGGAGTTCACTCATGATTTGGCTCTCTGTTTGTCTGTTACTGGTGTATAAGAATGCTTGTGATTTTTGCACATTGATTTTGTATCCTGAGACTTTGCTGACGTTGCTTATCAGCTTAAGGAGATTTGGGGCTGAGACAATAGGGTTTTCTAAATATACAATCATGTCATCTGCAAACAGGGATAATTTGACTTCTTCTTTTCCTAACTGAATACCCTTTATTTCTTTCTCTTGCCTGATTGCCCTGGCCAGAACTTCCAACACTATGTTGAATAGAAGTGGTGAGAGAGGGCATCCCTGTCTTGTGCCAGTTTTCAAAGGGAATGCTTCCAGTTTTTGCCCATTCAGTATGATATTGGCTATGGGTTTGTCATAAATAGCTCTTATTATTTTGAGATCTGTTCCATCAATACCGAATTTATTGAGAGTTTTTAGCATGAAGGGCTGTTGAATTTTGTCAAGGCCTTTTCTGCATCTATTGAGATAATCATGTGGTTTTTGTCTTTGGTTCTGTTTATATGCTGGATTACGTTTATTGATTTGCATATGTTGAACCAGCCTTACATCCCAGGGATGAAGCCCACTTGATCATGGTGGATAAGCTTTTTGATGTGCTGCTGGATCCGGTTTGCCAGTATTTTATTGAGGATTTTTGCATCGATGTTCATCAAGGATATTGGTCTAAAATTCTCTCTTTTTGTTGTATCTCTGTCAGGCTTTGGTATCAGGATGATGCTGGCCTCATAAAATGAGTTAGGGAGGATTCCCTCTTTTTCTATTGATCGGAATAGTTTCAGAAGGAATGGTACCAGCTCCTCCTTGTACCTCTGGTAGAATTCGGCTGTGAATCCATCTGGTCTTGGACTTTTTTTGGTTGGTAGGCTATTAATTATTGCCTCAATTTCAGAGCCTGCTATTGGTCTATTCAGGGATTCAACTTCTTCCTGGTTTAGTCTTGGGGGAGTCTAAGTGTCCACAAAATTATCCATTTCTTTTAGGTTTTCTAGTTTATTTGTGTAGAGGTGTTTATAGTATTCTCTGATGGTAGAACTCCTCTCTTTAAAATGAAATAGCCTTGGATTTAAAACCTGGCTCTGCATATAACTAGCTGTAACAATTTGGGCATGTTATTTAACTTTTCTGGGCACCTTTCTGCATCTGTAAAATAGATATAATAATTACCTTTATAGGGTTGTTGTGATGATTTAGACAATGAATTTCAACATGTCTGGTATATAAAAGATCCTTAATAAATGTCAGTTTTATAATGTGGCAGTTGCTGCCTTAAATAGCTGAACTGCAAATCTTAGACTGCAAAAGTCTAAAAATTTAAATTTTCACAATAGTACAAATCATTACAATAGAGAAGATATAAAGATTTAGGGCTCCTGGAAACAGATTAATTTGTCTTTCTTTCATTCTAGTTCACTAACATATGCAAACTAAGGCTAAATCTAAAAATACTCAAATCAAATGAAATTCAGCTGGAGGTGAAATTGGAAAGAAAAAGGTGAATAATTTATATTAGGCTGCCATTTATCTCCTATAGCTTAGTGGAAAAGTTAAATGACATGCTACTGCAAATACAACTGTACTGAATCCTATCTACACCAGAATTAGTTGTATTTCACCTCCTACAGAGATTCACATTTTAAAAAGTTTAACCTAAAAGCATTTTTAAGACAATAACTTCAGCATGTTAATATTTTAAGTAACTAAGTTATACTAATAATTTCATATAAGTTAGTGTAAATTATAGTAATTATTATAAATAAGAGCTATATTACATAATACACAACTTGCTTTAATTGCTTTCTGTTCCCGTATTTATTTATTGCTATAAAAATTTCAAGTTCTGGATCCAAATTCTGCCCACTTAACTAGTCAAGTTAATTAGTTCTTCTAAATGTCACTTCTTTCATTTGTAAAATGGGGATAATAATATTATCTTATATCACTATAATGAGGATTAAATAAGCTTATAAACCCCTTACTTAACATAGAATACTTTTAGCATACAGTAAGTACCAAGTAAATATTATTTATTATTATTGTTAAAGAATGTTAATCAAAGTTTTTAAAATTTTCTATGACTAGTTTGGGCTTCATATTTTCCAATCTGGAGAGGTAACTGAGATACGATTATGATTCAATTTTTTTTTGTTGTTTGTTTGTTGTTTTTTTTTTTAGACAGAGTCTTGCTCTATCAGCCAGGCTGGAGTGCAGTGGCACAATCTTGGCTCACTGCAACCTTTGCATCCTGTGATTCAAGTGATTATCCTGCCTCAGCCTCCTGAGTAGCTGGGATTACAGGCACCCGATACCACACCCAGCTAATTTTTGTATTTTGAGTAGAGACAGGGTTTCACCATGTTAGCCAGGCTAGTCTTGAACTCCTGACCTCAAGTGATCTGCTCACCTTGGCCTCCCAAAGTGCTGGGATTACAGGCGTGAGCCACCATGCCCGGCCCCTCAATTGTTAAACTGACTAAAAATCACTGATAGAAAGAATATACTTTGCAACTTTCAGATCTCAGTTTAAATGTCACTTTCTTGATGAACTCTACTCTCTAAAGGCCCTTCATTTAAGTTTTAATTTCTAATATAGTAAATATTAATAGGTGTGACTCAAATAAATACTCTTTAGGGGTCTGCTATAATTTTTAAAAATAGAAAAGAGTCCTGAAACCAAAGTATTTTAGACTGATAATAAGGCATTGATTAGAAAATATAATTTTTTTTGTTGATCCAAAATATTTTACATATTTATTGGGTACATGTGAGTATCTGTCACATGCACAGAATGTGTAATGATCAAGTCAGGGTATTTGAGGTGTTCATCATCCTGAGTATTTATCATTTCTATGTGTTGGTAACATTTCAAGTCCTCTCTTATAGCTAATTTGAAATATACAATACATTGTTGCTAACTATCATCACCCCACTCTGCTATGTAATATTGAGGTTTATTTCTTCTATCATCAACCTCTCTTTATCCCACCTTCCTACTCATGTACTCTTCCCAACCTTTGGTATCCATCATTTTACTATTTCCATGAGATCAACTTTTTTAGCTTTCACCTTTGAGTGAGAACATGTGGTATCTGTCTTTCTGTGCCTGGCTTATCTTGCTTAATATAATGACCTCCAGCTGCACCCATGTTGCTGCAAGTGACAAAATTTCATTCATTGTTATGGCCGAATAGTATTTCATTGTGTATATATGTACCACTTTTTTTTTTTTTTTTTTTTTTTAAGAAGTAGTTTCATTCTTGTTGCCCAGGCTGGAGGGTAATGGCATGATCTCAGCTCACTGCAACCTCTGCTTCCCAGGGTTCAAGCGATTCTCCTCCTGCCTCAGGCTCCTGAGTAGCTGGGACTACAGGTACACTCCACCATGCCTGGCTAATTTTTTTTTTTTTTTTTAGATGGAGTCTCGCTTTGTTGCCCAGGCTGAAGTGGAGCGGTGCGATCTCGGTTCACTGCAAGCTCCGCCTTCCGGGTTCACACCATTCTCCTGCCTCAGCCTCCGAAGTAGCTAGGCCTACAGGCACCTGCACCATGCCAGGCTAATTTTTTTTTTGTATTTTTAGCAGAGACAGCGTTTCACCATGTTGGCCAGGCTGGTCAACCCCTGACCTCAGGTGATCCTCCTGCCTTGGCCTCCCAAAGTGCTGGGATTACAAGCGTAAGCCACCATGCCTGGCCTATATACCACATTTTAAAAATCCATTTGTCTGTAGATGGACACTTAGGTTGATTCCAAATTTTTGCTATTATAAATAGTGCTATGATAAACATGCAAGTGCAGGATCCCTTTGATACAGAGATTTACTTTCCTATGGATAAACACCTAGTAGTGAGACTGCTGTATCAAATGGTAGTTCTATTTTAGTTTTTTGAGAAATCTCCATATCGTTTTCAATAGCGGTTGTACTAATTTACATTCCCACCATTAGTGTGTAAGAGTTCCCTCCTCTCTGCATCCTTGCAAGCATCTGTTATTTTTTGTATTTTTAATAATAGCCATTCTATGTGGGGTAAGATTGTATCTCACTGTGGATTTGATGTGCATTTGCCTAATGATTGGTGATGTTGAACACTTGGAAAATATGCATTCTCTTGATTCAAAGTATACTATGGTCTGTCAAACTTCTGGGTGAGTTGTTCCCTCCCCCCACCTTTTTTTGGCTAGATTGATTTTGAGTGGTAACTAAGAAGTGTGCACATTCACTTTTCCCTATTGTAGTTATAATTACAATAAAGTTGCAAAGTCTAACTACGACTTCAGGCTTTTCTTTCTATTTCTTTTTACCATGAACTAGAATTTCATCAACTCAATAAGGGTCACACTAGTTACCTTATGCCTATAGGAACTTACAACTGACAATTAAATTTTTATGGTAATAATGATTACTAATAAACACAGCTTACTTGTAAGATAAAAATATTTCCAAACAGTAAATCCACACTGCCCCATGAAAGTGAAAGTATTAGGAATCACTGCACTGAAAGTATCTATTCAATCCATCTCCCACTTCTAGCTCTAATGCCACTTTTAGGTTAGTCACTCCTCTTCTCTCACTTTTTCTATTACAACAGCCATCCTATGTTCACCCTTTAATTTCCACATTGAGACCAGTATAATGTAGATGAAAATTAAATCTGGCAAATCATGTCACTATACAAGATGAAAGCTGGGCATGGTGGCCCACGCCTGTAATTCCAGCACTTTGGGAGGAGGCCAAGACAGGTGGATCACCTGATGTCAGGAGTTCGAGACCAGCCTGGCCAACACGGTGAAATGCCACCTCCGCTAAAAATTCAAAAATTGGAAGAGGAGGTTCTAAGATGGCTGAATGGGAACAGCTCCAGTCTATAGCTCCCAGTGTGAGCAACGCAAAGACGAGTGGTATCTACATTTCCAACTGAGGTACCGGGTTCATCTCATTGGGGCTTGTCAGACAGTGGGTGCAGGAAAGTGGGTGCAGCCTACGGACCATGAGCCAAAGCAAGGTGAGGCATCATCTCACCCGGGAAGCATAAGGGATCCAGGAATTCCCTTTCCTAGCCAAGGGAAGTTGTGACAGACGGCACCTGGAAAATCGGGTCACTCCCACCCTAATACTGTGCTTTTCCAGTGGTCTTAGCAAATGGCGCACCAGGAGATTATATCCTGCGCCTGGCTCAGAGGGTCCCACGCCCATGGAACCTTGCTTACTGCTAGCACAGCACTCTTTGATCGAACTGCAAGGTGGCAGCAAGGCTGGGGGAAGGGCACCCACCATTGCTGAGGCTTGAGTAGGTAAACAAAGTGGCAGGGAAGCTTGAACTGGATGGAGCCCACCCCAGCTCAAAGAGGTCTGCCTGCCTCTGTAGACTCCACCTCTGGGGGCAGGGCATAGCTAAACAAAGGGCAGCAGAAACTTCTGCAGACTTAAATGTCCCTGTCTGACAGCTCTGAAGACAGTAGTGGTTCTCCCAGCACCGAGATGGAGATCTGAGAACGGACAGATTGCCTCCTCAAGTGGGTCCCTGACCCCCAAGTAGCCTAACTGGCAGGCACCTCCCAGTAGGTGCCGACTGACACCTCGTATGGCCAGGTGCCCCACTCTGAGACAAAGCTTCCAGAGGAACAATCAGGCAGCAACATTTGCCATTCTGCAATATTTGCGGTTCTGCAGCCTCCGCTGGTGATACCCAGGCAAATAGGGTCTGGAGTGGACCTCCAGCAAATTCCAACAGACCTGCAGCTTAGGGTCCTGACTGTTAGAAGGAAAACTAACAAACAGAAAGGACATCCACACCAAAACCCCATCTGTATGCCACCATCATTAAAGACCAAAGGTAGATAAAACCACAAAGATGAGGGGAAACCAGAACAGAACAGCCGAAAATTCTAAAAATCAGAGCGCCTCTTCTCCTCCAAAGGAACACAGCTCCTTGCCAGCAATGGAACAAAGCTGGACGGAGAAAGACATTGACGAGTTGAGACAAGGTTTCAGAAGATTGGTAATAAATTTCTCTGAGCTAAAGGAGGATGTTCAAACCCATCGCAAAGAAGCTAAAAACCTTGAAAAAAGATTGGATGAATGGCTAACTAGAATAAACAGTGTAGAGAAGATCTTAAATGGCCTGGTGGAGCTGAAAACCACGGCACAAGAACTACATGACGTATGCACAAGCTTCAGTAGCCGATTCAATCAACTGGAAGAAAGAGTATCAGTGACTGAAGATCAAATGAATGAAATGAAGTGAGAAGAGAAGTTTAGAGAAAAAGAGTGAAAAGAAATGAACAAAGCCTCCGAGAAATACGGGACTATATGAAAAGACCAAGTCTACATCTGGTTGGTGTACCTGAAAGTGACAGGGAGAATGGAACCAAGTTAGAAAACACACTTCAGGATATTATCCAGGAGAACTTTCCCAACCTAACAAGGCAGGCCAACATTCAAATTCAGGAAATACAGAGAACGCCACAAAGATACTCCTTAAGAAGAGCAACCCAAAGACACATAATTGTCAGATTCACCAAAGTTGAAATGAAGGAAAAAATGTTAAGGGCAGCCTTTGTGGGTTGGGTTACCCACAAAGGGAAGCCCATCAGGCTAACAGCGGATCTCTCAGCAGAAACTCTACAAGCCAGAAGAGAGTGGGGGCCAATATTCAACATTCTTAAAGAAAAGAATTTTAAACCCAGAATTTCATATCCAGCCAAACTAAGCTTCATAAGTGAAGGAGAAATAAAATCCTTTACAGACAAGCAAATGCTGAGAGATTTTGTCACCACCAGGCCTGCCCTACAAGAGCTCCTGATGGAAGCACTAAACATGGAGAGGAACAACCAGTATCAGCCACTGCAAAAACAGTAAAGACCATCAATCACAGGAAGACACTGCATCAATTAATCAGCAAAATAACCAGATAACATCATAATGACAAGATCATATTCACACATAACAATATTAACCTCAAATTTAAATGGGCTAAATGCTCCAATTAAAAGACACAGACTGGCAAATTGGATAGAGTCAAGACCCATCAGTGTGCTGTATTCAGGAGACCCATCTCACGTGCAGACACACATAAGCTCAAAATAAAGGGATGGAGGAAGATCTACCAAGCAAATGGAAAACAAAAAAAAAGCAGGAGTTGCAATACTAGTCTCTATAAAACAGACTTTAAACCAACAAAAATCAGAAGAGACAAAGAAGACCATTACCTAATGGTAAAGGGATCAATTCAACAAGAAGAGCTAACTATCCTAAATATATATGCACCCAATACAGGAGCACCTAGATTCATAAAGCAAGTCCTTAGAGACCTACAAAGAGACTTAGACCCCCACACAATAATAATCGGAGACTTTAACACCCCACTGTCAACATTAGACAGATCAACAAGACAGAAAGTTAACAAGGATATCCAGGAATTGAACTCAGCTCTGCACCAAGTGGACCTAATAGACATCTACAGAACTCTCCACCCCAAATCAACAGAACATACATTCTTCTCAGTGCCACATCACATTTATTCCAAAACTGACCACATAGTTGGAAGTAAAGCACTCCTCAGCAAATGTAAAAGAATAGAAATTATAACAAACTGTCTCTCAGACCACAGTGCAATCAAATTAGAACTCAGGATTAAGAAACTCACTCAAAACCACTCAACCACATGGAAACTGAACAACTTGCTCCTGAACGACTACTGGGTACATAACGAAATGAAGGCAGAAATAAAGATGTTCTTTGAAACCAATGAGAACAAAGACACGATACACCAGAATCTCTGGGACGCATTTAAAGCAGTGTGTAGAGGGAAATTTATAGCACTAAATGCCCACAAGAGAAAGCAGGAAAGATCTAAAATAGACACCCTAACATCACAATTAAAAGAACTAGAGAAGCAAGAGCAAACACATTCAAAAACTAGCAGAAGGCAAGAAATAACTAAGATCAGAGCAGAACTGAAGGAGATAGAGACACAAAAAACCCTAAAAAAATCAATGAATCCAGCAGCTGATTTTTTGAAACGATCAACAAAATAGATAGACCGCTAGCAAGACTAATAAAGAAGAAAAGAGAGAAGAATCAAATAGATGCAATAAAACATGATAAAAGGGATATCACCACCAATCCCACAGAGATACAAACTACCATCAGAGAATACTATAAACACCTATACACAAACTAGAAAATCTAGAAAAAATTGATAAATTCCTGGACACATACACCCTCCCAAGACTAAACCAGGAAGAAGCAGAATCCCTGAATAGACCAATAGCAGGCTCTGAAATTGAGGCAATAATTAATAGTCTACCAACCAAAAAAAGTCCAGGACGAGACAGATTCACCACCGAATTCTACCAGAGGTACAAAGAGGAGCTGGTACCATTCCTTCTGAAACTATTCCAATCAATAGAAAAAGAGGGAATCCTCCCTAACTCATTTTAGAGGCCAGCATCATCCTGATACCAAAGCCTGGCAGAGATACAACAAAAAAAGAGAATTTTAGACCAATATCCGTGATGAACATCGATGCAAAAATCCTCAATAAAATACTGGCAAACCGAATCCAGCAGCACATCAAAAAGCTTATCCACCATGATCAAGTGGGCTTCATCCCTGGGAAGCAAGGCTGGTTCAACATATGCAAATCAATAAACATAATTCAGCATATAAACAGAACTAAAGATAAAAACCACATGATTATCTCAATAGATGCAGAAAAGGCCTTTGACAAAATTCAACAGCCCTTCATGCTAAAAACTTTCAAAAAATTAGGTATTGATGGGACGTATCTCAAAATAGTAAGAGCTATTTGTGACAAACCCACAGCCAATATCATACTGAATGGGCAAAACAGGAAGCATTCCTTTGGAAAACTGGCACAAGATAGGGATGCCCTCTCTCTTGACTCCTATTCAACATAGGGTTGGAAGTTCTGGCCAGGGCAATCAGGCAAGAGAAAGAAATAAAGCATATTCAATTAGGAAAAGAGGAAATCAAATTATCCCTGTTTGCATATGACATGATTGTATATTTAGAAAACCCCATTGTCTCAGCCCCAAATCTCCTTAAGCTGATAAGAAACTTCAGCAAAGTCTCAGGATACAAAATCAATGTGCAAAAATCACAAGCATTCCTATACACCAATAACAGACAAACAGAGAGCCAAATCATGAGTGAACTCCCATTCACAATAGCTTCAACGAGAATAAAATACCTAGGAATCCAACTGACAAGGGATGTGAAGGACCTCTTCAAGGAGAATTACAAACCACTGATCAATGAAATAAAAGAGGACACAAACAAATGGAAGAACATTCCATGCTCATGGATAGGAAGAATCAATATCATGAAAATGGCCATACTGCCCAAGGTAATTTATAGATTCAATGCCATCCCCATCAAGCTACCAATGAGTTTCTTCACAGAATTGGAAAAAACTGCTTTAAAGTTCATTTGGAACCAAAAAAGAGCCTGCATTGCCAAGACAATCCTAAGCAAAAAGAACAAAGCAGGAGGCATCATGCTACCTGACTTCAAACTATACTACAAGGCTACAGTAACCAAAACAATATGGTACTGGTACCAAAACAGAGATATAGACCAATGGAACAGAACAGAGCCCTCAGAAATAATACCACACATCTACAACCATCTGATCTTTGACAAACCTGACAAAAACAAGAGATGGGGAAAAGATCCCCTATTTAATAAACGGTGTTGGGAAAACTGGCTAGCCATATGTAGAAAGCTGAAACTGGATCCCTTCTTTACACCTTATATAAAAACTAATTCAAGGTGGATTAAAGACTTAAATGTTAGACCTAAAACCATAAAAACCCTAGAACAAAACCTAGGCAATACCATTTGGGAGATAGGCATGGGCAAGGACTTCATGACTAAAATACCAAAAGCAACGGCAACAAAAGCCAAAATTGACAAATAGGATCTAATTAAACTAAAGAGCTTCTGCACAGCAAAAGAAACTACCATCAGAGTGAACAGGCAACCTACAGAATGGGAGAACATTTTTGCAATCTACCCATCTGACAAAGGGCTAATATTCAGAATCTATAAAGAACTTAAACAAATTTACAAGCAAAAACCAAACAACTCCATCAAAAAGTGGGCAAAGGATATGAACAGAAACTTCTCAAAAGAAGACATTTATGCAGCCAACAGACACATGAAAAAATGCTCATCATCACTGGCCATCAGAGAAATGCAAATCAAAACCACAATGAGATACCATCTCACACCAGTTAGAATGGCGATCATTAAAAAGTCAGGAAACAATAGGTGCTGGAGAGGATGTGGAGAAATAGGAACACGTTTACACTGTTGGTGGGACTGTAAACTAGTTCAACCATTGTGGAAAACAGTGTGGCGATTCCTCAAGGATCTAGAACTAGAAATACCATTTGACCCAGCCATCCCATTACTGGGTATATACCCAAAGGATTATAAATCATGCTGCTATAAAGACACATGCAAACGTATGTTTATTTTGGCACTATTCACAATAGCAAAGACTTGGAACAAACCCAAATGTCCATCAATGATAGACTAGATTAAGAAAATGTGGCACATATACACCATGGAATACTCTGCAGCCATAAAAATGGATGAGTTCACGTCCTTTGTAAGGACATGGATGAAGCTGGAAACCATCATTCTGAGCAAACTATCACAATGACAGAAACCAGACACCGCATGTTCTCACTCATAGGTGGGAACTGAACAATGAGAACACTTGGACACAGGGTGGGGAACACCACACATCGGGGCCTGTCGTGCGGTGGGGGGAGGGGGGAGGGATAGCATTAGGAGATATACCTAACGTAAATGACGAGTTATGCATACCAACATGGCACATGTATACATACCTGCACGTTGTGCACATGTACCTTAGAACTTAAAATATTTTATATATATATATATTTTTTAAATACAAAAATTAGCTGGGTGAGGTAGCATACATCTGTAATCCCAGCTACTCGGGAGGCTGAGGCAGGACAATCGCTTGAACCCAGAAGACAGAAGTTGCAGTGAGCTGAGATTGTGCCACTGCACTCCAGCCTGGGTGACAGTGAGACTGCATCTCAAAAAAAAAAAAAAAAAAAAAAAAAAGAATACTGAATTTTTTTTCCTACATGGGTGTTTTTAATTTTTAAAGTTAGTTTTGAAAATAGGAAAATTTCACATTTAAAAATACTTGCTTTCACTTTTAAAAATTAGAAAATTTGGCAACACTGGGCCCAAATTTCCACATAGCAAAACTCAGCTAGAACAGAGGAAAGGACATCTAGGTAAAATGGCATATGTGATCCGCAATTTTCAATTTATCACAGTCCTTATCAAGTCCAATTCATTCATTTTATCTTACCTGCGTGGTTCCCCATAAACAACTGAATTTGTGCTATCTGCTTTACAAAGTAAAACCCAAACTCTTCAGAAAGATACACAAAACTCTTGATATTCTGGCTCAAGCTAACTTTCCACTATCAATGCCCATCTCTTACACACTCATAAACAGGCTCATCTTTCTTCCAACACACCATGTTCCTTTATACGTTCTTTTACACTTCCAACATGTATATCTAGTTTCTTCTGCTTGGAATGCCCTCTCACATTCATTTCCCTACATATCCAAGCATCTGAAGAACTCTTCTAATCCCTCCTCCTTTAAACTCAACCATACCAAAAGGTGGGAAAACAGACAATCTTATATAAATGAGATAATGCATGTAAACATTGAGCACAGAGACTGGCATACAGTAAGTTCTCATTAAATGTCTTTACAACAACTCTAAGAGGTAGGAATTATTACACCATAAATGAGATAAAGATATCGCTACTTAAAAAAGACATGTAACTTAATCAAGACTAACTTAATCAAGACCAAGGAGCTAGTGATACAGTTGGAATATGAATCCTAAACTCTCTAATTCTAAAGCCCATGTAATCATCATCAGACCATACTGTCTCTTCTTATTCCAATTTAAATGACATAGAACTGCCAGATTAAATTTCCTAATATATTTCATCATGTCACTTTTCTATTCAGGTACCTCCAACAGTTGCCTACTGGAAGCAAATCCAAACCATTCTACCTTTGTATCCCTAACTCAGCAATACAAGCTTAATATATACTCTCAACTAATTCAACTCATATTATTAAATGAACAAATAAATAAGAAAACTTCCATTGTACCAGTGTTCTGTATTAGGTGGTAGAATCTGAATACTTTCTTTAGCATTTCTTACATCACTTAATGCACAGCATGCACCAAAAAAAAGTATAAAAGTATTAAAACCTATATGATACACACAAACACTAGTTATGAAACATCATCCTCCTTTTAAAAAAAATTTCCACACAGTTAACATTTCACCTCTAAGCTAGTGAAATACTAAAATTCAGCAACATTTCTGTGTGTGTGTGTGTGTGTAAATTGCTATTTTATTTCATTTTAAAGAAAAGTTGCAAAACATTTTAAAAGTTGCAGAATAATGCCTTATTATAGCCTATTTATATAACACTGGATGGCTACACTGCTGTACTTATATACTGAAAAAGCCATCTGAAAGCTAGAACAATGTCCAGCTGGACTTTTATCTTTTTTCTCTGAATTTTTATATATTGTTTGATTTATAAATAAGTATGTAATTTTTGAAAAACAATAAAGCTATTTAAACAACTTTAAGAAACAATTATTTTGAATCCTCAACAGTAATGAGATATTCCCTCCCACCTTACTCAAAAACATACTGAGTCACACTGGCAAAGTAAATATTAAAGCCCTAAGAAGAGGTAACTACATAAATTAGAAGACAATTTTAATTTTAGAAAGACATGCTATACAAACGAAGGCTATGAAATAACTTTTTTTTTATTTTGGAAACAGGATCTTGCTCTGTCACCCCAGGTGGAGTGTGGTGGCAGGATCATGACTCACTCACTGCAGCTTTGAACTTTTGGGTTCAAGCGATCCTCCTGCCTCAGCCTCCCAAATAGCTGGGATTACGGGCACATACCACCATGCCTGGCTAATTTTTTTACTTTCCTTTTGTAGAGACAGAGTCTTACTATGTTGACTAGGCTGGCTTTGAACTCCTTGCCTCAAGCAATCCTCTTGCCTTGGCCTCCCAAAGTGCTGGGATTACAGGTGCACAGGTGTACCTGTAATCCCTGTAATTTTAAATTACAGGGATTTAAAACCTGTAAAAGTACCTGTAATTTTAAATTAACGACGTTAATTTAAAAATTATTGGTTTCTGTTGAGATGGGGTCTTGCTTTGTTGCCCAGGCTGCCAGGCTGGTCTCAAACTCGGCCTCAAGTGATCCTCCGGCCTCACCCTCCCAAAGGGCTGGGAATATAGGCATGAGGCACCACACCTGGCTGAAATGACTTTTTATTAAATCAAAAATGACTAGAATATTACCAATATTTGGCACAACACTGAATTTACAATATTTCACATGATTATTGAAAAGTAATTCCATTTATTTCACAATGCAGAAATCTTTTTAAAAATAAATCATATGTTTTCACATCTACTTTAGAAGATGCAAATTTTGGAAAAACAACATTTAACAGTGCAGAACTAAGAAAATTCAACATGAGGATTTATACAAATAATTAACTGCCTTATCAGTTACTGAAAAATTCTACCACTGGAATAACTGCTCTTTGTTGGTTTCCAGAATAGCCCATATTCCTCCATGTACATTTTCAATTCTCTAAAATCAAGCTTATTTCAAAAAAGTAATACAAATGCCAAATACATTCCTCTGTTGTCTCTTCAACAAGTTCTAGCACTATACCACAGCAACTAAGACTCAAAAAATTAATTTTATATTAAAAAAACTAGTGTATGGTATTTCTTTGTTATAAGGTCAGAAAATCAATTGAATTTGAATTACCTACAGTGGCAGGTATCTGACAAAGATTAATCTAAAACAGATATTGTCCCTGAAATGGAAGTCTACTAACCGTTTTACAGCCTATCAAAATCATGTGAAAGATTCTTGCTACAGCTCTGTTAGTATACTTCTTTCAGCTATAGTTCAGCCTATTTTCATAAGATAGAACGTCATATTATTATAATTCCATAAACCTCATCAGAACCACAAAAGTGCAAAGGTATAATTAAAAAGACATAAAGCACTATCAAAGGGGCTTTCTAAGAGTGAACATTAACCAATACTATCAAAAAATGCTGAGGGAATACTGTAGAGAACATTACATCACCATAACCAATTTTTACTAAAAATGAATAACTCAACAAATACACTTTAACAGAAATTTAACCAACTTACCACAAGTTATTTAAATTTAACCAACTCACCAGAAGTTATTTTAGCAAAATTTTTACACAATTATTTGGAACTACAATTGTTTCTATAACATAAAAAGTGTAACAAAATTTGAGATTTAAATGAGGCTATTCAAGTAATACTTCATATTTATTCACTCTCTGCTTTAAAGAATCATAAGTTCATTATATGAATTTTTCAGCCCCAATTTTTTCCCTAAAATCTTCTCAAATTCATAGTCCAAAATGCAGAGGAAAATCTATTAATATTATAAGAATGCTCAGTGGTGTGAACTCAGATGTAATGTTCAAAAAAAAAAAGGAAAGATGATCCATTTAGTGTTAGAACCAAAATGTGACTCATGCTTGTGAAACTAAACAAACATGATTCTGGTTGGGGGCTTCCCTATACTTTGTTTTGACCGTATTTGTTGAGCAAATATTAATAGTTGTACTCGTCTCTCAAAAAGTTAACTTGTCCAAAAAGGAAGATAAAATATCAACTTCAGTTGGTAATAAATAGCAAATATATTGGTTAAAGGCAATATTATCATAACTGAAGAACCCAGAACCAAATTAGCAGTACAGATATATTCTTAGTGAAGTGAAGTGAAATGAACAAAATTTTCTGGCTGGGCGCAGTGGCTCAACCCTGTAATCCCAGCACTTTGGGAGGCCGAGGCAGGCGGATCACGAGGTCAGGAGGTCGAGACCATCCTGGCTAACATGGTGAAACCCCGTCTCTACTAAAAAAAAAAATACAAAAAACTAGCCGGGCAAGGTGGCGGGCGCCTGTAGTCCCAGCTACTCAGGAGGCTGAGGCAGGAGAATGGCGTAAACCCGGGAGGCGGAACATGCAGTGAGCTGAGATCCGGCCACTGCATTCCAGCCTGGGCGACAGAGCGAGACTCCGTCTCAAAAAATAAAAATAAAAAAAAGAAATGAACAAAATTTTCTTTAAATATTTTATTTTAAAATAATTTATTTGTTAAAAATATTTTACTAAGCAAAATAGCTGAAAAAGTGCTACTTTGTATTTTTGAACTGTTTATTTTGCAACATGATAAAGAATGGCTGTTATAATTGGTAGTTCTGCAGCAAACAAGCTACTTAAGACCTTAGAAAAGACACTAATACCAACAATACAGAGCTTTACATTTTAATAGGTACTTCAGATACACTACCTCTTGCAGCTGAACTCTTTGGAGAAAAATATCCTCCCACAAAAGGAACTACAAAGATTGCTACATATCTTTTTCTCCCACAGTATGTCCTTGTCCTACAGGATCCCAGTTTAGAGCAGTTAAACAAAGGAATCATATATATAGTTTAAAAGTATTATGCAAATCATTCTTAAAATCACTCTTCAGAATGTTGTGCCTCTTTTCTTCCTTTGTTAAACCTTACTGCTGCTGGGCATTGTGTTCATGCCTATGATCCCAAAGCTTTCGGAAGCCAAGGTGGGAAGATTGCTTGAGACCAGGGATTTGAGGCCAACCTGGGCAACACAGTGAGATCCAGTCTCTACAAAAAATAAAAAAATTAGCCGGGCATGGTGGCGTGTGCCTGTGGTCCCAACTTCTTGGGAGGCTGAGGCAGGAGGACTGCTTAAGCTCAGGAGCTCAAGGCTGCAGTGCACTATGATCATACCACTGTACTCCAGCCTGGGTGATGTAGCAAGACCTTGTCTCAAAAATTATAACCATCACCAATTTAAACAATTTGGTACCACTAGAGAAAATGTTACTTTTGCATGAATACATAATAGGTCTACAATATATGAACTGAATATATTAGTCTCAATAATGGAGTTACTGCTCTGGTACAGCGCCAACTAAGTAATTTCTTTTTAAGTCTGTACATTGAAAGTATGATATTACATAAAAGGCAAGAATGGATGTTACTAAGGCAATAAATATTAGTGTCACACACCAAATACAAAACCTATGTCTGAATTTTCTTATTTATAGACAGAAAAGGAAACAATTTCAGTATGTAATTGCTAAATTTAACTGAGTTTTTTTCATTCTTTTCAAACTCTATAGGACTTAAGTTACTCATTTATTTTTCCCTGTGCATAATTGAACAGTGATTAAGATCTTGAACACAGGAGCCGGGCTCTAACCCCAGTTCTCCCACATAGCCATATAAATTTGGACTAGTTTCTTATCAGGGTCTCACTTCCTCATGTGTAAAATTGGCATAATAACAACAGTACATACCTCAAAAGAATATTATATGGATTAAATAAATTATAACACATTAAATACTTGGCAAAGCACCCAGCACTTTGTGTTAGCTTTTAATATTATTGTTGTTATTGTTGTTATGCAAATAAAAAGTGAAACTATATTAAGTGCCAATATTTACACAGTTTTAAAATTTAAAAGGCTGTAAATTTATATAACCAATAAAGACATAATTGCTTAAAAAAACTTTAGCTTGTAATCTGAGTAAGAACCAAATATCATTTAAAACAAAATTAGATGAGTTGTATATGTTTGCACTGATTATAATTTAACCTTTAAAATGAATTTATGAAGGCTGGGTGCGGTGGTTCATGACTGTAATCCCAGCACTTTGGGAGGCCAAAGTGGATCACTTGAGGTCAGGAGTTTGAGACCAGCCTGGCCAACAAGGTGAAACCCCATCTCAACAAAAAATACAAAAATTAGCCAAGAATGGTGGCATACACCTGTATTCCCAGCTACTCAGGAGACTGAGGCAGGAGAATTGCTTGAACCCGGAGGCAGAGGTTGCAGTGAGCCAAGATTGGGCCACTGCATTCCAGCCTGGGCAAGAAAGTGAGAGCCTGTCTCAAAAAAATAGTAAAATAAAATAAAACTAAAACATTCAAAAGTGATCTTTTTATAAAAATAATTGGAGATTTTTAATGTAAGCTAAGAAGAACATATTCTCTTAAACAATTCAAAATAAATAGGTAATTGGAGGAGTACTCACTATTAATCAAAGTTCATTCAAGTTGATTATCAGCTGGGTACAGTGACTCACACCTGTAATCCCAGCACTCTGGGAAGCTGAGGTGGGTGGATCACTTGAGGCCAGGAGTTTGAGACCAGCCGGGCCAACACGGTGAAACCCTGTCTCTACTTAAAAAAAAAAAAAAAAAAATAGCTGGGCAGGACATATTAGTGTCACACACCCAATACAAAATACTCTCCTACTCAGGGAGCTGGGGCAGCAGAATTGCTTGAACCCGGGAAGTGGAGTTTGCAGTGAGTTGAGATTGCACCGCTGCACTCCAGCCTGGGCCACAGAGCGAGATTCTGTCTCCAAAGGAAAGAAAGAGATTATTATATTTACCCCTTTTTACTTTCAAACAATCTCAAACTTACAAAGAAGTTGCAAGTACAGTTCAAATAATTTTTAACATTGGAGAGTAAGTTGTCAACATACTGCCTCATTACCCCAGAATACTTTTTTTGTGTATTTCCTTCAAACAAAGATATTCTTCTACAGAACTATAAAAATCATGATAATCAGAAATCAATACCATAACATTATCATATCATGCACAGACCCCATTCAACTGTTGCCAATTGTCCCAAAAATGTCCCGATAAGGATCCAGTCCAAAGTCATACAATGCATTTAGTTTTTATGTCTCCCTATTCTCCTTCAATCTGGAACCACCTGTAGTCTTTTCTTAACTTTCTGACTTCTGACACTTTTGAAGACTTCAGGCTAGCTATTTTGAAGAATGTCCCTCAGTAGTGCCTGTTATTTCATCATGATTAGATTCAAGTTATGCATCTTTGGCAGAAATATCATAGAAGAGGAGCCATGTTCTTATTGTTTCCTATCAAATGGCACTCAATTTTTGATTTCTCCCATCACTGGTGAGCTTAACTTTGCTCATTTGATCACAGTAGTGTTTGCCTGGCTTCCTCATTTTAAAGTTACCTTTTTCCCCTTATAAAGTATCTCATGGGAACCATATTGCGTATACCAATATACTCATCAAACTTTCAACTTACTCTTTTTAAAAATACTTTATTTTGGAGACAGGGTTTCATTCTGTAACCCAGGCTGCAGTGCAGTAGAGCAATCCCAGCTCACTGCAGCCTTGACCTTCTGGGCCTAAGCGATCCTCCCACTTCAGCCTCCTAAAGTAGCTGAGACCACAGGTATACACCACCATGCCTGGCTAATGTTTTTAAATTTTTGTAGAGATAGGGTTTTGTCATGTTGCCCAGACTGGTCTCAAACTCCTAGGCTCATGTGATCTTCCCTCCTCAGCCTCTCAAAGTGCTGGGATTATAGGCATGAGCCATAGCACCTGGCCTTTAAAAAAAAAAAAATTATTAACACAATGACCTCATGGGTTTCTATTTCATTCAATGGGTTGGTTATATCCATTACTATCATTATTTTGACACTCAATTCATCCCATATTTGGCTAATGGGAATCCCTTCAAAGCTGGCTTTTGTGTCCTTTTTGATATGTTGCTATAATTCTTTAAGAACCTCCCTGCTTTCTGGCACAAGAACATGTTCAAGGCTCATTTGATACTTTCTCTGCCTCAGCCCTAAATTCAGCCATTTCTCCAAGGAGACTTGTTGTTTTTATTGGAGAAAAGTACTTGGAAACCAAGATATGGACATTAGGTGTGCTTATTGCTATTGGGATATTACTGCTCTAACGCCCTCTCAGTGAACAGAATACCATATATATATTCCAATACATACTAAAAACCGTAAGTTCACATGGGTATCTCCAATTATAATCCAATATCCAGAGTTCATTCACGTTTTCTCCCTGGTCTTTATCTTATCTTCTCTTATCTTACCTTATCTAATCTTTCAGACGGAGTCTTATTCTGTTGCCCAGGCTGGAGTGCAGTGGCGTGATCTCTGCTCACTGCAATCCCCACCTTCCGGGTTCAAGCGATTCTCCTGCCTCAGTCTCCTGAGTAGCTGAGACTACAGATGCACGCCACCACACCCAGCTAATTTTTGTATTTTTAGTAGAGACGGAGTTTCGTCATGTTGGTTAGGCTGGTCTTGAACTCGTAACCTCAGGTGATCCACTCACCTCGGCCTCCCAACATGCTGGGATTACAGGCGTGAGCCACTGCGCCCAGCTGGTCTATATTTTAGCTACCTTTTCTGATAGTGAGAAATTTGGCTCCTGTTATCCTTAATTGATTTACTTAGTTGATCAATATCTATAAATAACCATTCTTTCATTGCCGCCACAGCTCCTCCCCGCCAGTAAGGACACTCTTCTCACTCTGCTCATATTCAAAAAACCTGCATCTACTGCTGCCACCCCCTGCTATGCCATCCTCACCCCAGTTGAACACTGACACCCTATGGCTCTATGCTCCCCTTCACCCCTATAAAAAAGTCATCCTCAACCCTTTTAGACTCTGACATCTCAAATTATATCCCCCTTCATGTGGATACCCTCCTCACCCCACTTCAGCTCTAGCACTCCATGCTAGGCCACTGCTCCAGCTGGGCTCCAATACACCCTTTCAGGCCACTGCTACTATCCCTTCTTCCCGTCTCACTTCCTTTTCTCTTGCTTCTCCCAGGTTTGGACTAAAGTTTCCAGGAAGGGAAGTCAGAAGAAAAGGGAATGATTAAGGATTCGGGAACTAGAGAGAGGAGGGAATAGAAGAGCAGTATCATTGTATGATACCTTACAATTAGTTATTTTGCTATACAATGATTCTTTATGTTTCTAAAACGTATGCAGAAAATAAGGAATAAACACTAAAGAACATAATAGGAAAGAAGAAAAGAATATGATACTGAAAAAGAAAAAAAATTTATTAAATGTACTGAATATTTGTCCTTATTTATTTTACACTTCCAATCATTAAGAGTTGTTATAGACTATAACAAGGCTATGAACTATGGCCAACCCCCTTTTCCACCTTGGAATTGAAAAACCTATACCATATACACAGGGAATTTACGGTACTTAAGTTTGTAGGTTATACAGAGTGGTAACAGCAATAGAGCAATTCCTACAATTCCTACAACCCAAACTGTGAAATCAATAATGGTGAAAGAGTTGTCTCAAAAACAAAACAAAAAAAAGTTAGACAAATGCTACATTAATGTTTGGGTGGTCAGATTCTATTTTGAAGTCTGAAGTTTGCAGATATGCCTATAGATTTTTGGAGTTTACCACTTTCTTATTCTGTATCATTAATATAATATTTTAAGTTACTATATATTCTACCATTTTTCTATATTTAGCAAGAAATTTGCATTTTTTATTTGATATAATAAAAGTTTTAATGTAATTTATATTAGATTTTGCATTTTTTTCATTACTGTTATATTTTAACCTGACTAAATGACTGATCTAATTGTATTAGTATTGTGAACAATCATGTGGAATGTTTTGAGACAGAGTACTATATTTGTGAATATAATTTTATGGCTTTTTTCACTTAGTAAGAACCTATCAGTGTGGAAAACTAAGAAAATTGCTCTCTGCTGTATAATCTGGTATTCATTGTAGATTAAAGCTTATTTTTCTTTTTTTTTTTCTTTTTGAGACAGAGTCTCGCTCTGTTGCCCAGGCTGGAGTGCAGTGGCGCAATCTCGGCTCACTGCAAGCTCTGCCTCCCGGGTTCACGCCATTCTCCTGCCTCAGCCTCCCGAGTAGTGGGACTACAGGCGCCTGCCACCACACCCGGCTAATTTTTTGTATGTTTAGTAGAGATGGGGTTTCACTGTGTTAGCCAGGATGGTCTCAATCTCCTGACCTTGTGATCCACCTGCCTCGGGCTTCCAAAGTGCTGGGATTACAGGCGTAAGATATATAGATATATAGATTATATCTATATACACTAGCAACGAACAATTCAAAAATGAAACAAAGGAAACAATTCCATTTATGATAGCATGAAAAAGAATAAAATACATTAGGAGTAAATCTAACCAAGGAAAACAAGTCATTCTACCAAAAAGACACATACATGCACCTGAATGTTCATTACAGCACTATTCAAAATAGCAAAAACACAGAATCAGCTCAGGTGCCAACCAACAGTGGACTGAATAAAGAAAATGAGGTATATCCCATGGTACATATACACCATGGAATACTACACAGCCATGTACTTCACAACAACATGGATGCAGCTGGAAACTACAGTTTCCAGCTATGTTAATTAGCAGAATGTTAGCAGCTATGTTAATTAATGCAGAAACAGAAATTCAAAGACAAAGTGTGGGAGTGGGGTGAGGGATAAAAGACTATACACTGGATACAGTGTACACTGTTCAGGTGATGGGTGCACCAAAATCTCAGAAATCACCACTAAAGAACTTACTCATGTAACCAACCACCACTTGTTCCCCAAAAACCTATTGAAGTAAAAAAATTTAAAAAAAAGAAAAAAGAAAAAAAATTCAAAGACTAAATGTTCTCACTTATAAGAAGGTGCTGAACACTAGGTATATGTAGTTGTAAAAATGGGAACAACAGACACTGATGAATACAAGACAGGGAAGGGAGAGGGTTAGGGTTGGAAAAAAAAATACCTATTGGGTACTATGCTCACTACCTGGGTAACAGATTCATTTGTACTCCAAACTTCAGCACCATGAAATATTCCTTTGTAGCAAACCTGCCCGTGCCTCCCTAGTTCTAAAATAAAAGTTGAAAAAAGATAAAATAAAATAAAAGTTCAATAAAACATTGTTGAAATAAATTAAGATCCAACAAATGGGGAGACATCCCATGTTCACAGATCAGAAGATGAGATGTTGTTAAGATGGCATGGTAAACAGAATAATGCTCCTCACCAAATATGTCCACACCCTAACATCCAGAACCTGACAAAACAGACTTTACAGATGTGATTAAGATTCTTCAGATGTAGCAATTATCCTAGATTATCTGAGTGGGTTCAATGTAATCACATAGTCCTTATAAGAGGGAGGCAAGAGGCTTAAAGTCAGAGACAGGAAAGGTGACAATGGAAGCAGAGGTTAAAATGGTATAGTATAAATAAGAAGGAAGGGGCTGTGAGCCACAAAATACAGGTAGCTTCTAGAAACTGGAAAAAGACATGGAAAGACATTCTTTCCAAGAAAAGCCTCTAGATGGAACACAGCTCTGCCAACAACTTGGTTTTATTTATTATTTATTTATTTTTGAGACAGTGTCTCGCTCGGTCACCGAGGCTAGAGTGCAGTGGCATGATCTCGGCTCACTGCAACCTCTGCCTCTCGGGTGCTTCAGCCACCCAAGTAGCTGGGAATACAGGCGTGCACCACCATGCCTGGCTAAATTTTTGTATTTTTAGTAGAGACCGGGTTTTGCCATGTTGGCCAGGCTGGTCTCGAACTCCTGGCTTCAAGTGACCCACCTGCCTCACGCTCCCAAAGTGTTGGGATTACAGATGTGAGCCATCACACCTGCCCTCAATAACTTGATTTTAGCCCAAAAAACCCCCAGACCTGTAAAATATTAAATATGTGTTGTTTTAAATCACTAAGTTTGTGGTAATTTGTTATAGTAGTAGTTTCCTTACATAACACTAATTGAGATGCCAAAACTTCCAAACTGATCTACAGATTCGATACAATAGCTTTCAAAATCCCAACTAGATTTTTTTTGCAAAAAATAAACTGATACTAAAATTCATAGGGAAATTCAAGGGAATGAGAATAGCCAAAACAATCTTGAAAAAGAAGAATAAAGTTGGACTCACACTTTGCAATTTCAAAACTTACTAGAGCAAGAGTAATAAAGACAATGTGGTACTAACGTAAGGATAGACGTAAAGATCAATGGAACAGAACTGAGAGTCCTGAAATAAACTCATTTATGGTTAACTGGCTTTCAACAGCATGTCAAGATCATTCAATGGAGAAAGACTAGTCATTTCACCAAATAATGCTGGAACAAATGGATATTCATATAAAAAAAAGTTGAAGCCCCTTCTGACATCACAAAAATCAACTCAAAATGAAACATAAACCAAAATATAAGAGCTAAAACTAGAAAACACTTAGACATGGCAGTAAATCTTCTTGATCATGGGTTAGGCAATGGTTTCTTAGCTATACTTTATCAAAAGAAAGAAAGAAAAAAGCAACTAAAAAAAAGGTAAATTGTACTCCATCAAAATTTAACACTTTTGTGCTTCAAAGGACACTATCAAGAAAGTTAAGACACCTCACAAAATGGGAAAATGTATTTGCAAATCATGTATCTGATAAGGGACTAGTATCTAGAATGAATAAGGAACTCTCACAACTTAACAATAAAAAGACAACCCAATTAAAAAATGGGCAAAGGATCCGAATAAACATTTTTTTCCAAAGAAGTTATACAAATGACCAACACATACATGAAAAGATGCTCAACATCATTAGTCACCAGAGAAATGCAAATCCAAACCAACCACAATGAGATACTACTTCCAGGCCTCCACCAGGATGGATATAATAAAAAAGATAGACAATAACAGGCATTGGCAAAGATGTGGAGAAACTGAAACACTCATACATTGATAGCAGAATTATAAAGTGATGCACTTTGCAAAATAGTTTGGCAGTTCCTCAAAATGTTATACATAGTTACTGCATGATCCAACAATTCTACTCCTAGATGTATACCCAAGAGAAATGAAAACATGTATCCACACAAAAGCTAGTATGCAAATGTTCACAGCAGCATTAGTCACAATAACCAAAAGGAAAACAACCCAAACATGCAACAACCAATTAATGGATAAACAAAATGTGGTATATCCATACAATGTAATATTATTCACCATTAAAAAAGAATAAAGTACAGATACATGTTACACATTTATGGACCTTGAAAACATTATGCTAAGTGAAAGAAGCCAGTCACGAAAGACTACATATTCTTACTCAATTTATATAAAATGGCTAGAATAAGCAAATCCATAGAGACAGAAAGTAGACTGGTAGTTGCTTAGGACCATATGGGATTGGATTGGGGAGTGATAGCTAAAGGATACAGGGTTCTTTTGGGGTAAGGAAAATCTTCTAAAATTGACTGTGGTGAAGGCAGCCCCTACCTGTGAATATAGTAAAAGCCACTGAATTGTACACTTTAAATGGATGAGTTGTACAGTACATGAAGTATATCTCACTAAAGATATTAGCGGGGGAAAACTTGCTGTAAGGTCCCCTCATTCCAGACTACAAAGTCTTCAGGGATACTGCTGGAGACTGGTTTTCAAGGCCTCATTAGGCAGCCTAGACGTCAAAACAGAGGGAAGATAGCCTCTTTAATAAAAACAAAACAAACAAAAACCCTAGCAAGGCTAACCTGTCTTGATGGTCTGCTAGAAGGCATATTTATCACACGGATATATGACTGAGGAAAGTTAAAATCCAACTCCTCAATTCTAATCTTCAAGTGAATAGATAAAAGGGAGTAGGTACTGAAAAACCATTCACTACTAAATGAAGTTCTAAATAAAACTATACTAACATACTGGATAACATTTTGGTTGAGTGACTTTTGTTGCTAATTACCTTGATGCTATATTAATAATATTTGCAAGGGACCGAGCACAGTGGTTCACACCTGTAATCCCAGAAATTTTGGGAGGTTGAGGCAGGCAGATCACCTGAAGTCAGGAGTTCAAGACCAGCCTGGCCAACATGGCAAAACTCTGTCTCTACTAATAATACAAAAATTAGCCAGGGATGGTGGTGCACACCTACAATCCCAGCTACTTGGGAGGCTGAGGCAGGAGAATCACTTCAACCCGGGAGGCAGAGGCTACAGTGAGCTGAGATCATGCCACTGCACTCTAGCCTGGTCAACAGACAGAGACTCTGTCTCAAAGAAAATAATAATAATAATAATAATAATAATAACAATAATATTTGCAAGGGACAATATATAATCTGAAAACTTTCGCAATCAGTACTTTAAAAACATATCAAAGAACTATTAATAAAGCATATTCAACGATACTATATTTGATCTTTAAAACCTACATAATAGGCTGGGCTGGTGACTCACATCTGCAATCCTAGCACTTTGGGAGGCCGAGGTGGGTGGATCGCTTGAGCCCAGGAGTTCAGGACCAGCGGGGCAACATAGCAAAACCTTATCTCTACAAAAAATTAGCCAGGCATGGTGGCATGTACCTGCAGTCCCAGCCACTCAGGAGGCTGAGGTGAGGGAATTACCTGAGCCTAGAAGGTAGGGGCTGCAGTAAGCCATGATCTTGTCGCTGCATTCCAGCCTGGGTGACAGAGCTGGACCTTGTCTCAAACAAAACAAAACAAAACAAAACAAAAACAACCTAATTACCTGATTTTAATGTCACATAATGTGCTACCTCAGCAACAGATGGTGTTTATGAAATAAAGCAGATTTACCAATACAAAGAAAAGTAACATCAGGGAGTAGAGGACATTTAGCATCTAATTTACCACTGGGGCATCTCATGATACTTCCCTGCCCAATGTTGACAGTAAATGAACAAACGCAGTGGGCAAGGCCTGAGAAACGTCACAGTAACTAGGCTCAGGCTTTTCTATAAAACAGTTGCTGGGTACAGTGGCTCACACCTGTAATCTCAGCATTGTGGGAGGCTGAAGCAGGCAGACTGCTTGAGCTCAGGAGTTCGAGACCAGCTTGGGCAACATGGCAAAACCCTGTCTCCACAAAAAAAAATAAAAATTAGCCAAATTAGCCAAATTAGCCAGGCATGGTGGTACATGCCTATAGTCCCAGCTACTCAGGAGGCTGAAGTAGGAGGATCACCTGGGCCAGGAAGGTGGAGGTTGCAGTGAGCTGAGATCATACCACTGTATTCCAGCCTGGGTGACAGAGCCAGACACCGCCTCAAAAAAAAAAAACCAAAAAAACAAAAAAACAGTCACTACCCATTCCCAGGTAAAACACTCAGACCAGCAGAGATTCTGGCTAAGAATCCATAATAGAGTTTAGAGGAGGGGGACAAGATCAGCTGTGTTCTAGGGACTACTTTCAGTGACAGAAGTTGTGATTTGCCTCCTAATTTTACTCTTGTAAGTATCCCCAGAAAAAGAGACCAAACAATCCTGGAGGGGCTGTTCCCTTATAGGGTGAATTTACTCTACGAAAAGAATCCAAGAGTCAGAGGAAATGCAGTGCTCAGATCCTTCCTTCAGGACCAAGGCATTTATTCCTCTAACTGCCAGGAGAGTTGGCTGCTGAGAGGTTACAGCTATGTCCTCCTCCACAAGCTGCCCTCAACCAAAGTATAACAGGTTGAGTTCTCTGAAAGGAAACACCAAGATAGAATGAGAAATGCAAGACACTTACTAGGGATCGACATCTGTGAAAGAACGGCAACAGAAGCAGGACTGGGAAGAGGAAGAAATCAAACTGTAATGCAGGCCTGACAAAAGCTCAGTCAACGAGGTATGGCTCTCTGGAGCAGGTATTGCCTGTCGAAGGGTTCCATGTTTGGCTGAAATAGCTGGATCTTTACACTCCTGCCTTGCTCAGTCATTTGTAAGCTGCCCCTAGAAAAGTATGACCTCAGATGAAGCAGATCTCTGCTGCTGAGACAGACCGTGAATCAGCTGACAGTTGGAAGCTGTCTGATGAAAGCACTTCCTGCAGCTGGGCAGCAAGTAGTTCCCTGAAGAGAAACAGTGTAGTTCACCTTCATCTCTACCACATAAAGAAAAATGCCCCACCCAGGGTTATGCCTCTTCTCCCTCAGGTCAGCCCACATCTATTTTCAGATAACTGTCAAGTGCCATCCCAGCTGCAGAGCTCCCCATAGGATTGACTGAAGTCTCCATTGTGACTGCATCAGTTCAACTTCTCTGCCCACCTAATTGTGCTTTCCTCACTCCTTTATAAGTGTCCTGAAAGTACATAGGGAATTGAGGCTCAGAGAGGTTAAGTAACTTGTCCAAGGTTACACAGCTAGAAAGTGGCAGAACTGGGATTTGGGCCCAGGTCTCCAAACACAGCACTTAGGAATTTAGACCTCATTCTCTACGAAACAGAATGTTTGAAGGTTTTCCTTTCCTTTTTGTTTTATTGGAATATTTGCTTTTCTAATGATAGCTTTATTATGTAATTCATACATAATAGAGCTCACCCTTGAGAGGCACACAACTGTGAAAAGTACACAATTTGGTGTTATTTAGTATATTCACAGATTTGTGCAACCATTGCCACTATCTAATTTTGGAACATTTTCACCCCAAAAGGAAATCCCATACTCATTAGTAATCACTCCCCTTACTCACAGGCCCTACAAACCACTAACCTACTACTTTCTGTCTCCAGGATTTGCCTATTCTGGACATTTTGGATAAATAAAATAATATATGTGGCTTTTAACTTTTTTATTGTGGTAAAATACATATAAGATTTATCATTTTTAAATGGACAGTTCAGTGGTATTAAGTACATTCACACTGTTGTGCAATCATCACTCCTACCTATCTCCAGAATTTTTCATCCTCGCATACTAAAATTCTAGTTCAACAGAACAATAACTCTTCACTTCTCTCTCCTCTCAGCCCCTGGCAACCTCTAAATTCTACTTCTATCTCTATGAATTTGCCTACCCAAATACTGCATATAAGTGGAATCATAATAATGTTTGTCCTTTGGTGTCTGGCTTATTCACTTAGCATAATCTTTAACATTCATCCACGTTGTAGCATGTATCAGGATTTCCTTCCTTTTTAGGGCTAAATAACATTTCCTGTAGGTAGACAGAAAGACAGAGGAAGGAAGGAAAGAAGGAAGGGAGGGAGGGAGGGAGGGAGGGAGGGAGGGAGGGAGGGAAGGAAGGAAGGAAGGAAAATAGACCACCTTTTGTTTATCCATTCATCTGTCGATGGACACTTGGGTTGTTTTCATCTTCTGCCTATTGTGAATAATCCTACTGTAAAACACGGTTGTATAAATATCTATTCAATTCCCTGCTTTCGATTATTTTGGTTATACACCCAGAAGCAGAATTTCTGGCTCATATGGTTATTCTATGTTTAATTTTTTGAGGAACTGCCATACTGTTTTCTACAGCAGCTACACCATTTTATATTTCCAAATGGTTCCAACTTCTCCACATCCTTGCCAACATTTGTTATTTTCTGGCTTTTTAAAAAAATAATATCCATCCTAACGGGTGTGAAGTAGTATTTCATTGTAGTTTTGATTTTCATTACTCTAATAATGAGTGCTGTTGAGCATCTTTTCTTGTGCTTATTGGTCATCTGTACATTGTCTCTGGAGAAATGTTTATTCAAGTCCTTTGCCATTTTTGAATTAGGTTGTTTCTTGTGGCTGAGTTGTAGTTTAATATATTCTGGATATTAATCCCCTTATCATGCAGTTTGGTTTTGAGTGGCTAGTAAGATATCCATTTAGAAATATCTGGCAGGCAAATATATATGCTGATCTTTGGATTATTTGGAAGTGCTTCAGAGTTTCAAAGAGAAGAAGTAGCTGGCCATGCTGATGAAGTTCTAGGCTCCATCGCAATCCCCAACACAGCTCAGATTTTATCTGCTGCAAAAGCTGGAATTCCAGCTTAAGACTTCATTTGAAAGTGAGCGTACAGTTGCTTTAAACAAATTTTAAACCACTACATTATATCATGCTATCTTATGTTCATAAAATTGTAGTTGAAACTGTAGAAATAAATTAGATTCTAAATTAGAAGACTTGATATAAGAAGGAACATCCTACTTTTGTGGGGTAAGAGAATAAAAGAAAATAGAAAGCCAGAATAATGAAGTAAAACAGAAATCTAGGAAGAAGCATTTCAAGAGAAATGTACAGTAGACTACAGAAAATTCTATACAGAGGTCATGAAGAATGAGGACTAGAAAAAAGATACTGTGTTTGGCAATCATGAGGTCACTAGCGACCTTTAAGAGATCAATTTTAGTGACTGAAAGCATAAGTCAGACTACAAAACCTTTAGAAGGTGGAATGAAGGTTGAGGGAGGAAGGTTTAGAAGGTGGAATGAAGGTTGAGGGAGGAAAGGTAACCAATACAGAATACTCTCAATTTTGGTACAGGCTGTAATAATAATAGTGAATATTTACATAGCACTTAATATGTGTTCAGCCTCATTATAAATGCTTTACATATTAACTAATTTAATCCTCAAAACAACCTATGAAGTAGGTACCATCATTTTGCCCTTTTACAGTTGAAAAAACTGAGACTTTGAAGGAGCCAGAATTGCATATTTGTGATAGTATGTATGTGTACATATGTGTATATATACACACACACATATGGTAGATATATACAAATACGTGTGATGGTAAAGACTACAATAATATAATATTGAGTAAGACAAAACATAAAGAGTTTTTCACAATAGGGAGCCATAATGTGGGGAAGGATTTTATATTACCAATAACATCAATGTATGTTGGTGATGTTGGCTAGTCATGTCAGTTAGCAGGTATTGATAGATTTAAACAAAATAAGAACAAGCTGGCTTTTCCAGAAGCTATCAGTGCTACAGGCCTCTATTCAACAAAACCATGAATGAATAGGGGGGAAAATGTAATTATCTCCAAGGCTTTCAAAGACACAATACATTTTCTTGTTGCTCACAGACCAAAAGATAATGGAGGGACAAAAAGCTATTTTGCTGATTAGTTCCATTGTATGTTTATGCCTAAAAGAAGCAATAATTTTTTTTGAACAAAAAAGGAAAGGATTATCTGAAGATAACAAAAAGCTATTCTAAAGCCAGAAATCTGTAGTTTACTCTGAGAAAAAAGGATTCGTATTTGGCAACATTCTGTCATCTTCCTTCCTACTAGTATTATCCCTTTGGATCAACTATGCACTAAAGTATTAGAGGGCATACAAAATGTTAATACAGAAAGAATTTTATTAAAGGTTAATCTAACTTGTAAGCAGTAAAGTGTTTTCGATCTTTATTGCAATATTGGACATAATTCTAAAATTTCTTACAATTGTAATTATATTAAAATAGAGCAATGTATCCAGTAGTACCCACTTCCCAAGTTAATCACTTCCTACTCTCTGCCCCCATAGTAACTTCTTCTATTATTACAAAACACTGTGGTAAATGCCATTTTATTTATTCAGACCCTTAACTGATTTAATAGAAAATTTTTAAATGCCATTTTTATATGTACATTCCATAGTAAACTGTGTGCCTCTTAAATATAGAAATTATGTTGTTTTGCACAGAACATACTAAAAAATTAAAAGTTTTTTTTGTTGTTGTTGTTTTTGAGACAGGGTCTTGCTCTGTTGCCCAGGCTGGAGTACAATGGCCTGTGATCACAGCTCACTGTAGCCCCAACTTTCCAGGCTCAAGCATTCCTCCCACCTCAGCTCCCCAAGTAGTTGGGACTACAAGTGTGTGCCAACATGCCTGGCTAATTTTTTAATAGGGACAGGGACTCCCTATGTTGCCCAGGCTGTTCTTGAACTTCTGGGGTCAAGTGATCCTCCCACCTAAGCATCCCAAAGTGCTGGGATCCCAAGTGTGAGCCACTGTGCTCAGCTAAAAAAAATTAGGTTTTATAAATAAATAAATGGGTGAACAAACACGAAGAAAATTATAGCTTGGCATTGCATTAAACACAAACATCTTTTGATGACAGTAACAATGACAATTTTTACTTTGGAATAAGACCTCTCCAAAATACAGAGAGAAACATTCTTTGAGTAGTTAAGAGAATGATTTTCCTTCACATCCATTAATAAAGATAGGTGAAACAATAAATAGAAAATAAAGTTGACATGGTCCATAGCATTTGTAGAATGAAAATTACATAATGTTTTGACTGCCAACAATAGGTTCAGAAACAATGATAATACTAATAAAGGTGTTCATTTTTCTTTTCCTTTTTTTTTTTTAAAGACAAGGTCTCACTCTGTCACCTAGGCTGGAGAGCAGTGACGCCATCATGGCTTACTGCAGCCTCAACCTCTTGGGCTCAAGCGATCCTCCCATCTCAGCCTCCCAAGTAGCCGGGACTATAGGTGGGCACCACTACGCCCAGCTAATTTTTTTTTTAAAGATAAGGTCTCACTATGCTGCCCAGGCTGGTCTCAAACCCCTGGGCTCAAGTGATCCTCCTGTCTCGCCTCCCAAAGCACTGGGATTTCAGGTGTGAGCCACCATGCCAGGCCAGGTGATCATTTTTCTACACAGCATTTCTGAACTTTAGCTGCATATAAAATTACCTGGGAGCTTTTTAACAATTCTGAAATTTGGTCCTAATTCTCAGCAGATTCTGACATGATTAATTTGGAGTGAGTCTCAGGTACCGTTTTTTTTTTTTTTTTTAATCTCCCCAGGTGATTTTAATGTGAAACCAAGATGGAAGCCCACAATTCTTTTCTTTAAAATCAAATCTTTGAGGTAGAATTTACATTCAGTAAAATTCGCCAATTTAAGCATACAATTTAATAACTTTTGACAAATGAATGTAGTCATGTAACCACTACAGTCATTAACATTTCCATCACCCAAAAGTTTTCTCACATCTACGAACCTGAGCCAATCCCTCAAGATGAATCCTGAGTGGCTAACTGGGCCTACATTTAAAATAGAGCCAAACAGCCATTTACTGACTAGAAGTTACACACTTATCTGAGTTCCTGGAAAACTCACACCTCTGCTTAACTTTGGGACTTTCATAGCTGACTATGCCTATTCACATTGCCCAAAACAACCAATAGGCTGTCGCTTGCATACTACAAATATTCAAGTACAAGTATTTATATGAACATATGAGTGTCTTCAAAAAGTTTGTGGAAAATGAGTATTATAAAAAAACTACACATGGATTTCACTTTTTTTTTTTTTGCACTGAAATAAACTCATACTAACTTGCTATAATATATCTGGATAGGATCTAGTTTAAGGCACGAAAAAGGACAAGACGTAAGTTTGAAAAGAGCCCCTATCAGAGAAACATGAATTCTGCTAAAATTAAAGCAAGAACAAACACCAAATTTATGGTGAAGCTTGGGAGGAAGAATGGTGAAACCACTGATGCTTTATAAAATGTGTATGGGCAATGCCCCCAAAGAAATCAGCAGTTTACAAACGGACAACTTATTTTAAAAGGGTGAGACAATGCTGAACATGAAGCCTACAGCAGCAGACCATCCACATCAATTTGTGAGGAAAAACATTCATGTTGTTTGTGCTCTAATCAAGAAGGACAGACAATTAACAGCAGAAACAACAGACAATACCATAGACATCTCAATTTGTACAGCTTACATAATTCTGCTGAGAAATTAAAGTTGAACAAACCTTCCACTTAACAGGTGCCAAAACCACTGCATCCAGATCAGCTAATAAGAGCAGGGCTTTCACTGGAAATTCTAAACAAGCAGGATCAAGACCCTGAGGCATTTCATTGAAGAACTGTGACAGGAGATGAAACATGACTTTACCAGTATGATCCTGAAGACAAAGCACAATTAAAGCAACGGCTACCAAGAGGCAGGAGTGGTCCAATCAAAGCAAGACCAGACTGATCAAGAGCAAAGGTCATGGCAACAGTTTTTTAGGATATTCAAGTCATTTTACTTGCTGACTTTCTGGAGGGACAAAGAATGGTAACATTTGATTTATTATGTGAGTGTTTTCAGAAAGTTAGCCAAAGCATTAGCAGAAAAATGCCCAGGAAAGCTTTACCAGAGTTTTTCTCCACCACAACAATGTTCCTGCTTATTCCTCTCATCAAACAAGGGCAATTCTATGAGAGTTTTGATGAGAAATCATTAGGCATCCACCTTACAGTCCTGATTTGGCTCCTTCTGACTTCTTTTTGTTCCCTAATCTTTAAAAAAGTCTTCAGAAGGCACCAATTTTTCTTCAGTCAATAATGTAAAAAAGACTGCATTGACATGGCTGAATTCCTAGGACCGTCACTTCTTTAGGGATGAGCTAAGTGGCTTGTATCATTACTTATAAAAGTTCTTGAACTTGATGGAGTTTATGTTGAAAAATAAAGTTTATACTTCTAATTTTTATCCTTTAATTCCATTTTTCCATGAGCTTTTGAAATCCCCTTATATGTTTTCATTTCTCTCAGGTAAATACCTAAGAGTAGGATTGCTGAATCTTTTGTTTAAGTATATGATTAGCTACAATAGGACATTGTTTTCCATGTAGCTGCACCATTTTGCATTCATACCATACTTTACATACCAGCAATGTATGAGAGTTCCAGTTACTCCATATACTTGTCAGCTCTTGGTACAGTCTTTTTTTTTTTCTTTAACCATTTTAGTGTGTGTGTAATGTAGGTATTTCCTTGAATTTTAATTTGTATTTCTCTAAGGACTAAATTATACAAAGTATACAAACAACTGTTGTGAAGGCAAGAAAACCACTAGGCAGAAGGGTACTTCAGCTTTTGCTTCAGTAGTCTTTTTTTTTTTTTTTTTTTTGAGGCAGAGTCTCACTCTGTCGCCCAGGCTAGAGTGCAGTGGAACGATCTTGGCTCACTGCAACCTCTGCCTCCTGGGTTCCAGCAATTTTCCTGCCTCAGACTCCGGAGTAGCTGGGACTACAGGTGTACGCCACCACGCTTGGCTAATATTTTTGTATTTTTAGTAGAGACAGGGTTTCCCCATGTTGGCCAGGATGATCTTGATCTCCTGAACTCGTGATCCACCCGCTTCAGCCTCCCAAAGTGCTGGGAGTGAGCTACCACGCCTGGCCTCAACAGTCTACTTTTAAAGAAGGTAACTATGTTATACTCCCCTAAATACCACATTCATCACTCCATTATAAAGAACAGGCAAATGATCAAAAAACACGTATGCAAGGAACTTTTCAAAAACCGGTTTCAGAAACTCTCAGAGTCAAATATTCACTCAGTTTATAACTTCCTCCCTACATAAGGAAGGCAACATAATGTAGTCCTTAGAAGTTTAGGCTTTGATGCCCAACCTAACTTTGCATTCTAAGATAGGAAAATGCAAAGTATTACAGAAAGACTTCCACCAAAAACAGGTAAACAATTATTTACTGAGCCTTACACATAATAAGTGACTAAATGCTAATTCAAGGAATGAATCAAGAACAAGTTAATAATAAGCTTCAAGGATAATTTTTATCTATGTAATGCTTTAAAAATCAGAAGCATCCAGAAATTGAGCCACAAAATGCCAGTATATCTTTTAGGCTTTAGTCACATATAAAGCAATTAAGAGAGATGTCATACTACACAAATATAAAAAATGACATGACAATTTACTCATTCATTCAATAAACATTTTCTGAGCATCAACTTAGGACAAACCACATTATATATCCTAAGGGGGAGAACAATTACACTGAAAACCAAAAATTAATCAGTTGACTATATATGATTACAAAAACTATCACAGAGTAATTTAGCATATAATCACATAATACTACAGCTAATATTTAAATAAGTATGATTTTCTTAGTCTACTAGCTCCATGATAGGCTAAAAGTGTCCAAGAAGCATGCTGCCCATATTAGAAAGAAATAAGCCTATAAATAAACCACAAGGTAAAAAAATTCACATAAAAGTTATCTGGAATAAATTATTATCTATTTCTAATACCAAACACTAATTCTAAACCATAGTAATTTAGGGTTTGGAAACAGACATTAAAACACTGTTCATAGGCTTTCAAGGTTATCCATTTCTAAAGCTGAGTTATAAATGGTGTGCGTGAAAAAAACCCACAGTAATCTATTCATTCATATATGTATACCCTGAGTGCTATATCACACAGTCATCATTTTTTATCAAGAATGATAATTTTAACCTTTAAGTAACCACTTATTTGTCAAAAACATTCCACATGTATTAAGATTAAATAATCAATCATGCAAATTGAATCAAGCAAGTCTAAATAATGCTTACCTAATAAAATTAATATGGTGATTTCCTAACTTAAGCCATACTTAATGTAATAAAGTTTAAAATTCACATGAAACTCAGATATGCAACAAGAAACAAGTATGAGAAGCTGTTAAGGGCTGAATTATGTCACCCCCCAAAAAAATATGCTGAAGTCCTAACCCCCAATACCTCAGAACATAACCTCAGTCCCTCATGATGTGACCTTGGAAATAGGGTTGTTGCAAATGTGATTAGTTGAGATAAGGTCATACTGAAGTAGGGTGAGCCCCTAATCCAATATGACCGGTGTCCTTGTAAGAAGGCTATGTGAAAACAGACACACACAGGGAGAATGCCACATGACCACAAAAGCAGACACTGGAATTTTGGGGCTACAAGTCAAAGAATGCCAAAGACAGCCAACAAACCACCAGAACTAGCAAGAGGCAACAAGGGATTCCCCTGTAGGTTGCAGAAGGAGTATAGCACTGCCAACACCTTGATTTTGGATTTCTAGCCTCCAGAACTCTGAGACAATACATTTCTGTGGTTTTAAGCCAATTCAGTTTGTGATACTTTGTTACAGCAGCCATAGGAAACTAATACAGCATGTATATGTTTCTCTTATACATTATATTAATGCACTGATTTTTTAAAATTTTATTTTCTATGGTATCATACAGTAAACTTGACTTTTTTGGTGTATAGTTCCATACATTTTAACACATGTATATATTCATATAACCTTCATCATAATAGATTACTGACAGTTAATGTCTTGTTTTTTAATTGCCATTAGTGAAACAAGAGAAATAAAATTGTTTCCCATAGGCATAAATTTCCAGCCTTTTCATTAATATATTTTTAAAATTCCTAAAATAAAGATAACCTCTAAAATAAAACTCACTATCTTTAGTTTATCCATCATCTTTAAAATCCAAAGCTGTATCCTTGAGAAAGTCACCTTTAGAAAAATTCATTTAAAGCTTTCATTTGAAGAAATTGATAAATCACCATTCTTCACAAAAAAACAGATGGTCAAAGACAGAAGATTCACCTAAGTTGTAACACTCATGCTACTTAATGCTATCAGTTTATTATATGCACAAGTCTGGAGTTTTCCCCATATATTCCAATACCACTCATTCTCAAAATTCATGTCTCTCTGTTTTACAACACTGAGAAATCCATTCTTAACATTCAGTCATTCAACAAGCACTTATTGAACATTAAAATGTGTGCATATGTGATGTGTTAGGGTGGAGGGAGAGAACTCATTGCTCAAAAAAAAAAGAAGATAATGTGATTTAAAACTTGAAAAATTTCTATGCTAAAAAGCACACCCGCTTAAAGGAATGCAGCTGCCTTCTGTGATGGAATATCTTAAATATAAATAAAGTCATTTTTCTCCACATGAAATTTTATTATAATTTTATTCATTCTAACTTACATATGATGCTATAGTTTTCTCAATGTAGGTATCTTTTATTCCCCAAACAATATAGATTAAAGGAAATTACATATAAAAATCAACAACCGTAATACTTGTTACTGACAAATTTCACAAAAGTTGTACTACAGAAAAATTTCACAGACCTGTTTACTGATGATATACAAGTGTACACAATTTAAAACTTACTACTTGATGTTTAAGTTATAGATAACTTCCTGAAATAGGCCACTTTTTATATTTCCATTATTGACTTTATAATTGTACCTCTTCCACATAAGGTAATACTTAGCATTCTGGTTCCAGTCTAGAAGACTTCAAGAATAAATCATGTACTTATTTAAAAATGTGTGGACTAAAACTATGGGGTTTTGTTGAAGTCACCTGTCAAAATCTACTTAAAATTTCTGGATAAATATGTATATAACTCAGATGTACCAGGTGCAGAAGGCCCCTGCATTCCTTTACCCAATTTTTAAAACTAAATATCCAAGTAATTATAATATTTCTGTGTTTAAGTGAGAAAAATTGTTAATGCTTTTTTCCTTCAATCAATTCAGATTTTCCTGAGAAACAGCAAAGCTTCTTTAAGTTTTACCAAACACAAAGAAATCAATTTAAAATACAGTGGATAGCAAAAGGGTCAAAATGTTACAACCATTAGTAAATTATAGTTGTCTTATTCTTACGCCATCTGCAGACTTCCGAATAAGTATTTTCCCAAGGTTTATACTACTACTATACCCATGGGCTTCTGAAACAAGTTAAAAATGCCGACGCTGAAACATATGAATTCTATTATCTTTACAATACTGAGATCAGACTGTAAGTCTATTTACATAGCTTCAAACTTACAGACATCCATGAAGAGACTAACTTGCAATTTCCCCCTTTTAAAGGGAATACCACTTCTGATGCAGTACTTACATAAAAGAAATGTATCCTTTGAGCATAGCTGGAAAAGTTTTAGTTTTGATTTAAAATCTGAAGTATCCAATTTTTAACCGGAATTCATGACTTTCTATTACCAGATTACAGAATTTAGTCTACCTACTATTTCTATAAGTTTTTGTTTGTTTTTAATTTATTTGCCTTGAAGGCTTTTTTGTTTGTGCTTTCTTTTTTCATTTAAATTCCCTTTTTCATTAAATTTCCTTATGACTCTTTTTCCTAAAAGGATGTTGTCACAGAAGTACCCCAACTTTCTGTTCTTCCTAAAACATCGGCCTTCAGTAACTTCCCAAATCTGAGGTTCTATTGTTTAGAAACAGTAAGGAAATATGTAGAATTCTTAATTAGCATCACTTAGTAATATTGAGTTTGAAGTGCACTTATAAACTGAAGAACACGATTACTATCTTGGTTTATACAAATCACTTCATTCCTCATCTCTTGGCAATACTTTAGAAAGCCTACTTTCTAGATTAAGTAATTTACTTATAATTTTAAGTTTAGGAGACGGGGGATATGTCTCTATTAAAGGTGGTTCATACCAAAATACAGAACTCAAAAAGATGCAGAACAGGCTATCCTTCTCTCCTATACTTACTAACCTAAATTAAGGTCAGAATAATAAAAATTACACAGCTCATGGTTCTCAAGTAGCATAAACTTAAAGGGATAACTTTATTCACCGGTCTTCGTCTTTGAAATCCAAAGGCAATCACAAAACATGTTTGTTTATATGTGTCTTTTCTCAAGATCCCTGAAACTATAATATGAGAGCCTATAACTCCAGAACCACATTAACTTTCATATTATAAAGGGGAAATATCTGATTTAAACATGATCTAGATTAACAAAAATATCCGATTTCATTTGCAACGTGACACTTCAGTCACTTTAAAAATAGACACTTCTTTAAAACTCTTCCTCTCTTTCATTTGCTCCCTCAAGTTTGAAAACTCTTCCTTATCCATCTCTTACTACAAAACGACCACTTAAATTGACCCTTTTCAATTTAAAATATTTGAAACAAGAATCTTAAAAGTTAAATGATCTAAACTCAGAAAAATTAAAATTTACAGACTAATAGGAAAATGCATTTATTTTCATGTTTTCAGTGTTTCAGTATTAAAGCTGTACACCTTAATTACATGTTTATTCAAGTCACTCTTTCAAAAATATACACAAATAAACAAAGGACTAACCTCTTTCAAATAAACAAAACTTGCTCAAGCCACTGTCACTATATTCTGGCACAGGATAAATTTATATTTCACATTTGCAAAATAAATTGTGGTATGCTGTTGTTTTGGTTAGAAACACAGGAATCAATGATTCTCAATAACCAGAAGCAGATTACTTTATATCAAACAGCACGATTCAGAGAAAAACATTTTTCAAATATGTTGGTTTTACCTGGAGAGCTAGATGTCTGGGGTTTGTGTCTCTCTGTGCTTAATTCTAAAAACGACCTCCCTCCAACTCCTTTCAAAAATCAGTATTTTCTTCGATTTATATGAGCATATAGTGTACAACAAAACAAGATCTAGATTAACATAAAGTAAAGATATGTACTTCCAGAAGGCTATAATAATCCAAATAGAAAATTAATTCCACATGTTTTAATTTTCCACATAGCAAAGTCAATGTTAATCAATGTCATTTTTTTCTCTTTCTCCTTAACCATTCCACAAATCAGATGCACTGTATTTATATATTTAATAAGATTAACAAACTGACTAGAAGCTCCGGAGGAGTAAAGGAAGAAATCACTTGTATATTTTCCCATAACAAAAAGATAAAAGCAAGTACGACTTGTTAAATGAGAAGCTTTTGAAAAACCCAGCGTGATCAGCTTTTGATTTACCCCAGTCTGACAAGGAAGAGAGACCCCACCCCCACTCCAGATTGTATGGCTTTTTTTTTTTTTTTCCTTGGGTGGGGGTGTGGAGGAGAAGCTGTCACATTTCCATCTTCGGTTATTGTTAGTCCGCAGCCTAGATTCCCAAGCATCACTGATCCAGGGGAAAAATCCTAACGCAGACAACTAAAACTGTCTGAAATATGCAGGATTTTGTTGGGGCTCTTTTCCCAGTGTTAAAGTTAATTTCATCGAGGCTTAATCGGCTAGGGCTATTGATTGCCTCTGACAGTCTGTCCCTCAAACGCTCCCTCTAAAACCGCTTGTTCCAGATTTACTAACAATCCTCCCCTCTCCAAACTTAAATTAGGACAATGCATTTGTGAAATTATTACATCCAAAAAGGCATACCTCCCCATTCTCTTTGCCTTGGTGTGGGGAGTAGAAAGAGTGAAGAACAGAGATCTATTCGCCCTTCAAACAAAAAGAAATGGGGGTAGAGGATCAGTGGAGGAAAAGAGCAGTGGTGGACCTGAGTGAAAGGTTGAAAAAAGTTTTTGTGACTTGTTCGTCCTTCGGCAGGGGTACAGGAGATGGGCAGAAGGCGGGGTCTCGGCCCCAGGGCTCAGGCAAAGAGGCACCTGCGGAAGAGGAGGCTGAGCACCCGAGAGCGCCCGGGCGAGCACCTACCGACTTGCAGCACGTTCTCCACGGAGCCGCTGTCCAGCAGACGGATGCCCCGGCGGAAAGGGAGCCCCTCGCCACCGCAGCCGGCCGCGCCGGCCCCAGCGCCCAGCCCGGGGGATGCCCCAGCCGCGACGCCCCCGGGGGCGGAGCCGGCCGGAGCGGCGGCCCCGGGGGGTGGCGGCGGCCCCTCCTCGGCCGGTGAAGCCCCCGCGGCGCCGCCAGCCGCGCTGGCGCCGGGGCCGCCCCGGTACTGGAAGCTGGAGTACATGCAGATCTCCCGCTCATTCCGCGGGAAGGACCAGTAGACGATGCGGCGCTGCACGGGCTCCGGGATCCGCTCGAAGCGCTCCTCCACCCGTTCGTACGCCCACTTTTCCGCCACCGTCTTGGCGGCGCAGTCCAGTAAGGACTCCGGCTGCAGGTGGGGGCGGGCCCCGAGGACCAGGCAGCTGCTGCCGACGCCCCCTGCCCCTCCGCCGGCTGCCCCGGGTGAACCGCGAGGGTGGTGAGCCTGCGGGCTGGGCCACGAACACAGCCGCTTGGCCGGAGAGACCGGTGACGGGGAGAGCAGCTCCTCTTGCTCACCTCCGTCCGCCATTGCTGGGGACTGACTGACTGACTGAGGCGGCGGCAGCGGCTCGGGCTGCGGTGGAGACCCCGGCCACGGCCACGCGCCCCGCGCAAGCGCCCAGTGGCGGCGCCGAGGGGGGCGGGGCGAGAGAACCGGGAGCCCGCCGGCCCGAGTGGGGAACCTGGGCCGGGCCCGGGCGCGCGCCGCGAGGGCAGACGCTGGCGGCCTGCGGAGTAGCGTGAGGCGGCGCGCGCTGTCCGTGCCTCCGCGGACGCGAAGACAGGCGGGAGCGAGCGCGGGCCCGCGGCGCGCTTCAGGCGCAAACAGCCCAGAACGCGAGCCGAGCGCTCGCGCGGATCCGGCGGCCGCGGAGGGGAGAGGAGCGCCGGGCGCTCTCGCACGCCCGCCCGCGCACCCCCAACCCACCTGCCGCCGGCCAGACAGGAATGGACTGTGTGACCGAATGAAATGGCGGGGCCATAAGCCATCCAAGGAGCTGCCTCCGTGAAGTTATAGGCTCGCGGGGCACAAGGAGAAAAAACCAATCCAGCTCCAACGGTACTGATGTGACAGGAGGCTGTCACAGCCGAGCGGAAGATCTGGCAGAAAGACCCTGGGAAAGAAGACACTAGGGGAAAAAAATCAGAAAGTTCGAGTGATAAAAACTCGCCTTACGCTACAACAATGTAGGATAAAGCTGGCGGTCACCCCACCCCACCCCAGAATGGGACAAAGTCGCACCACCCCTTGACAATGGGGCACCAAGATCTTATCGCCACAGCGGCTGCATCCTTGTGGGGTCTTTTGGAGGGTTTAGCACCTTGCATCCTAGGATACAAAACACTTTGTGTGTGTGTTTTCTGGTAGAATTCTCTGATCCCCTACCTCCAATCTGATTTAGGTTTTTCATGTTTTCCTCACCTGGCTCAGTCTTCTACACCTTTACACAGTTGTATTTTTATATATTTGTTTAATGTCTGACTGTCAACTCCATGAGAGTGAGAATCATGTCTGTTTCCTTCACTATAATTTATCCTCTACCTGGCATTTAGTGGGTCCTCAAGAATGGCAACTTCATCACTAACTCCATAAACAACACGCAATTGTATGTGACTCTCTTGCTCGGTCAAGAAAACTCAGATTATTTCAGAATTTGCTGACAAACTGATCTCTACAACTTTAAAACATTCCAAGAATTGTATTAAAAGAGTTTCTATAGTTGAGTTTGCCTTTCAAAATGAGCAAGATTTAGAGTGTAGGATAAAGTAAGAGTAAGAAGAGAGTAAATGATTGGAGACAGGCTGGAGCCACGGTTTGGTTTTGCTGTAATCTCAGAATTAAAGAGCACAGGCTATAGAGTCAGAATTGGGTGTGAATCACACTTGCTGTGTGTGATGTTATTCATGATTCAGTTACATCATTTGTAAAAGGGAGCTAGTAATAATGCTTCTACACATAAATGTTGTAAGAATTAGAAATAATTCACTTTAAAAAGTTTTTTTAGAGACAGGATCTCACTCTGATGTCCAGTCCCGAGTGCAGTGGGGTGATCACTACAATCTCAAACTCTTGGGCTCAAACCATCCTCCCACCTCAGCCTCCAGAATGACTAGGATTACAGATGCACAGCACCACACCCAGTTAATTCTTTAAATTTTTTGTAGAGAGTAGGTCTCCCTATGTTGCCCCGGCTAGCTGGGATTAGAAGTAATTCACATTGTGTGCTTATTCAGTGTAGTGGGTACTCAATAAGTATCTGTTTAGGCCAGATGCAGTGGCGCATGCCTGTAATCCCAAGGCTTTGGGAGACCAAAGTGGGAGGATCCCTTGAGGCCAGGAGTTCTAGACCAGCCTGGGCAACAGAGCTGACTGGAGACCCCATCTCTACACAAGAGATAAAAAAAATAGCAGGGATTGGTGGCCTACACCCTGTAGTCCTAGCTACCCTGAAGGCTGATGGAGGAGGATTGCTTGAGCCCAGGAGTTCAAGGTTACAGTAAGCTATGATCATGCCACTGCACTCTAGCCTGGGCAACAGAGCAAGAACCTCTCTCAAAAAAAAAGAAAAAGAAATCTGTTTATATTGGTAAATGGATTTATATCTGTAAATATCTATAAATAGATCACTGCAAAATAGCATAATCCCTACTCCACCTTGAATCTGGTACCACATTTACAGGCTTCCATAACGCACATTATTTTCCCTGCTATAATTTATCAGTTTTTTGGGAGAATGAATATTCCTTTAATGCCTGTCTCCCTAACTAGACTATGAGCTATGGAAGGGCAGGAACCATTTCCATGTAAGGGCCTATTTCTACAACCTGCCAAAATGCCTACACATAGAAGATGTTCAGAAAATATTTGCACTTTGAATCAATAAATATGTTACTCTGATTTAATCAGTTACTGCCTTTTTTTTTTTTTTTTTTTGAGATGCAGTCTCACTCTGTCACACCCAGGTTGGAGTGCAGTGGCACAATCTTGGCTCACTGCAATTTCCGCCTCCTGGGTTCAAACGATTCTCTTGCCTCAGCCTCCTAAGTAGCTGGGACTACAGGCGCATATGCCAGCATGCCCAGCTAATTTTTGTATTTTTAGTAGAGATGGGGTTTTACCATATTGACCAGGCTGGTCTCAAACTCTGGCTTCAAGTGATCTGCCCGCTTCAGCCTCCCAAAGTGCTGGGATTACAAGTGTGAGCCATGGCGCCTAGCCTATATTTATGTGTTTATTTGCTTAATGTCTGTTTCCCAAAATAGACAATAAGCTCCGTGTTAGGTGGGCATGGTGGCTCATACCTGTAATTCCAGCACTTTGGGAGGCTGAGGTGGGTGGATCACTTGAGGCCAGGAATTCAAGACCAGCCTGGTCAACATGGTGAAACTCCATCTCTACCAAAAATACCAAAATTAGCTGGGCATGATGGCGGACATCTGTAATCCCAGCTACTCGGGAGGCTGAGGCAGGAGAATTGCTTGAACCTAGGAGGCGGAGGTTGCACTGAGCCAAGATTGTGCCACTGCCAGCCTGGGAGACACAGCGAGACCGCATCTCAAAAAATAAATAAATAAAAAATTTGAAAAATAAGCACATAAATATATAAATACAGATGGTAATAACATGTCAAATAAGACATTTGGGAATATGCAATATGTGGTTGGGAATAACAAGAATGATAGATTAATTGGACTATAAGTTCCTGGTAAGAAATAGTGGGAAAAGACTGCAAGAGAGACAGGAGACGTTGTGAAAAGATTTTAAAAGCGTTGTAAAATGCTAACTTGAGGAATCTGCATTTTCTTAAGTTGGTAGAGGGAAGCTAATAAAAGTATTTTGAGCAGGAGAGTTATATGATAAAAGGCAGTGTTTTAGGAATATTAATCAGACAGAAATATGTAGGATGAATCAGGAGAAAGATAAAGTCTGGAGGCAAAGGAAGAGTTTGGAGATAAACCAACAGTGTGGGAAGGAGGTAATAAAGGCTTGTAGAAGGCATTGGATGAAAAGATATCTAGACATCAGGCAAAAAGGGGCTGAAATCTGGCCTGCACTCCATTTGCCCATTGCTGCTCCAACCAGGTTGCATCTGGGTGCCTCTTTCATTCTCACCAAGTAACCATATGGGCTAGCAATGGTTCTGGGCCTGTGTTACCTCTCTCTCTGTTTGATCCCTCTTCTCTGATGAGAGAATTGACATGTTTCAAGGAGACTGTGGGAGTGTAAGGATACTTCTTTTACAGCATTGCCATCTCCAGGGTGAAAACACAAATACCAAAAATCAATGACCAGGAAGAATACATCACATCTTAAGACAACTCTTTTGATGTCAGCAAAATGTTGATCCAACCTTAGAAATAAATCTTTAAATTTGCATTTGTGAAACATCCTCAACCCCTCTGCATGGAACGAAATGTTGAGATGAATGTGAGAGATAGAGTGAGGCTCAGAGATGAGGATTTAGGTATCATTTGACAAGCAAACTTATGCAACCGAGTGATTTATTTAATAAAATTTATTTTGGCTTCTATTTCAAACTGTAGAAGATAGACACCTGTGCTTCCTGGTAACACTTTGTTTGGGTATATAATAAACACTGAATGAAGTGGGATTGAGAAACATTTAGGAGCTAGAAAGGAAGACCATGATTTTTGTTTTCATTTTTTCTTTTTTTTCAGACGGGGTCTGGCTCTGTTTTTCAGGCTGGAGTGCAGTGGTGCAATCTTGGCTCACTGAAACCTCTGCTTCCTAGGCTTAAGCGATCCTACCTCCTCAGCCTTCCAAGTAGCTGGAACCACAGGCATTCGCTACACACTTGTAGAGACAAGGTCTTCCTATATTGCCCAGGCTGGTCTGAAACTCCTGGGCTCAAGCAGTCCTCCCATCTTGACCTCCCAAAGTGCTGGGATTACCGATATGAGCTACCACGCCTGACTGGAAGACCATGATTTGAATTGATTGGACCTATTACCCAACTGTACTTTTTTTTTTTTTGATACAGAGTTTCACTGTTGTTGCCCCGGCTGGAGTGCAATGATGTGATCTCAGCTCACTGCAACCCCCACCACTAGAGTTCAAGCGATTCTCCTGCCTTAGCCTCCTGAGTAGCTGGGATTACAGGTGCCTGCCACCATGCCTGGCTAATTTTTGTATTTTTAGTAGAGACAGGGTTTCACCATGTTGGCCAGGCTGGTCTTGAACTCCAGATCTCGGGTGATCCACCCACTTCAGCCTCCCAAAGTGTTGGGATTACAGGTGTGAGCCACCGCACCCAGTCAACTCTGCTATTTTTCTTGTGGTAGACTTTGTGGTTATCTTCCTTCAGTTATGGAGCAGCCATAAAATTAGAGGACTTTAGCTCCAAGGGTAAACGCTAACTTGTCTGATCAACTGGCATAATTCCATATCTCATTCTAAAGTGATTCATTCAGGGATAGGCAGAGATAAGTCAATCAATGTATGGCATTTCCCTGGTCATAGGGATTAGTTCAGGAATGAGCATAACCTATTGGGCCAATAAGATATGTGGTTTGCTAGCAACTTCCAGGAAAGAAGAAAGTTCTTACTCTTTTAAGACAGCTTACAAAAGCAATTCTCTTAGTGCTTTGACCCAGAAAAGGAGGTTGTTGGTAGCATGCTGTGAATACAAAAGTAAGTCAGCCTTGGGTTGAAGCTGACATACCAAAACACTTACGGGAAAGATGAAAAAAAAAATGAGATTTCTGATGGCATTGCTAAACAGCTGAATCAAACCTACCTGAAGCCCTCTAAGTCTATCGACATCCAGTTACATGAACCAATAAATCCCCTTTATTATTTTTTCAATACTTTATTGAGGCGGAATTTTCGTGCATTAAAATGCACAAATCGCTGGGCGCGGTGGCTCACACCTGTAATCCCAGCACTTTGGGAGGCTGAGGTGGGCGGATCATGAGGTCAGGAGTTCAAGATCAGCCTGGCTAACATGGTGAAACCCCATCTCTACTAAAAATACAAAAGTTAGCCAGGCATGGTGGCATGCACCTGTAATCCCAGCTACTCAAGAGGCTGAGGCAGGAGAATCGCTTGAACCTGGGAGGCAGAGGTTACAGTGAGCCAAGATCGTGCCACTGCACTCCAGCCTGGGCGACAGAGCAAGACTCTGTCTCAAAAAACAAAGAAAAAAAAGCACCAATTTTTTTTTTTTTTTTGAGTACTTTCAATTAAAAGGCACAGATGTCAGGTGTACAGCTTGATGGCTTTTCCCCCCTGAGTCTGCTTTCTAGGAAGACCTTTTACAAATGTATACACTCATGAGGTCTTTACATAGAAAAAAAATGTAGAAGTTTCTGTCATTCCAGACAGTTCCCTTATGTCCCTTTCAGCTTGATACCCACCTCCCAGAGATACCAATTATTCATTTAAATGGGCTAATATAGCATAAATTCTTTTATGTCTGGTTTTATTATTAAGCATAATAATAATTGAGAGTCACCTATGTTATTCTCATGGCAGTTTGTTCTGTTTTTATACTTAGTAGTATTCCACTATATAAATTTACCACATGTTGTTTGTCTATTCTCCCTCTAATGGACATTTAGGGTGTGAATTAGTCAAAATGGGATTAGATGTGCAAGAGATTTATTAGACGTTATGCTTAATAGGGAACATGGAGAAGAAGCTAGGAGCTAGGGAAGACTGTAAGAGATGTCAGATCTCAATGCAGATGAAAGAGAAAAGAAAGGAAGGAAGGTTGAGTGGGAGGGTCTTAGAGTGCAGTACAGTTCTAAGAAAGTTAGGCAAGACCAAATGTGCCCATCAGAGGAATCCTGCACCTTCTAGGAATGGGCCTGTCTTAGTACTACTTCTCGTTGTACCAAATCACTGGGTGGCAGCAGCCTGTGGAAGGCATTCATCCAGAGGTAAATGCAGGGATAGATTCTGGAGCACAGCAGCTAAAGTGGTCAGTAAAGTATGCCCCCCACAGCTAGAAATCTGAGAAGAGCATTTTCATGGCTGCCACAGTTCACCTCTTGTACCTCACCAATTTACCTCTTCATGCAAAATCAGGGAGCAGATCTTCCATGGTTCTCTTCCTGAGGGGAAACTCAGAAGAGGATAGTTAATGGGATGAGCTATATTCCCTATTGTTACAATGGTCTTGGGGCTACAACTAGAACTCATCTTTTTCTTCTTCCACCATCCATTCTGAATTCCCCTCACCCTCAGTTATCACCTCAGTGGGTCTTGGAGCTTGCTTAGAGAAATGATCCAAGCCCTCAGTCCTTAGAGTTCTGAGCTCTCAGCAATCATACTTTTATAGGCCAGGATTATTCCATGTGTCTGTTCACAGTTACAGTGGGGCAGGGAGGCAATCAGGAAGATCTGTTCAGTTCTACATGTATTCCTTCCTGCTTGCACTGTATAAGAGGAATACCGCCTCCTGCTTACAGGTCAATGACTCCTGCCAGTATGCTAACTCCTTTTCTCACCTGCTAGACCCAAGGAGTCTCTGATGCCCTGGCAGCAGCCATAACTTAGGGTGCAATGGATTCAAATCTTTAGTCCTGTAGAACCTAGAGTTGTGGGGACAGAAAGCACAGAATCTCCCAGAAGTTCATTGTAAATGATAAATAATGAGGCCCACTCTTGCTTCTACTCCTTGGTTTCTAAACCTATGTCTCATTTCTGTTGGAGCCACAGCACTATATAGAGGTGCCTAATTTATTGCATACTCATCATCTTGAAGGATGCCACCCCATCCCTTCAAAATGTGGTCTCTGAAGTAGGCATATCAAATGTGTCTATAGAAGGACATTTGAGCATTCTATAAGGCTGGCTGCTTCTATGCCTGTAGGTCTTCCCAGCACTTTATGAGGCTGGCTGGATAATGTGCTATATGATATGACTGGGGTATTCAATGGTCATGCCAGATGTCTTAGGCCACTTTGTGCTGCAATAACAGAATACCACAGACTGGGTAATTTACAAAGAATATAAGTTTATTTAACACATGATTTGGAGGCTGGGAATTCCAAGAGCATGGCACCAACATCTAGTGAGGGCCTTTGTGCTGTGCTTTCCCACAATGGAAGAAATTGAGCCTGTGAGACAGAAAGAGGATGGGGGCCAAACTTCATCCTTTTATCAGGAATCCACTCCTGTGATAACTAACCTACTCTCCTGATAATGATGGCAGGGTCCTCATGACCTAATCACCTCTTAAAGGTCCTGACTCTCAATGCTGTTATAATGGCAATTAAATTTCAACATGAGTTTTAGAAGGGACATTCACACTATAGTACCAGATGACTCTCAAACACCGGTTGCTGTGAAGTGGGTTCCCTGGTTGGATGCTATTCCAGGTTGAATTCTATGCCTGTGGATAAGGCATTTCATAAGCCCTTGGGTACTGGTGCTATTTGAGGTCTGTAGGCAGGAAAGGGAAACTCATATGCAGGTATCTCTCCCTTTGAAATCAAACTCTTGACCCTTTTAGAATGAAAGGGACTGGTATGCTACATCTGCCACCGGAGACCAGTTGGCCTGTATCAGCAACAGTGCTATATCAGGAGGTTAGTTGTTCATTTTGGTTGACAACAGGTTAGACATTTAAGGCAGCAATGCCTAGATAAATCTTGATAGGTGGGAATGCCTGCTGTTGAGCCTATATATAATTTCCACTTATGCCACCATGAGTTATCTGTCATGTCCCCGTCATACCAGTCCTGGGGCAGCCAACTAATTAGCTCCAGGCTAGTTAGCAATATCTGGCCAAGTCATTTTTGTCTGCTTGACTGTTCAATGCCTCTTTCATGTTGGATGCTTTTAAGTGGCCATTAATATGTGACACAAAAATCCTTTCCCTTCCAGGTCCCTGGCCAGAGGGCTCAAGCCCTCTGGTCACTGCCTTCTGGTCACTACCCAAGATTCTATATATATATTCACCTCTCTAGCCACTTTTCACCTGCTCACAAAGCAGTTAGCCAGATGCACTGCTCCTAGCTCTACTCATTTGGAAGGGTTTTCCTTTCCACCATTTTTCAGGGCCACTGCTGAAGATGACTATAATGCCATTACTAGCCACATTCCAAACAGGCCTACCCATAAACCAAGCTCAGGCCTTTTCTTCCTTTTTCAGCTCTCATATCAGACTTACCTTCTCTCATATAGATATAAGCGCAAGCTTAGAGAAGAGCAATAATGCAACTATAGCAGGTGGTATAGGAGGCCTAGATTTCCTGCTCATGCTCTCTGTTCCTCCTAAGGCTCCTATAGTCCTGGATGTAATGTCTTTATCTAATGACAGATGCTGGTATGGCTGAATTTATGACTTGGCAGGTCTAACAGAACCCAGCTCATAATGGAAAGTTTCATACTCAAAGTAACTTGGTGCCCCAGAGTCAAGTGTCCTATCTCTACCAGGGCCCAGTAAGGCACCAGGAGCTATTTCTCTTAGGGTGTATAATCCTCTTCTGTGACTAACATGACCTTGTTCCAAATTCCCAGGACCTGCACTGTGATTCTTCCACTGGGGCTTCCCATAAACTCCACATTGCATCTTTTCCCACCACAGATACCTTCAACTGGGCCTGTTGGCTTATATGGCCCAAGCATCAAGGCTGCTTCCCCTACTGCTTGGCCCTGCTTCAGAGCCCCTTCCCACTCCAAGCACCATAAAGGATGATAGCATTCTGTGTTACCTCAGTATAGGGGCTAGAACAGTATTCCTAGGTGTGAAATATCTTACTTTCAGAACCTGAAGAGGCCTATCTGGCACTGTGCTTCTTTCAATGTACTTGGGATGCAAGATGAAACAATTTTTTCTTTCACTTTGGAGGGGATATCCTAGCATGCCCTGAAACTGGGCCCCTAAGTGTTTTACCAAAATGACATGTCTCCAGTTCACTGCAGTTTTTCTCCCACCCTGCACAGCACGTATGTGTCTTAATAAGGCCACCAGCATCCTAGCAAACTTTTGCTTATGCTGTTCAGTCAACTTGATGTCATCAATGTAATGAATCAACATGATATTCTTTGAGATGGTCCGGATCATACTACATTATGACAAAGGGCAGGAAATGTAATATAATCCCAGGGCAAAACTATAAATAACTACAGTGGTTAATTTTATGTGTCAACTTGACTAGGCCACGAGATGCCCAGATATTTGGTCAAACATTATTCTAGGTGTTTCTCTGAGGGTATTTTTGAATGAAATTAGCATTTAAATCAGTAGACTGAGTTAAGCAGATTGCCCTCCTGGATGTGGGTGGGCCTCATCCAACTAGTTGAAGGTCTGAATAGAACAAAAAGGCTGACCTTCCCCTTACTGAAATAGAGTTTTTTCCTGCTTGACTGCCTTTGAACTGGGACATCAGCTTTTTTCCTGCCTTCAGACTCAAACTGAAATATTGGTTTTTCCTGGGTCTCAAGCCTGGCATAATTCAGACTGGAACTATACTCTCAGTTTTCCCAGTTCTTACACCTTCCGACTCAGACTAGAACTAAGCCATTGGCTCCTGGGTCTCCAGGCAAGGTAAGCTTGCCCACTTACCTTATAGATCTTCCCTGGAAAACCCTGACTAATATAATAACTGTGTTTCATGTGAATGTATGTCATTCTGATTCTTTCTTGATTAGGACAGAAAAGAAATGCATTTGTCAACAAAATGGTTACATACTATGTACCTGAGGCCATATTAATCTAATCTAGTGATGGTACCATGTCCAGTATGGCAGTTGCTACTGCCATACAATCAAGGCTGCTACTTGGTTGAGATTGTGGTAATCTACAGGCATCATGTGGAAACTTTCTAGATTCTGCAGGGGCCATACTGGCAAGTTAAATGGGGGTTACAGTAGAGATCACAACCCCTTGCATCCTCTCAATCTTTAAACATGGCACTAATCTCCTCCACTGTCCCCACCCCAACTCTGAGGGTTCACAGGGATGGGGCATTTTCAGAGGCATGGTGGGGTCAGACAGGCAGAATGGCCAGACCATGGTGCCAACCTTTCAAGGTCTTTGCAGCTGAATAGAGGTCTTCAGGGCAAAGATTTCCCATTAAAGGAGTCCTGCATTAAGCACAAATGGCAAGGCACATGTACAGTCATTGGCTAGAGCCTCCCTGAGAAAAGCATGCCTTCAGCTCACAAACTGAGGTAGACCCTGGTGAAACTAACAGCTGGAAACTATTAGCTAAACACATTCCTTGCAGTGGAGCAAATAAAGGGGATATCAGTGACACAGTTGTGTGTCTGCCATTTTTTCCTTTCTTCCTATACACCCACCCTTATCAACTTTTCCAGGCACCTGGTATCTCCAAGCCCTGAGTTTTTCTAAGGTTTGTAATATAAACAAACCTTCTTCGTGGATTCCACCCCCTGAAGATTTCCGGGTTTCTTCTTACTCCATTCAGCAAAGACAATTTGTCCATCTGCTTTTCATCTTCCAGATTTTTAAAAAATGTTGATCCTCTGTTGTTATCTCATTTGTTCTTTCCAAGGGTTTATACTTTTCTCATTCTCTTTTTGCCATCTAGATCAGGGGTTGGCAAAACTTTTTCTATATAGAGCCAGATGGTATATCTTTTAGGCTTAATAGTCCATGCAAAAAACAGGCTGTGGCTGTAGTTTTGGGTTCACGGATAAAATGTGTCTCCTTTGTCTCTACCAGAAAAGGAAAGGAACTGAAATTAAGAGAAGGGAGAGATTGAAGTGTGGCGCCAAGATTGAAAGGAGAAAGAGGTTGAGGGGTAGTGAGAAAGGTTGGAGAAGAGAGTAAGAAGAGGCCGCTTACCGGATTTAAAATTGGTGAGATGTTCCTTGGGCTGGTCAGAGGACCCGAGGTCGTAGGTGGATCTTTCTCACAGAGCAAAGAGCAGGAGGACAGGGGATTTATCTCCCAAGAGAGGTCCCCCGATCCGAGTCACGGCGCCAAATTTCACACGCATCCATGTGAAGAGACCACCAAACAGGCTTTGTGTGAGCAATAAAGCTTTTTGATCACCTGGATGCAGGTGGCTGAGTCCGAAAAGAGAGTCAGTGAAGGGAGATAGGGGTGGGCTGTTTTATAGGATTTGGGTAGGTAAAGGAAAATTACAGTCAAAGGGGGTTGTTCTCTGGCAGGCAGGGGTGGGGGTCACAAGGTGCTCAGTGGAGGAGTTTTTGAGCCAGGATGAGCCAGGAGAAGGAATTTCACTAGGTAATGTCATCAGTTAAGGCAAGGACCGGCCATTTTCACTTCTTTCCTGGTGGAATGTCATCAGTTAAGGCAAGAACAGGCCATTTGAATTTCCCTTCTTTTGTGATTCTTCAGTTACTTCAGGCCATCTGAATGTATATGTGCAGGTCACAGGGGATATGATGGCTTAGCTTGGGCTCAGAGGCCTGACACTGGCCCCATTTAAACTCTTGTAACTAATTTGCTTTTGTGCTTAATCTTACATTCATAATTGTGTTCCTTTTCTTAAAGAGAGCACCTAGATTGCATAGGCTCCTGGTCCCACAAAACTTGGACCTGCCTCAATTTCTGAAAAGTAATAAGGGCCAGGCACAGTGGCTCAAGCCTGTAATCCCAGCACTTTGGGAGGCCGAGACGGGCAGATCACAAGGTCAGGAGATCGAGACCATCCTGGCTAACACGGTGAAACCCCGTCTCTACTAAAAAGTACAAAAAACTAGCCGGGCGTGGTGGCGGGCGCCTGTAGTCCCAGTTACTCGGGAGGCTGAGGCAGGAGAATGGCGTAAACCCGGGAGGCGGAGCTTGCAGTGAGCTGAGATCTGGCCACTGCACTCCAGCCTGGGTGACAGAGCGAGACTCTGTCTCAAAAAAAAAAAAAAAGAAAAGTAATAAGGAATAATTACCAGAATCATATATAAGAAGAGAACGACCGGGTACAGTGGCTCACGCCTGTAATCCCAGCACTTTGGGAGGCCAAGGCGGGTGGATCACAAGGTCAGGAGTTCAAGACCAGCCTGGCCAAGATGGTGAAACCCCATCTCTACTAAAAACAACAAAAATTAGCCCAGCGTGGTGGCAGTCGCCTATAGTCCCAGCTACTCGGGAGGCTGAGACAGGAGAATCACTTGAAATGGGTGGCAGAGGTTGCAATGAGCCAAGATCACGCCACTGCACTCCAGCCTGGGCAACAGAGCAAGACTCCATATCAAAAAAAAAAAAAAACAACAAAGCAAAACAAAACTCTGAATGCATTATCCTCAGAAGATGAGTTATCCACTTATTCTACAAAAAATGATATAGGCCATTGCACTGACTTCTTCCTTTCCTTCTCTAAAGATCACAGCATCCTGCCTTCTTTTTATCCTGCCTCCTACCAAATTTAAGCTCTTTGCCTATGCCCTCCAACTTACCTTCTCTGGGTCCTTCAGGATCTTCCTGTCATAATTAGCCCCTGTTTTTCAGACCTTCTCAGTTTCTGTCTCTCCACTGGGGATTTTCACTTTCCCTTCCAATATGTACAAACTCTCTTATTCTGAGAGGAAAAGAGTATCTGTTTGACCCCTCGGTTCTCTCTGACTTGTGTTATATTTCACACTCTCTTTTCATTGTCATACTTGAATAAGCAGTCTAGATGTAAACGTCTCTACGTCTTCACCACTATCTCCTTAATGCCCAAACATTAATAAAATCTGGCAGTATCAATTACTTCTGAAACTAAGGATGAAGGAGAGTGGCTAAAACGAGGATTGGGTAAAAGCTATTTGAGTAGTGATTACTTTCCTACATCTCCTCCCCCATTTCCCTATGGCTACATGACCGTCCCTCTCCCACTACAGTAGAAGTTTGGAGGCTGATTTTCTGGGGAAGGTATGATGAATACCTCTGGACTGGGGGTGCCAGGTTTAGTTAAAGGGTTGGATACCTTGTAAAAACAGGGAAATCAGATGACAATACACATAGTAAATGCTGAGACCCTCTTAGTTCATCTCCCACACCACTCCCAGAACACTGACTGCAGCTGGACCTCTGCAGGCAGGAAATGCAAGACTCTCACCAGGGAGTCTGACCATCCCAAAAGAAAGACCTAAAAATACTGACATTAGGGGTTTTTCCAACAAATGGCTCATGTTGATCTGTTCACAGAGATACTCAAAATGAACAAGCCCCACCTCATGCTCAAGCTTCCAATCAGCTCTTTAACTTGTAATCATGAGCAGATAACCAAGAATTTTTATATCTTTGAAGAAAATCTCTCACACAAAAGACATATATCAAAATAACCAAACAACAAATGGAAAAAAATTCTTTGGGAAAATAAAGCATCTGCCAGGAGAAGAAAATTCCACAGAGAGGAGAGAAAATAACACATGCATAAAACAAGAATAAGGTGTCATATAGGGTGTCATCAACAACGAATTAATAAAAGGAGCATTTAGAGGACAAATGAAAAAGAATTTTGGAAATTAAATACATAATAGCAAAAATTCACATATTAATAAAGTTGAAGAAATCTCTTTAAGTAGTGCAAAATGAGTTAGAAATGGAAAATAGGAGAGAAAAGATGAGAAAATTAGATGACCAGTTCAAAATGTACCCCATCAGAATAATAGCAGTCCCCAAAAATAATCAGAGGGGAGGGAATCATCAATGAAATAATTTAAGCTGGGCAAAGTGGCTCACGCCTGTAATCCCAGCACTTTGGAAGGTCAAGGCAGGAAGTTTGCTTGAGGCCAGGAGTTTGGGAACAGTCTGGGCAACACAGTGGGACCCCACCTCTACAAAAAAAATTTTAAAAACTTAGCCAGGCTTGGTGGCACACGCCTGTAGTTCTAACTACTGAGGAGGATAAGGTGAGAGGATCTCTTGAGTTCAGGAATTTGAGGTTACAGTGAGCTACGATCACACAACTACACTCCAGCCTGAGTTACAGAGCAAGACCCTATCTCTAAAAAAAGAAAAAGGAAAGGAAGAACTCAAGAAAACTTCCCAGAATTGAGGCACACAAATTTCTAGATTTGAAAGAGCTACGGCAAAAAGTTGGAAATGACTGGAACATGAGGAGGTTAGTGACGCCTGCTGAAGGACCCTTTATGCCATTCCAAGGAGCTTACATTTTATCCTGTAAGCACTTAGGAGCCAGCAGAGATTTTTAAGAGGGAACGACCAGATTAAATTGTATACAAAGAGGAGGTAGAAATGTGACAGGAGAATGAAAATGGTGTGGAGAGGACAGAAAATAATGGCAATGAGAATGGTTCCATGGATATTTCAATGGGTTAGGAGAAGAATGTTAAAGCAGATTTAAGAACTATTTGGGAGGTGGACTAAGCAGACCTGGAGCGATAAAGAAGTTTTGATGAAAAATAAAGAAAGTAGCAAATGGTTTCAAATGTTTAACTTGAACTATGTAGTAAAAGTTGAAGTCAATAACCAAAATAGAAAATTCAGGAGTAGCAGACTTCAAGGAAAGAATGATGAGTTCACTTTTGGGACATTTTAGGCTTGAGGTACTTGTGAGAAATCCAAGTGTAAATTGGTCTGAAGCCTAGGAGAATAGCTTAGGACAAAGAAGAATTTGGTTAGGGTTAGGGTAAGAGCTGGGATCTTATAGAAAAAGTTGAGGTCACCCAGAACAAGTATATAGAGTTGAGGGGTGGGGAGGGAGGGAGGAACTAGAATGAAACCAAGTGACCACTAACAATTGAGGGGTAGACACATAGGGAGAAGCAACAAAAGAGACTGAGTCATACAAGAAGTAGAGAGTGTGGTCATACAAGCCCAGTGAGGAATGGAATTTAAGAAGGAAAAGCAAAACAAGGAAACAAGGAAAGAACAAAAGCCTTAGAAGAGCCCCACTACTAAGCTAAGACTCAGACCTCTTTGGAGAGGGAGTAGCTGCCTCAGGAACAAGATGCCTTCAGGTGATGAAGGAACTCGTCAAACGTTGCAGACCAGAGCTGGCTCACAGGACTGACTCACCAGAGGGCGGAAAAACTTGCCAGACTATGCAGGTAGCTGGATCTGTTTAGGAGCACCCCACTGGCTGATGGAAAAACTTGCTGAAGGGCACAGGTTGGCGGTAGCTGGTCAGTAAAGCAACCTGCTAGGTAGCAGAGGCAAAAGGATGCAGGGCAAAGCTGGCTGCTGAGGTGAGCAATACCAGGCCTCCTTCATGATGTCAAAAACCAGCTCAGTGGAACCAGGAAAGGAAGTATCTTTCTTCTTCTATGGCCTTGCAGTGTTTCTCCAGAACTCCCTATTGACAAGACTAATATCAAGAAGCTGACAAAGTAAACCTGTTTACAGGGTCCATCTCCAATACTAACTAGCAGGGCAAAGAAGGGTACATTTGGATCTGAGAAGCAATAAATTAATAAATGGTACAGTTCATCCCTTTGGCTTCCATATGCACCCATTTACATACATTCAAACTTCCATACAACAATAAAACGACTCTATGTTTCTACCTAAAAAGATTCAGCTCAGATGATGATGCCTTTCATGTCCACATTCAAAATACCTGTTTCAGCTGAGCACAGTGGCTCATGCCTGTAATCCCAGCATTTTGGGAGGCCGAGCCAGGCAGATCACTTGAGGTCAGGAGTTTGAGACCAGCCGAACCAACATGGTGAAACCCCATCTCTACCAAAAATGCAAAAATTAACCGGGCATGGTGGCACATGCCTGTAATGCCAGCTACTCGGGAGACTGAGACAGGAGAATCACTTGAACCCAGGAGGCGGAGGTTACAGTGAGCTGAGATGTGCTCCAGCCTGGGAGACAAAGTGAGATTCCGTCTCAAAAAAAAACAAAACAAAACAAACAAACAAAAACACCTGTTGGGCCTCTACAGAGACTGGATGGGTCTTAGAGAATGACTATAGATGATCAGGTCACAAGACAACACCATGAAAGGATGGGATTTTGTCTTACAGAATTCAGTGTATGCTTTGAATCAGATATCATTATATGGCACTGTCTCTTCTATAACCTGGATCATGGAGGCAGATTTCCCCTTGCTGTTCTCATGATATTGAGTGAGTTCTTATGAGATCTGGTTGTTTAACCAGATCTCTCCCCCTTTCTCTCTCTTCCTCCTGCTCTGGCCATGTACGATGTTCCTGCTTCCCCTTCCATCATGATTGAAAGTTTCCTGAGGCCTCCCCAGTCATGCTTCCTGTGCAGCCTGCAGAACTGTAAGCCAATTAAATGTCTTCTCTTTATCAATTACCAAGTTTCAGGGATTTCTTTATAGCAGTGCAAGAATGGACTAATACAATATCCAACTCCCTAGAGCAGACTGAGATTGGATCCTACTCATGATTCTAGTGGCAACCAAGTGTGATTGTAGTGATTCTTGAGGAGGATGCACATCCCTTTGCAAAACTGTCCCAGTTAGGTTGTTACCAGTTTTCAACCAAAGCAAGGCTAGTGTACGCAAACACAGAAGACAAGCTACTTTCTTTGGCAAGGAAGGTTCATGGTGTCTTGGTTTGAGACAAAATTTTGTTTTGTAATTTTTTACAAAAACCCAGGGCTGAAATGGTTATTTGTTGGAGGCAGACACCCAGGCTTCTTTTATTTTGTTATTCAGGGATCCTCTACATGCGGTTTGCATCTTGTCCAAGATGCACCCTCAATTAAGTCTGGTAAGAGGGGCAATTACAGGCCGGGCGCGGTGGCTCAAGCCTGTAATCCCAGCACTTTGGGAGGCCGAGACGGGTGGATCACGAGGTCAGGAGATCGAGAGCATCCTGGCTAACACGGTGAAACCCCGTCTCTACTAAAAAAAAAATACAAAAAACTAGCCGGGCGAGGTGGCTGGCGCCTGTGGTCCCAGCTACTCGGAGGCTGAGGCAGGAGAATGGCGTGAACCCGGGAGGCGGAGCTTGTAGTGAGCCGAGATCGCGCCACTGCACTCCAGCCTGGGCGACAGAGCGAGACTCCGTCTCAAAAAAAAAAAAAAAAAAGAGGGGCAATTATTGTGTAGATGGTAAGAGGGGCAATTATTGTGTAGATCATGCCCCTTCCTTTGTCTGAAGACACACATGTCACTTTCACCCACATTCCGCTGGCCAGAACTTAATCATACAGTCGCAACTGTCTAAAAGAAAGACCAAAAACAAAAGAATAAAGAAAAATTTTGTCTTTGTTCTGAGTACCCATGTGCCCAGTACAGATTTGGGGATAGTAATACCAAAGGAAGATAGAAAGAATAAATCCTGGGACTGAACAATCAGCAGCTTCTGCCACAAGTGTTAGGTTGTAAAAGAAAATCACATCAAATACTTTTTGGAAATTATGTGTTAAACAAATGGGACCTTATCTTTTTCTTGACAGCAGAATATATGGTTATGCCGATTGTGAGTCACCAAGACTTCTTTGGCCATGAACGTTTTTTTTCAGACTACTTTAAAGGACTAGTGTCTCACAAAATACATTTTGCCAAATACTACACGTATCAATAAATACAAACGATTTTGAAAAAAAACTCAAGAAAAGGCACAAGATTCATCTATTAATAATTTTAAAGGTGAATTATTTCAAGACATAAATAAACATACAATTTCAATATTCTTTAAAATTTTCCAGACCAAGAAAAAGGAGAAAATGTTCATGATTTATTTTACAATGCTACCATAACCCCAATTCAGAGACCTGACAAATACAGCACAGAAAAAAAGTTACAGACAAACCTCACTTGACCAAAATTCATAAATAAAACTTTAGCACACGGATTCAGCAGAATATTAAAGAGTTATTCACCACAACTATGTAAGATTTGTTCCAGGAACGTAAGAATGGTTCAATATTAGGAAATCTATTAATACAACTTATCACATACATTTTCAAGGTAGAAAAACTATACGAACACCTTAAAAGGTGCCAAAAGGTTGAACATGATCTTAAAAAAAGATGCCAAAGGCATTTAAGAATGTAAGAATGTATAGCATATATTCCTTATGATTTAAAGATGTTTTAGTAATATAGGAAAGAAGAAAGAATACCTCTCTAACATTAAAAAAAAAAAAACTATATCAAACCACCAACAAATGTTGTATATTAATGTTAACACTCCAGGAATGTTCCTACAAAACTCAAAAACAAAGATTATCTGCTAACAATCCTATATGTTAACAATAGTTAACCTATTGTACTAGCAAAATAAACAGATCCTTAACACTGACCATGGGTGAGAATATGGGGAAATAGACACTTTCATCCACCTTTCTGGAGACCAAGTTGACAACCTGTATCAAAAAGTTAAGAATTATTCGTACACCAGGCCGGGCGCGGTGGCTCAAGCCTGTAATCCCAGCACTTTGGGAGGCCGAGGTGGGCGGATCACAAGGTCAGGAGATCGAGACCACTGTGAAACCCCGTCTCTACTAAAAATACAAAAAATTAGCCGGGCGCGGTGGCGGGCGCCTGTAGTCCCAGCTACTCAGGAGGCTGAGGCAGGAGAATGGCGGGAACCCGGGAGGCGGAGCTTGCAGTGAGCCGAGATCGCGCCACTGCACTCCAGCCTGGGCAACAGCGTGAGACTCCGTCTCAAAAAAAAAAAAAAAAAAAAAAAAAAAGAATTATTCGTACACCTTCAACTGAACAATTTTCAGCTGTAGATATATATTACAAAGGAATAATCAGACAAGTTCACCTGTGCACAGCAACATGTATTGTAGCACTGGTAGGTCGTGAAATGAGAAAACCCAGGAAAAATCCAAATGTGCAATCTTAGAGGATTAGTTGAGGCATAGTTGTATTTGGTCAGGGCTTCATTGCCTTAACTTTGCCCACTCCTCTACCAGAGAAAGAGGGAGATTTGTGGGAGGTTTACCACTGCTCAGAAAGTTCTTCCTTGATCCTTCCTTCTAGGGTGTTGCTGCCACCTGGAACAGGTAGGCAGGAAGGAGCCTCTCACTGTCTCACTATAACCAACACATACCACCTACTCTTGCCAGTTGCCCCCGAGTGTAACCTGAGTGTTAGATCAACTTTCCTAAGTCAATATGAATTTTTTAAATGCAGAAAACATACCAAGACATTTATTTGACAAGATGAAATCTAGTAAGCTTTTACTTATCTTAGTTACCCCATTTAGAAAGAATACAGATTTAGGAGTAATGAAGCCTAAAATTTTGGAGAGAGGGGTTTTAAGAAAAGACAACTCTTGGCCAGGCACGGTGGCTCACGCCTGTAATCCCAGCACTTTGGGAGGCTGAGGCAGGCGGATCACCTGAGGTCGGGAGTTCAAGACCATCCTGACCAACATGGAGAAACCTGTCTCTACTAAAAATACAAAATTAGCCGGGCATGGTGTATGCCTGTAATCCCAGCTACTCGGGAGGCTGAGGCAGGGGAATGGCGTGAACCCGGGAGGCGGAGCTTGCAGTGAGCCGAGATTGTGCCACTGCACTCCAGCCTGGGCGACAGAGCGAGACTCTGTCTAAAAAAAAAAAGAAAAAAGAAAAAACAGCTCTTAAGATCATTGGGAATGATCCTTGATGATAAATAGTGGGTGCCTTAGGTCCAAATAGCATGGCGAAACAATGCTATTTGGCAGCATGGGGAAAGCAGCATTAGAAACATAATTGAGGCTGGGTGTGGTGGCTCATGTCTGTAATCCCAGCACTTTGGGAGGCCATGGTGGGTGGATCACTTGAGGTCAGGAGTTTGAGACCAGCCTGGCCAACATGTGAAACCCCATCTCTGCTAAAAATACAAAAATTAGCCAGGTGTCGTGGCACCCGTCTGTAATCCAAGCTACTTGGGAGGCTGAGGTAGGAGAATTGCTTGAATCCAGGAGACAGATGTTGCAGTGAGCCGAGATCGTGTGACTGCACTCCAGCCTGGGCGACAGAGCAAGACTCCATCTCAAACAAACAAACAAAACCCATCATCGAGTCATATAAATCATGTGAAATTTCTAGGAATGATCATATATTTACTGGAAGCTTCTTCTTCTTGGGCTGAAATGAGAGATCTGAAGAAGAAAAAATAGACAAGTAACGTAGTCATCAGAGAATATATAAAATTTTGAGGGAGAATGAAAAGTGCATCTGTGAATTGAATATGTTCATACCTTCTTTTGGTTACACTAAAACATTACATCTAATGTCATGCTCTCTAATTTGTACATTAGATGATACATCTTTTCTGGGCCTCTAAACCATACTGTTCGGTCTCCCACATCCATCCACAGGAAAATTATGAACTAGCTATGCTTCTTAAGTTCAAACCATAACTCTCTCATTTTAACCCAACAAATATTATTTCAACACGTTACTCATATGGTGAGTGGAGTCCTGGCCATGAGGACATCGGGACTCCTCACTAGAAAATATGTCTAGCCAGGAGAATGGCATACACCTGGGAGGCGGAACTTGCAGTGAGCCGAAATCTGGCCACTGCACTCCAGCCTGGGCAACAGAGCAAGACTCCGTCTCAAAAAAAAAAAAAAAGAAAAAAAAAAGAAAGAAAGAAAATATGCCTAGCCACCTAATTATTAGATTGGTGCAAAAGTAATTGTGGTTTTCCATTAAAAGTAATGGCAAAAACCGCAATTACTTTTGCACCAACCTAATACTTTGTATTTATATTAAATTCACTTGTTTTTTATGCCACAAGTTCTATGGGAATCAGTATTTTTTAATATATAAAATTTGTTGGTTGACGGCATATTCAGACCTAGAAAAAAAATCACAGTATCTTTCCTCCCAGGAACAAAAGCTAAGAGCAGGTAAGAACCCAGAAAGTTACTCATCAGTGCAGAAAAATAGGCTTAGGGTCTTTCCTTTGCTGCCAGAGTAGTGCTGATTTCAGCATAAAGACATCCTTCAGTTGAGAGGCCTTGCCACTGATCAGTGATGTTCACTTTGGTTAATTAGAAATACTAAACTAACGTGGGAATAATTCTGTTAGCCTAAAAGTGCATGAATAAATTATATAAAAGCCACAAGGAAACAGAACATTCACATTAGCTTTTCTTTTCTTCTTCTTCTTTTTTTTTTTTTTCTGAGATGGAGTCTGGCTCTGTAGCCCAGGTTGGAATGCAATGGTGCGATCTCGGCTCACTGCAACCTCTGCCTCCCGGGTTCAACCGATCCTCCCGCCTCAACCTCCTGAGTAGCTGGGATTACAGGTGCCCACCACTGTACCTGGCTAGTTTTTTGTATTTTTAGTAGAGACAGGGTTTTACTATGTTGGTCAAGCTGGTCTCGAACTCCTGACCTCGTGATCTGCCCACCTCAGCCTTCCAAAGTGTTGGGATTACAGGAGTGAGCCACTGCACCTGGCCCACATTAGCTTTTCATAATGGTTCCCATCTCAACTTCACAGACTTGAAAAGGCTCCAAAGTTCAATATGATGGAAAGTCAGAATAAGACTCAACTGGGCTCATTCACACTTCAGGTACATAACTAGCTCTTGTGCAACAGACAACATGCTGCAGGGGTAAGGAATCAGTTTCCCTGAAATGTATTTTTGCCATGCTTTCATATGTACTTAAATAGAAATAACGGGTAAATTTTTGGTCAAGGATGCAGTTATGATAAGTTACTTTCCTATGATGATCCATTTCAGAGGCTTTGGTGAGATTGGGGGAAATATGGTGAACTACCTTTCTCTCAGGTCCCAGAAGGATAGAGTAGTGGTTCTTGCCAGAACGAATGTTCTCACAAAGAGGAGAACAGAACTCTCCTGACATGCTCTTTCTCTCCTCCCCCAGGGGGGACAACCACACACCTGGTTAGGGCTGCCCCTAAAAAGTAAAGGGTACTGGAAAAAATTTTTCTAGGGCCCCTACCCATATAAACAATTTAATTCACCCCAAGTCAGCATGTCAGCACCATTTTGGTAGTTCAATTTCATGCAGTTCTATGAAATAAATGCCTTGTTGGGTAGGGAGTATCCAATCTCCAGGCCACCTTTCTGGAACTGGGACCCAGCCATGGAAGCCTGGAATTACCCCATAGCATGAGTCAGACAGTTCCTCAGAATATCTGATCAACTTCATAAATGAGGTATAAATAAATAATTGAAAAATGAGATTTAAAATAATTCAATTTTTGGCCAGGCACAGTGGCTCACACCTGTAATCCCAATACTTTGGGAGTCCGAGGCGGGTGGATCACCTGAGGTCAGGAGTTTGAGATCAGCCTGGCCAACATGGTGAAACCCAGTCTCTACTAAAAATACAAAAATTAGCCGGACATGGTGGCATGTGCCTATAATCCTGGCTACTTGGGAGGCTGAGGCTGGAGAATCACTTGAACCCGAGAGGCAGAGGTCACAATGAGCTGAGATCGTGCCACTGCACTCCAGCCTGGGTGACACAGGGAGACTTAGCCTCAAAAAAAAAAAAAAAAAAAAAAAAAATTCAATTTTCAATAGCATCAAAAAACATGAAATACTTAGGTATAAATTTAACAAAGTATGTGAAAAATCTGTACACTGAAAACTATAAAACAGTTGTAAGAGATACATCAAAAGATCTATATAAATGGAGAAATACACCAGGTTCATGGATCAGAAGACTCTATCTTGTTAAGGTGTCAATTCTCCCCAAATTTATCTGTAGATTCAATCAGGTTAGTCTACCAAAAAAAAAATTTTTTTAAGTAGAAATTGACAAGCAGTTTTTTAAATGTATATGGGAACGCAAAGGACCTAGAATCTAAATGCAAAGGACTAAACAACCCTGAAAGGGAAACAAGCTAGAGGATTCATACTACCTGACTTCAAGACCTGTTATAAAACTATAGCATTAAGACTGCATGGGCTAAATGGGATCTAATTAAACTGAAGAGCTTCTGCACAGCAAAAGAAACTACCATCAGAGTGAACAGGCAACCTACAGAATGGGAGAAAAGTTTTGCAATCTACCCATCTGACAAAGGGCTAATATCCAGAACCTACAAAGAACTCAAACAAATTTACAAGAAAAAACCAAACAACCCCATCAAAAAGTGGGCAAAGGATATGAACAGACATTTCTCAAAAGAAGACATTCATACAGCCACTAGACACATGAAAAAATGCTCATCATCACCGGCCATCAGAGAAATGCAAATCAAAACCACAATGAGATACCATCTCACACGAGTTAGAATGGCAATCATTAAAAAGTCAGGAAACAACAGGTGCTGGAGAGGATGTGGAGAAACAGGAACACTTTTACACTGTTGGTGGGATTGTAAACTAGTTCAACCATTATGGAAAACAGTGTGGCGATTCCTCAAGGATCTAGAACTAGAAGTACCATATGACCCAGCCATCCCATTACTGGGGATATACCCAAAGGATTATAAGTCATGCTGCTATAAAGACACATGCACACGTATGTTTATTGCGGCACTATTCACAATAGCAAAGACTTGGAATCAACCCAAATGTCCATCAGTGACAGACTGGATTAAGAAAATGTGGCACATATACACCGTGGAATACTATGCAGCCGTAGAAAAGGATGAGTTTGTGTCCTTTGTAGGGACATGGATGTAGCTGGAAACCATCATTCTCAGCAAACTATCGCAAGAACGGAAAACCAAACACCGCATGTTCTCACTCATAGGTGGGAACTGAACAATGAGATCACTTGGACTCGGGAAGGGGAACATCACACATCAGGGCCTATCATGGGGGGGGAGGGGGGAGGGATTGCATTGGGAGTTATACCTGATGTAAATGACGAGTTGATGGGTGCAGCACACCAACATGGCACAAGTATACATATGTAACAAACCTGCACGTTATGCACATGTACCCTAGAACTTAAAGTATAATTTAAAAAAAAAAAAAAAAAAAAGACTGTATGGGCTAGGCTCAGTGGCTCATGTCTGTAATTCCAGCACTTTGAGAAGCCAAGGTGGGTGAATCATTTGAGCCCAGGAATTTGAGACCAGCCTGGGTAACATGGCAGAACCCCATCTCTACAAAAAAAAAAATACAAAAATTAGCTGGGCATGGTGGCACACGCCTGTTATACCAGCTACTCAGGGGACTGAGGCAGAAGGATTGCTTGAGCCCAGGAGGTCAAGGCTACAGTAAGCCATGATTGCACCACTGTACTCCAGCTTGGGAGACAAAGTGAGACCCTGTCTCAAAAAAACAAAGACAAAAAACCAAAACTTATGGTGGCATAAAAGATAGACATATGGACCATTGGAACTGAATAGAGAACCCATAAATAAACTCACATATATATGATGAGTCAAAGGCACGAATATAGTTTTGACGTTTGTCCCCTCCAAATCTCATGTTGAAATAAAATCCCCAAGGTTGAAGGTAGGGCCTGGTGGAAGGTGTTTAGATCACGGGGGGAAAGATCTCTTATGAATAGCTTGGTGCCATTCTCATGGTAATGAGTGAATTCAAACAAGATCTGGTTGTTTAAAAGAATGTGGCACCTCTTCCCTCCCTCTCTCTTGCTCCCAATCTTGACATGTGACATGCTGGTTCCCTGTCACCTTCTACCATGATTGTAAGTTTCCTGAGGCCCTCACCAGGAGCAGATGCCAGTAGCATGCTTCCTGTAAAGCCTGCAGAACTGTAAGCCAACAAAACCTCTTTTCTTCATAAATTACCCAGCCTCAGGTATTTATAGCAATGCAAAAAATGGCCTAATATAGAAAATTGGTACTGAGAGTGGGGTATTGCTATAAAGATATCTGAAAATGTTCAAGTGGCTTTGGAACTGGGTAATGGGCAGAGGTTGGAAGTTTGCAGGGCTCAGAAGAAGACAGGAAGATGAGAGGAAGTTGGAACTTCATACAGTCTGGTTATGTAGTTGTGACCAAAATGTTGATAGAGATAGAGAGAGTTGGCCAGGCCTGGTGGTTCACATCTATAATCCCAGCACTTTGGGAGGCCGAGGCAGGCAGATCACAAGGTCAGGAGTTCAAGACTAGCCTGACCAACATGGTGAAAACCCTGTCTCTACTAAAAATACAAAAAAATTAGCTGGGCATGGTGGGGTGCACCTGTAATCCCAGTTACTTGGGGGGCTGAGGCAGGAGAATAGCTTGAACTCGGGAGGCGGAGGCTGCAGTGAGCTGAGATTGTGCCATTGCACTCCAGCCTGGGTGACAGAGCGAGACTCCATCTCAAAAAAAAAAAAAAAAAAATAGAGACAGTGAAGGCCAGGCTGACGAAATCTCAGATGGAAATTGAGAAGTTATTAGGAACTGGATTAAAGTTCACCCATGCTAAGCCCTACCAAAGAGTTTGGCTGCCTTGTGTCCACATCCTAGAGATCTATGGAAGGTTGAGCTTAAGAGTGACAGCTTAGGGTATCTTGCAGAAGAAACATTTAAGTGGCAAGGTATTCAAGAATTAGTGTGACTGCTTCTAACACCTACAATCAGATGCAGGAGCAAAGGAATGACTTAAAGTTGGAACTTATACTTAAAAGGGAAGCATAGTGTAAAAGTTTGGAAAATTTGCCACCTGGCCAAGTGGGAGAGAAAGAAGTCAAGCAGGCTATAGAGCAACCAATTGCTAAAGAGATTTGCATCACCAAAAGGGAACCAGGTGCCGATAGCCAAGACAATGGGAAAAGGGCCTTGAAGGCATTTCAGAGATCTGTGAGGCAGCTCCTCCCATCACAGGCCCAGAGGCCTAGGAGGAAAGATTAGCTTCATGGGCCAGGCCTGGAGCACCAAAGCACTGAACCACCTCCCTTCATCCTTGCTGCTCCAGCTACAGCCACAGCTCAAATGGACCCAAGTACTGCTTGGACCACCACTTTGGAAAGCACAAGCTTTGGTGGCTTCCACATGGTGTTAAGTCTGTGGACACATGGAATGCAAGAGTGAAGGAGGCTTGGCAGCTTCCACCTAGATTTCAGGGGATGTATGAGAAACCCTGCATGCCCATGCAGAAGCCTGCCTTAGGGGTGGAGCACTCACAGATAACTTCTATTAGGACAATGCTGAGGGTAAATGTGGGGTTGGAGCCCCTACACAGAGCCATCATCAGGGAACTGACTTGGACAGCTGTGGAAAGGGGGCCATGCCCTCTAGACCCAAGAATGGTAGAGCACCAGCAAGCTTGCAACCTCAGTATGGGAAAGCTACAGGCACTCAACTCCAGCTGTGAGTGCAGCCACAGAGGCTGTATCCTGCAAAACCATAGGGGCAGAGCTGCCCAAGACTTGGGAGCCCACCTCTGGCACCAGTGCACCCTGGATACAGAACATGGGGTCAAAGGAGATTATTTTGGAGCTTTAAGTTTTAATAACTGCCCTGCTGGGTTTAGGACTTCCATGGTGCCTGTTGCCCCTTTCTTTTGGTCTATTACTCTCTTTAGAAATAGGAATGCTCACCCAATGACTATACCACCATTTTATCTTGGAAATAAATAACTTGTTTAATTTCATAGGATTATAGGTGGAAGGAGATGAGTCTCAAATGAGACTTAGGACTTTGGACTTGATGTTGGAATGAGTTAAGACTTTGGGGGACTGTTGGGAAAAGTTGATTGCATTTTACAATGTGAGAAGGACAGGAGATTTGGAGGGTCAGGGGTGGAATGATATGGTTTGGATATTTGTCCCCTCCAAATCTCATGTTGAAATGTGATTTTCAGTGTTGGAGGTGGGACCTGGTGGGAGGTATTTGTATCATGGAGGCAGATCCCTCCTGAACAGCTTCACACCATCCCCTTGGTGATGACAGTTCTCACTCAGTTCGGGCAAGAGCTGGTTATTTGAAAGCATGTGGCACACCCCCACTCTCTCTTTTGCTCCAACTCTCACCATGTGACATGCTTTCTCTCCCTTTGCCTTCCACCATGTTTATAAGCTTCCTGAGGCCCTCACCAGGAGCAGATGCTGGAGTCATGCTTGAGCATGTGTTGCTATAAATAAATATCTGGGATTTGATAATTTATAAAGTTCTGCAGGCTCTGGCAGAACTGTAAGCCAATTAATCCTCTTTTCTTTATAAACTATCCAGCCTCAGATATTTATTTATAGCTACACAAGGATAAGTTCACAGAAAATCAAAGCAATCTAACAGAAAAGGGAAATCCTTTTAACAAATAGTGCTAGAATAGATGAATATCCATATAAAAAAATGAACCTCAACTCCTACCTCACATCATATACAAAAATTAATTCATGACACCTAAATGTAAAACTTACAACTAAAACCTTTGGCAGGGAAAAAAGGAGGCTTGGGAGTAGACAAATTTTCTTAAACATGACATGGAAAGCAATAATAATTTTTTAAGTAATAAGTTAGACTTCATCAAAATCTTCTATTCATCAAAAAATATCATTAAGAAAATAATAGGAGGCCAGATAGAATTGTTGATGCCCATAATCCCAGCATTTTGGGAGGCCAACATGGGAGGATCACTTGAGTCCAGGAATTTAAGATCAGCCTGGGCAACAAAGCAAGACCCCGTCTCTACAATGGAATACTATTTAACCTTAAAAAGAATAAAATCATGTTATTTTTAGCAACATAGATGGAACTTGGGGTCATTATGTTAGATGAAATAAGCCAGGCACAGAAAGATAAATGTTGCATGTTTTTACTCATATGTGGAATCTAAAAAAGTTGATCTCATGGAGGTAAAGTAGCATGAGAGTTACCAGAGACTGGGAAGAGTGTGTGAAGCATGGGAGATGAAGAGAGGTGGGTTAATAGGTGTAAACATATAGCTAGGCAGAAATAAAAAGTTATAATGTTCAATAGCAGAGTAGGGTGACTATGGTTAATAATGTATTGTATATTTCAAATTAGCTAGAAGAGAGGATTTGAAATGTTCCCAATGCAAATAAATGATATGTGCTCAAGGTGATGATAGCCTAAATATGCTGACTTGATTATTACACATTCCTATGCATGTGTCAAAGTACCCTATGTATCCCATAAATATGTACAAATATTATGTATTAATTTTAAAAACACCAAAAAAAAACCAGTGATTTATCTTCTTTCAGAATAATTATAAATAATACATATAGATATTCTCAACTTGAGGAGTTGGAGCTTAATTTCTACCCTCTCCCTTTTAAAGATGAGCTATGCAGAGTAACTCTCTATAAAAGGATGAAGCAGGGAAAGGGAGAAATAGTAACTTTACAGCATGGAAAGCTAGCAGATACCACTTTAACCAAGTGATGAAAGTTAACATCATTAGTAATATCATGTGGGTATCACTCATTGTTGATGGGATCTAATGAGAAGGGCACTTTATTTCTCTGATACTCTTTCCAAAAACCTAAAAGTCCAGTATAATCATGAGGAAACATTGGACAAACCCAGACTGAGGAGCATTCTATGAACTATCTAGCCAGTACTCTTCAAGAACACCAAGGTCATGAAAAACAAGGGAGGACTGAGAAACTATTACAGACTAGAGAGACCGAGAAGACATGGTAACTAAATACTAGCCTGTAGGCATACAGGTAGAGAAAAAACTGATGTATCAGAAATGTATTTAGGCTGGGCGCAGTGACCCATACCTGTAATCCCAACATTTTGGGAGACCAAAGTGTGAGGGTTGCTTGAAGCCAAGAGTTCAAGACAGGCCTGGGCAATATAGCAAGACTCCATCTCTATTTAAAAATTTATATATGTATATATATATGTGTGTGTGTGTGCATATATATATATATTTAGAGACAGAGCCAATAGACTTTGGTGTTGGGACTGATGTGAGAGTAAAGAAATTTGAGGACTAGCCGGGCGCGGTGGCTCAAGCCTGTAATCCCAGCACTTTGGGAGGCCGAGACGGGCGGATCACGAGGTCAGGAGATCGAGACCATCCTGGCTAACACGGTGAAACCTCGTCTCTACTAAAAAATACAAAAAACTAGCCGGGCGAGGCGGCAGGCGCCTGTAGTCCCAGCTACGCGGGAGGCTGAGGCAGGAGAATGGCATGAACCCAGGAGGCGGAGCTTGCAGTGAGCTGAGATCCGGCCACTGCACTCCAGCCTGGGCGACAGAGCAAGACTCCGTCTCAAAAAAAAAAAAAAAGAAATTTGAGGACTCATGAATAAACCCCTTCAATTCAGCAATTACTGGATGGTGGAACCATTTTGTAAAATGGAGAACAACGGAGATGAAGATGGGAGTGGGCAGAGATAATAATGTCAGTTTTATATGTCTACAGTTGAAGAGAAAATTCTGGCCTGGAGACAAAGTTGAGCACAACTGACATATAGATGGTAACCGAAATGATGACAATGAATGAAATCATCTAAGGAGAGAAGTTAGTGTGGCAAGAATAGAAAAGAGCTGAAGAAATAACCCTAAAGCACCCTAACACTGGAGGATGAATAGCAGAAGAAGAGCCAGCCATTAGTTGAGGAAGAAGCAGAGATATGTAATAAACTCCAAAAGAGAATGGCAACATGAAAGCCAAGAATAGAAATTGTTAAATGCCGCTAAAGGCTGAAGCGTCCCTTGGATTTAGTAACGAGAGGTTACTGATAATCTTAGTAACAGCATTGGAATGATAGAAATGAAAGACAGATTAAGTGGTTTGAAAAGGGAAAGGCTTAGGACTTCTGATTTTAAGATGGCAGAATGATTACTTACAGTAATCTCCTAAAAACATAGGAGACTCCTTTAACCCAAGCTTTGAGAAGTGCATTGGTGAGAGGAACACTACCATCCTTGAAAGGCTCTGTATTGGCCATTCTCTGTAAGTCAGGAATGACAGTGGGTGATATTGTTTGGCTGTGTTCCCACTCAAATCTCATTTTGAATTGTAGCTCCCATAATTCCCACGTGTTGTGGGAGGGAGTTGGTGGGAGATAATTGAATCATGGAGGCAGTTTCCCCCATACTGTTCTCGTGGTAGTGAATAAGTCTCACAAGATTGGATGATTTTATAAGGGGTTTCCCCTTTTGCTTGGCTCTCATTCTCTCCTTGCCTGCTGTCATGTAAGATGTGCCTTTTGCCTTCTGCCATGATTGGGAGGCCTCCCCAGCCATGTGCGACTGTGAGTCCATTAAACCTCTTTTTCTTTATAAATTACCCGGTCTCAGGTATGTCTTTATCAGCAGTGTGAAAACGGACTAATACAGTGGGCAATGTTACATTGAAATGGGCTCCTTGAATTCAATGTTTTTGATAAGATCCCAGAATGGCAGAGGCCAAGTGGAATGCTTAAGTGTCAGAGATAAGGTGGCCATCTCTCTTTCTCTCTCTCTCTTTCTGGTGTGTGTGTGTGTGTGTGTGTGTGTGTGTGTGTGTGTGTGTGTGTGTAAAGACAACCAGAAGCAGTGTACTCTGGTAGAGACAGACAAAAGTACACCTTCACTATCTTGCCTCAAGTCTGTGTTTACTCTCCAACTCTGTCATAATCTAGATTGTAGAGACTTTGATTGTATCGTCTTTCCATATCACCTAACCAACTTCTGTAAGTAGTTGACATTTTGCTGACTGTATAATAAACAGGAAGTCACATAACAAATACCCCCCCAGATGCTTTTGTAAGACACGTGCACAGCCGGGAGTGGAAAATAAACATTGTAAAAGTTCAGGAAATTGCTTTATTCTGAATGTCTGTGTTCCCCTGCCAAATTCATATGTTGAAATTGAATCACCAAGGTCATGGTATTAGGAAGTGGGGCCTTTGAGAAGTGACTAAGACATGAGGGTTCTGCCCTCATGAATGGGATTAGTGCCTTTATAAAAGAGGCCCCAGAGAACTAGCTAGCTCTTTCCATCATATGGGGATACAGCTTAAAGATACCATTTATGAACCAGGAACCAGGTCCCCACCAAACACCAAATCTGCCAATGCCTTGATTTTGGACTTCTCAGCCTCTAGAACTGTGAGAAGTAAATATGTGTATTTACTTCTTTATATAAGGAATATCTAATATCTTCATATAAGGTGCCCATTCTATGGTATGATATTTTGTTATAGTAGCTAAACAGATTAAGACAGAGACTATTACATCAGTGAAGTTTTTCAGGGGTCTAATGGTGTGTGGGATGGCAAGATATATTCTTCAAGGTGAAGAACAAGTTGCAGCTTGTACTTCTACCCCTAAGAAAAAGGTTCAGTGCCTAGTGGGTCTCTTTAGATTTTGAAAGTAGGACCACTTTGTTCTTGAGTCCATTAAGCAAAAATGGTGGGAGGTAGGGGGCTGGAGAAAGAGGCTGACTATACCACATTTGGGACCGTTTCCTTCACCAAATAATCCATAAGGCAGCCAGAATTTTTTTTTTTTTTTTTTTTTTTTAAGATGCAGTCTCGCTTTGTCATCCAGGCTGATGTGCATTGGCATGATCTCAGCTCACTGCAACTTCCACCTCCCAGGTTCAAGTGATTCTCCTGCCTCAGCCTTCCAAGTAGCTGGGATTACAGGTGCCTGCCACCATGCCCATCTAATTTTTGTATTTTTATTAGAGACCGGGTTTCACCATGTTGGCCAGGCTGGTCTCAAACTCCTGACTTCAAGTGATCCACCCACCTTGACCTTCCAAAGTGCTGGGATTACAGGCGTGAGCTGCCATGCCCAGCCAAGGCTGCCAGATTTTTTAAATTTTTTGTTGTTTTTTAGAAATAGGGTCTCACTATGTTGCCCAGGCTAGAGTGCAGTGGCTATTCACAGGTGTGATCATAGCACACTACAGCCTTGAACTCCCGACCTCAAGGGATCCTCCTGCCTCAGCCTCCCAAATAGCTGAGACTATAGGTGCATGCCACCATGCCTGATTAGGCTGCCAGTTTCAAATGGGGCACAAATCAAGGAAAGGAGGAAATAGATCCGGATATCCATGCAAGCTGAATGCAGTGGTGCTCAAAGTGTCTGTAGCAGACAGAGATAAAATAAAGCCTCTGCCACATCATAATAGGATAATCATAGTTTAAACTCTCAGTATTTGGGAACAAAATTATGCTTTCTACTGTAGACAAGCATTCTTTTTATGAAAAACAACTCCTGTAGAGACTAAATAATATCACGTGACTTGAGTTGCCCATTATAAACTGGATATTCTCTGATCCTTCAAGCCATAAATTTGACAGGTATAGCAGCATTCTATCATCAAGTGTAAGAGAAAAAGGTATGTATATATATACAAATATGTTACATACATATCTCATATATCACATGTATGAGATTACCTTTGAGCTGGTCCTGAAGACACATGTGAGTTGCATGAGCAAGTGACTCAGACTCCTACAGCACCTACTCTTACTCCATTAACACCTTCAACTCAGTTACATGAGGAAGAAAAAATCCAGACCTGATTTTCTGATGAGTCTGTACAATGTGGTGATACCACCTGAAAGGGAATGGTCACAGCATCACAGCCCCACTCAATGGCAGCTCTAAATGAACAGGAAATCTTCCCAATGTACATAACTTAAAGCAATGCACCTGTTTGTTCATTTTGCCTGGAAGAAGAGATAGCCAGAGGCATGTATTTATATTAATTCAAGGATAATGGTTACTTAATAGCTAAAGACTTGAAAGAAATGAGATTGAAAGGAAGTCTGAGAAAGAGCTCACTATAGCCTTGACCTCCTAGGCTCAAATGATCCTCCTGCCTCAGCCTCCTGAGTAGCCAGGACCACAGGTGCACGCCACCATGCCCGGCTTATTTATTTATTTATTTAGTGGACATGGGGTCTCCCTATGTTGCCCAGGCTGGTCTCAAACTCCTGGGCTCAGTAATCCTCCTGCCTCAGCCTCCCAAAGTGCTGGGATTACAGGCATGAGCCACTGTTTTAATTTTTTAATAAAAATTTAAAAATTAGCTTGGCATAGTGGCATGTGTCTGTAGTCCCACCTGCTTGGGAGGCTGAGACAGGAGGATCACTTCAGCCCAGGAGTTAGAGATATGATCATGCCACTGCACTCCAGCCTAGGTGACAGAGTGGGACCCTGTCTGTGAAAGAAAGAGAGACAGAGGGAGAGAGGAAGGAAAGGAGGGAGGGAGGGAGGGAGGGAGGGAGGGAGAGAGGAAGGAAGGAAGGAAGGAAGGAAGGAAGGAAGGAAGGAAGGAAGGAAGGAAGGAAGGAAGGGGAAGGAAAGGGAAGGGAAGGGAAGGGAAGGGAAGGGAAGGGAAGGGAGGGAGGGAGGAAGGAAGGAAGGGAGGAAGGGAAGGAGAGAGAGAGAAGGAGAAAAAGAAAGAAAGAAAAAGAAAGGAAAGAAGGAAGGAAGGGAGGGAGGGGGGAGGGAGGGAGGGGGGAGGGAAGGAGGGAAGGGAAGGAAAGAAAGAGAGAAAGAAAAAGATTGTTAAAAAAAAAGGAAAAAAACAGTTGACGCTGGAATTAGTTAAGACTTCTGGATATGTTGAGATGGGATGAATGTATTTTGTACATGAGACATATGTGAATTTGAGGGACTGAAGGGCATACTCTACAGGGTTGAATATCCCTCAAAATCCATGTGCACAGGAACCTCAGAATGTGATCTTATTTGGAAATAGGGTCTTTGCAAATGGAATCAAGTGAAGATGAGGTCATATTAGATTAGAGTGGGCACTAACTATGACTAGCATCCTTCTAAGAAGCACATTTGAAGGCACAGACAAACACAGGAAAGAAGGCTATGTGAAGACAGAGGCAGAGATTGAAGTGATGCAGCTACAATCCAAGAGAGGCCGAAGATTGGTGGCAACCACTAGGAGCTAGGGGAGGAGCACAGAATGATTCTCCCTTAGAGCCTCCAGAAGAAACCAGCGCTGCTAACACCTTGATTTTGGACTTGTGGACACCAGAACTGAGATAGGATGAATTTCTGTGGTTTTAGGCTACCCAGTTTTGATAATTTGTTACAGTAGTTGGTGTTTAGGTATTAATTGGTACTTCATTACATTCTTAATAGATATCTTTTGTTGAATATCTGGGTCACAAATCATTTCTTCCAATTCACCACTTAGCTTTTGACTTTGTCTATGATGCCATTGATATATGTAGTTTTAAATGTAAAATGTATCAACCTTTTCTTTCATGTTTTGTGCTTTTTGTGTCCTGTGTAAGAAATCCTTCTTACTCTGAAACAATAAAGATATTTCCTACATTTTCTTGTACAAGTTTACCTAATAATGTGAGAGAATTGTATTTTTTTTCAATCAGTTGCTCCAGCACCATTTAGTAAAGAGCCTATCCCTTCTCCACTGAGATGTAATTCCATCTCTATCATGGATCACACTCCCTATATGCATGGGTATGTTTTTAGTCTCTCTCTTCTGTTCTGTGGATCTATTTGTCTATCCTCGTACCAAAAACACATTAATTACCCTAACTTTATAGCAGTGGTTCTCAACAAGAGGCAATTTTGCCTTCCAGGTCACATTTGGCAATATCTGGAGACATTTTTATCTATCACAACTGGGTTGTTGGGGGACTACTGGCATCCAGTGGGTAGGGGCCAGAGATGCTGCTAAACAACAATGCACAGGACAGTACCCCACAGCAACGAACCATCCAGCTGAAAATGTCAACGCTGCTGAGGTTGAGAAACCCTGTCTTATAGTAAGACTTGGTATCTAAGTATCTAATGTACAGTAGGACCATACATTATCTCACTAAATCCTTGCAATAACTCTATACGATATGTATTATCACTAGCTTCACTTCACAGATGAGAAAACTAAGGCTCTGGGAGGTTGAATGACTTGTCCTAGATCACACATTTCTCAATAATTGGTGTAACCGGGTACAAACTAAGTAAAACTCCCCCTAATATATTTCTCACTATGTCCTAAGGCAGGGCTCCCAAATCTCAGCATGTTTTCTTTGATTGATTAGTTTTATCAGAAAATTCACTGTGTACCCTTTATGTGCCAAGTCCTAGGCTGAATGGTGGGAATGCCTGGCAAACAAACCAAGGCCCTTGCCCTCATGGAAGTTCAGAATCTAGTGGGGAGCTAAACCTTGGAAGAATCTCTCCTAAAATTGCTGTTGCAATTTTAGGGCAACCATCGCTTTGGTTTCCAGTTTTTTTAATTCTTCAAGGAAACTTATCATCTTATGTACTCCCAAATTTTGTTTAAAATATGAATTTTAATATACAATGGGAGGGGTTTGCTAAGCAAAGTTTAACTTTAACCTGACCCCGTTCAAAATATTGCACATTCCAAGCAAACTTACCAAGTGAAATTTTACTGTGTATAGGGGTATTTAAATGTTGGGCAATATATATATATAAAGGTGTATACAGATTGGATAGCAATGTTTATGAAAAGATTAACCATTAAATCTCTTCTTTGTTTAGAGAAAATGCTTGTCAATTGTATCTGAATTAATAGCAGGGAATCTGTAATGAAACAGCAGAATGAAAGTTAGCAGCACCATTTAACCTCTCTCCACCTTTCAAAAGTTTGGAATGAAGATCTGCAGGGTCATTAACTTCTCTCTGTGGTAGCAGGATGGATGTGGTAGTCTCAAACCATCCATAATAGATGGGTGTCTGGTCTAGCCTTAGACATCTACTCATATGATGATGGTTCCACAGCCTCCCTGGGCAGTTTTTAAGTGTTCTTAGAATTTTAATGTTTATTAAATCCAAACCTCATCAACTTATTTCCAAAGTCCAGACAATGGCGGGCGGAATCTGTGGTAATTGATTAGTCACCTGTCACTCCCTTGCCAGATTCTCCTCTTACATGCCAGGCACTTTCCAACGTCAAACTACTGCTTCCTTTCTCTCCTAATTGCCAGACTCTCTTCTGACTCTCAGTCTCCTCTAGACTCAATTCTGGGAGTGTTCCTGATTTTACTTGCTGGATTTTGAAACTTTACAGTTACCTGTCTTACTTTTCTAAACAGCAATGCTTTAGGCATGAGATTAAAACTATTTGATTGCCTATTACTGTACCTGGCTAAGGAAAATTGATGCCTATTTTGTAATGTTCCATTTATGAGAAATAACCTGGCTTTGAAACTTTTCACCTAGTGATGCTCACATTACCAATTTAGCCATTTTTACACAATTTTCAGCGATGTATTTCTTTTGTTCTTAAGTAGATTGACAAAGGAGACCAAACTTCCCTCAGGATGGTTTGGCCAATGTTTGGTTGAAGAGTCATGAAAAAAGCAATTCAATTTTAAATGTTCCTGCTCTGATCATTCATCCAAGAAATACTCACTTAGTACCTATTGTGTTCCAAACACTGGTCCTTTAGCATGAATAAGACTCAAGATCCTGTCTTCCTGGAGCTCACCTCCTTGGTGAGGTGCCAGGCATTTTGATTAATAATAACAATAATAAAATGTAATATCGGCTTTAAATGTTAAAGGAGCCCAGTGGAAACTGGGTCCCAAACATTTCCTGAGCGACTTCAGTCTGACTGGCAGGTACTATATCGAGTAGGGTGGGGATGGCGGGCTACGAAGATGAACCATAGGCCAGGTGTGGTGGCTTACGCACTTTGGGAGGCCGAGGTGATGGATCACCTGAGGTCAGGAGTTTGAAACCAGCCTGGCCAACATAGTGAAACTCCGTCTGTACCAAAAATCCAAAAATTAGCCAGGCATGATGGCTCATGCCCATAGTCCCAGCTGCTCAGGAGGTTGGGGCAGGAGAATCACTTGAACCCAGGAGGCAGAGGTTGCAGTGAGCCAACATCATGCCACTGCACTCCAGCCTGGGTGACAAAACGAGACTCCATCTCAAAAACAAACAAGCAAACAAACAAACAAACAGATGAACCATATATGGTACCTACCCTCAGGAACTTACAGTCTAGTGAGGAAGACTGAATGTGGCTAGATGTCTTGAAGTTTACAAAGATAAAATGTTGGGCTGAATCTTGAAGGATAAGAAGATAGTGGGCAGACAGAGGTGGAAGAGGGAACTCTTCCAGACAAGGTAATAGCCTGAACAAAAACACAGAGGCATAAACCACAGGGTATGCTCAATGAACCACAGGTCATTTGGTGCTTATGAGGGTAGAAAACAAGCCCAGGAATGGTAAAAGTTGAAACCAAAGAGGGAAATAGAAGTCTTGAGAGAGGATTTAATATTTTAGACATGGCAGTGGTGATATAGACAGACTTAATGTTTTAGAAAGATCACTCAGGTTGTAAGGCGGAGGGTGGGTTTTTGGCTCAGGTAAATGGATAGATTTGGTTCCATTCACTGAGCTAGAGAACACTGGAGGAGAAGATGTGGGTCATGCAGAGATTGATGGAGGGGACACAAAAAGTTCAGCTTAGGGTACATTGAACGTGAAGTGTCTCCGAAACTTCACAGGGGAAATATTTTATAGGAGATTGAATACATTAAGTAGCCAACCTCCCACAGCCTGATGAGCTCTTGCCTGCTGCCCAGAAAAGCCAATGCACTGAGAACAGCAGATAATGCTGAAAAGAAAGAGTTTAATATCACAGGACCAGCCAAGCAGGACAGGAGGCATTTCTCAAATTCATGTCCCCAACAATTTGGAGGCTAGGGTTTTTAAGGGCATTTTGGCAGACAGGGGTCTAGGGAACTGAAACAATTGATTGGCTGGGGATAAAATCACAGGAGTGTTTAAATTGTCTTTGCACAGTCTAATCAGTTCCTGGGAGCGGGGCGTCTCAGGACCAGGTAGCATCTCTTGTGCTGCCAAAATGCTAAATCTGAAAAATATCTCCAAGACGAGTTCTTTAGGTTTTACAAATAGTGATGTTAATCCATTTGAGTAGTTGGGGAAGTTACAAATCTTGTGACCCCCAGTTACATGACTCTGGGACAGCAAGCAACTTATAGAAAAGCAAGCTTATCTGGGCACAGTGGCTCACATCTGTAATTCCAGCACTTTGGGAGGCTGAGGTGGGTGGATCACCTGAGGTCAGGAGTTTGAGACCAGCCTAGCCAACATGGTAAAATCCCATCTCTACCAAAAATACAAAGTTAGCCGGGTGTGGTGGTGCATGCCTGTAATCCCAGCTACTTGGGAGGCCAAGGCAGGAGAATTTCTTGAACCTGGGAGGCAGAGGTTGCAGTGAGCCGAGACTGTGCCACTGCACTCCAGCCTGGGCAACAAGAGCAAAACTCTGTCTCAGAAAGAAAAGAAGAGGAGAGTAGAGGAGAGGAGAGGAGAGGAGAGGAGAAAAGAAAGCTAAACAATGACAGGTTATTGTTTAACTATGCCTATTCTTTAGCAAAGTTCAAGTCCCTACCGTGATTCTAATCTTGTTTTATGAAAGCATCTTCAATCTCCAAACATGGAAGGGGGTCAGTTTTCCTTGCCTCAAAGTTTAACTATAAACTAAATTCCTCTCATAGTTATCTTGGCCTCCATACCAGAATAAGCAAAAAGCAATTTAGCCTGTGAGATTAGAAGCGAGATGCAATTGGTCATGTTAGATTTGTCTCTCATTACTGGCCTGGCGTGATGGCTCATGCCTGTAATCCCAGCACTTTGGGAAGCTGAGGCAGGCAGATCACTTGAGGTCAGGAGTTTGAGACCAGCCTAGCCAACATGGCGAAACCCTGTCTCTACTTCAAAAAAAAAAATACAAAAATTAGCTGGGCATAGTGGCGTGCAACTGTAATCCCAGCTACTTGGGACACTGAGGCAGGAGAATTGCTTGAACACGGGGGGCAGAGGTTGCAGTGAACCAAGATTGCACCACTGCACTCTAGCCTGGGTGACAGAGCAAGACCCTGTCTCACAAAAAAAAAAAAAAAAAAAAGAAAAGATTTATCTCTTGTTACTTATAATTCTGCAAGGGTGGTTTCAGATCCAGGGAGTGATCAGGACCTGGGAAGATTTATGAGTCATCAACTTATAGATGGTAGTTAAAACCAAGGGAAGTGATAAGGCCAAATATGCTCAGACACTAAAATATTAATGGATAAAAAGTAATGCCAATTTCTTTATGACAAACTTCTGGTGAATAGTGAATAACCTAAGTTCCAGTAACATAATTTCCCCCCATGGTATTTTTTTTGGTGGGCTGGAATGTAGGGTTTCACTCCTATCACCCAGGCTGGAGTACAGTGACATGATGTTGGCTCACTGCAACAACCTCTGCCTCCCAGGCTCCAGTGATCCTCCCACCTCAGCCTCCCAAGTATCTGGGACTACAGGTACGTGCCACTGTACCTAGTTAATTTTTGTTTTTGTAGAGACAGGGTTTTGCCATGTTGCCCAGGATGGGATTTAACTCCTGAGCTCGAGTGATCCACCTGCCTCGGCGGCCCAAAGTGCTGGGAATATAGGCATGAGCCATCGCTCCTGCACATCCCCCATGATATTTAATAAAGCTTCATTTAGTTTTCCATTTCATTTTTTATTCCATTTAAAAACTTTTAAATGCAACAAGAAAGGAGCAGTGGGGGACAACTATATAGTAAGGAAACCTGTCAAATACTAACTCAGCTTGTTTATCAAGGTTAACGCCATCACTGACAGGTCATGTGATGTGGTTTGGATCTGTGTCCTGGCCCAAATCTCATGCTGAATTGTAATCCCCAATGTTGGAGGTGGTGCCTGGTGGGAGGTGATTATATGATGGGGGTGAACTTCTTGTGAATGGTTTGGCACCATCATTTTGGTGCTGTCCTCATAATAGTGAGTGAGTTATTGTGAGACCTGGTCATTTAAAAGTGTGTGGCACCTCCTTCCCCTCTCTTTCTTGCTCCTGCTTTCACCATGTGACATGCCTGCTCTCCCTTTGCCTTCCACCATAATTGGAAGCTTTCTGAGGTCTCCCAAGAAGCTGCTATGCTTCCTGTACAGCCTGCAGAACCATGAGCCAATTAAACCTCCTTTCTTTATAAATTACCCAGTCTCAGGTATTTCTTTATAGCAGTGCAAGAACAGACTAATACAGAAAATTGGTATCAAGGAATGGGGCATTGCTATAAAGACACCTTAAAATGTGGAAACAACTTTGGAACAGGCAGGGTAACAGGCAGAGGTTGGAAGAGTGTGGAGGGCTCAGAAGAAGAAAAGATAATGAGGGAAAATTTGGAATGTTCTAGAGACTTGTTGAATAGTTGTGACCAAAATGCTGATAGTGACATGGACAGAGATTGGACAGGCTGAGGAGGTCTCAGATGGAAATGTGGAACTTATTGGGAACTGGAGCAAAGGTCACTTTTGCTATGCTTTAGCAAAGAGCTTGGTTGAATTGTGCCCCTGCCCTAGGGATCTATGGAATTTTGAACTTGAAAGAGATGATTTAGGGTATCTGGTGGAAGAAATTTCTAAGCAGAAAAGTGTTCAAGACGTGGCCTGGCTGCTTATAATAACCTATAGCTCATATGTATGAACAAAGAAATGACCTAAAACTAAAACTTATATTTAAAGGGGAAGCAGAGCATTAAAGTTTGGAAAATTTGCAGCCTGGCCATGTGGTAGAAAAGAAAGGCCCATTTTCAGGAAAGAAATTCAAGCAGGCTGCAGAAATTTTCATAAGTAAAGAGGAGCCAAGTGATAACATCCAAGACAATGGGGGAAGAGCTTCAAAGGCATTTCAGAGACCTTCAAGGCATCCCCTCCCATCACAGGCCTGGAGGTCTAGGAGGACAAAATGGTTTGTGGGTCAGGCACAGGGCAGCCTTGGGACACTTCTCCCTGTGTCCCAGTCACTCTAGCTCCAGCTGTGGCTCAAAAGGGCCCAAGTACAGCTTGGGCCATTGCTTCAGAGAGTGCAAGTCATAAGTCTTGACAGTTTGCATATGGTGTTAAGCCTACAGGTGCACAGAATACACAAGTTGAGGCTTGGGAGCCTCTGCCTAGATTTCAGAGGATGTATGGAAAACCCTGTATGTCCATGCAGAAGCCTGCTGCAGGAGTGAAGCCCCCAGGGAGAACCTCTTCTAGGGTGATGCAGAGGGAAAATGTGAGGTTGGACCCCATACAGAGTCCCCACTGGGGTACTGCCTAGTGGAGCTGTAAGAACCAGACCCTGGAATGGTAGATCCACTGGCAGCTTGCACCCTGTGCCTGGAAAGCCATAGGCACTCAATGCCAGCCCCTGAGAGCCACTGTTCTGGGGGCTGAACCAGCAAAGCCACAGGTGCAGAGCTGCCCAAGGCCTTGGGAGCCCCTTCCCTTGCATCAGAGTGCCCTGGATGTGAGACATGAATTCAAAAGAGATTATTTTGGAGCTTTAAGATTTAATGGTTGCCCTGCTGGGTTTTGGTCTTGCGTGGTGCCTGTGGCCCCTTTCTTTTGGCTGATTTCTCCCTTTTGAAATAGGAGTATTTACCCCAGGGGTGTTCAATCTTTTGGTTCCCTGAGCCACAGTGGAAGAAGAATTGTCTTGGTCCACACATAAAATACACTGACACTAACAAGAGCTGATAAACTAAAAAAAAGTTGCAAAATATATCTCATAGTTCCTTAAGAAATTTGTGCTGAGCCACATCCAAAGTTGTCCTGGGCTACATGTGGCTCATGGCCATGGGTTGGACAAGCTTGATTTACACAACAGCTATACCCCCACTGTATCTGGAAGTAACTAACTTGTTTTTGATTTTATAGACTCATAGGTGGAAGGGACTTCCCATTTCAGATGAGACTTTGGACTTTGGACTTTGGGTTAATGCTAGAATAAGTTAAAATTTTGGGGGACTTTTGGGAATGCACGGGGTTGTTCTTTGAAATGTGAAAATGACATGAGATTTGGGAGAAGCTGGGGGTAGAATGACATGGTTTGGATCTGTGTTCCTGTCCAAATCTTATGTCAAATCGTAATCCCCAATGTTGGGGCCTGGTGGAAGGTAATTGAATCATGGGAGTGTTTCTCATGGATGGCTTAACACCATAACCCTGGTTGCTGTTCTCATGATAGTGAGTGAGATCTCATGAGATCTGGTTGTTTAAAAGTGTGTAGCACCTTCCCCCTCTCTCTCTTCCTCTTGCTCTGGCCATGTGAGATGCCTCACTTCCCCTTCACCTTCCACCATGATTATAAGTTTCCTGAGGCCTCTCCAGAAGCTGCCATGCTTCCTTACAGTCTGCAGAACCATCAGCCAATTAAACCGCATTTCTTTATAAATTACCCAGTCTCTGGTATTTCTTCATAGCAGTGTGAGAGAAGACTAATACCTCATGTTAATGGCAATGTACCCTTGATATTGAAACTGAGGACTAACCTGATTAGGCCCACCAAATTTAACGTACCTTGCTTGTCTTTATTAATTTGCTTTTAGTTGATTTTAAAACCTATATAGCTAAAAGTCACATTGCTAAGTAATACATAACTAAACGTCCACTAGCTTTCTTGTAGATAACATCTCTGATGCATAGGTCACCATGGTAATTGTTGCTTAAGTTGTTTTTCAGGAACTTAGAGAGTCAGTTCTTGTCCAGTTCAAGTCAGCCGAGACCACCAAACTTTCAACTGGGCCTGTGTGAGCATCTGATGGGTCACCTTTTGATGTCAGAAGGCCAAAAACTCCACCCTCAGATCATGCTAATGCTGTAATTTTCTGAACATATATTCTACGAAGAGCCATGAAGTCTGATCGTGCTTGCACAGATGACCAATTACCTCACTTTTCCTTACTACAATCACCTTTCTCCATGCTTTGGACCATCTTGCTCCTCTATTCTATACATATCCCTAAATTCCATCTTCAGGGAGGCAGATTTGAGACCTGTTTTCCCATATCCTTGTTTGGCTGCCTCATGAATAAACTCTCTGCTGCAAAACTAATCATCTCAGTGATTGACATACTGCCTGACAGGAAGAAGAAGCCTGGTTCAGTAACAACATCATGGAATGAGAATGGTATTTCACCTCTGTGATTTTTTTCAAAACCTATGACCCCAGTCTAACCATGAGAAAAACACTAGACAAACACAAATTGAGGGACATTTGCAAAAACAAACAAACAAACAAACCCTGGCCAGTGCTTCTCAAAACTGTGAATGTCATCAAGGACAACAAAGTAAGAGAAACTATCAGACCAGAAGAGGCTAGGGAGACATGATGACAGAATGTAACGTGGTATCATGAAGAGGATCCTCAAACAGCAAAAGAACTTTGGGGAGAAAACTGGTGAAATGCTAATAAAATGTTTAATTTATAGTCATGTACCAACGTTGATTTCTTAGTTGTGATATATGTCCCATGGTAATATAGGATGTTAACAGTAGGAGAAACTGATTACCTTTGGTGGTTCCAAAATGGTCAAATAGGAACAGCTCCAGTCTACAGCTCCCAGCATGAGCGACACAGAAGACGGGTGATTTCTGCATTTTCAACAGAGGTACTGGGTTCATCTCACTGGGGCTTGTTGGATAGTGGGTGCAGGACAGTGGGTGCAGTGCACCGAGTGTGAGCCAAAGAAGGGTGAGGCATCCCCTCACCAGGGAAGCGCAAGAGGTCCGGGAATTACCTTTCCTACCCAAGCGAAGTTGCGACAGTTGGCACCTAAAATCTGTGTCACTCCCACCCTAATACTGCGCTTTTCCAATGGTCTTAGCAAACAGCACACCAGGAGATTATATCCCGCACCTGGCTTGGAGGGTCCCACGCCCATGGAGCCTCGCTCACTGGTAGCACACCACTCTGAGATTGAACTGCAAGGTGGCAGCAAGGCTGGGGGAGGGGCGCCCACCATTGCTGAGGCTTGAGTAGGTAAACAAAGCAGTCAGGAAGTTCAAACTGCATGGAGCCCACCGCAGCTCAAGGAGGCCTGCCTGCCTCTGTAGACTCCACTTCTGGGGACAGGCATAGCCGAACAAAAGGCAGCAGAAACCTCTGCAGACTTAAATGTCTCTGTCTGACAGCTTTGAAGAGAGTAGTGGTTCTCCCAGCATAGAGTTTGAGATCTGAGAAAGGACAGACTGCCTCCCTAAGTGGGTCCCTGACCCCCGAGTAGCCTAACTAGGAGGCACCCTCCAGTAGGGGCAGACTGACACCTCATACAGCCAGGTACCCCTCTGAGACGAAACTTCCAGAGGAACAATCAGGCAGCAACATTTGCTGTTCAGTAATATTCACTGTTTTGTAGCCTCCACTGGTGATACCCAGGCAAACAGCATCTGGAGTGGACCTCCAGCAAACTCCAACAGACCTGCAGCTGAGGGTCCTGACTGTTAGAAGGAAAACTAACAAAGGACATCCACACCAAAACCTCATCCGTACGTCACCATCATCAAAGACCAAAGGTAGATAAAACCGCAAAGATGGGGAAAAAACAGAGCAGAAAAGCTGAAAATTCTAAAAATCGGCACCTCTCCCCCTCCAAAGGAATGCAGCTCCTTGCCAGCAATGGAACAAAGCCAGACAGAGAATGACTTTGACGAGTTGAGAGAAGGCTTCAGATGATGAAACTTCTCTGAGCTAAAGGAGGAAGTTCAAACCCATCGCAAAGAAGCTAAAAACCTTGAAAAAAGATTAGACAAATGGCTAACTAGAATAACCAGTGTAGAGAAGTCCTTAAATGACCTGATGGAGCTGAAAACCATGGCACGAGAACTATGTGACGAATGCACAAGCTTCAGTAGCCGATTCGATCAAGTGGAAGAAAGGGTATCAGTGATTGAAGATCAAATGAATGAAATGAAGCGAGAAGGGAGGTTTGGAGAAAAAGAGTAAAAAGAAATGGACAAAGCCTCCAAGAAATATGGGACTATGTGAAAAGACCAAATCTACGTCTGATTGGTGTACCTGAAAGTGATGGGAAGAATGGAACCAAGTTGGAAAACACTCTTCAGGATACTATCCTCCAGCCAGGCACCATGGCTCACACCTGCAATCCCAGCACTTTGGGAGGCTGAGGTGGGCAGATCACCTGAGGTCAGGAGTTCGAGACCAGCCTGGTCAACGTGGTGAGATCCCATCTCTACTAAAAATACAAAAATTAGCCAGGCGTGGTGACGCGTGCCTATAATCCCAGCTACCCAGGAGGCTGAGGCAGGAGAATCACTGGAACCTGCAAGGTGGAGGCTGTAGTGAGCCGAGATCATTCCACTGCACTCCAGCCTGGGTGACAGAACGAGACTCTGTCTCAAAAAAAAAAAAAAAAAAAAAATTAACTCCATGTCAAAGACTTGAATGTGAAAAACAAAAAAACCTATATAAATCATTTAGGAGAAATTATAGGAGAATTTTTTTTTACCTCAGGATAAAGATTTCTTAAGATTCCGTATCTTCTAACTACAAAATAAAATATTAATGAACATTAAAATTACAATGCAAATTAAAACAACAGTGAAATACACTAATTTATACCATCAAATTGGCTAGGATTTAAAAGTCTAGCAACAGCGGCCTTCGAGGTGCTTTAGGCGGCTTGCCTTGGTCTCAGAATCGCTGCCGCCATGGCTAGTCAGTCGCAGGGGATTCAGCAGCTGCTGCAGGCCGAGAAGCGGGCAGCCGAGGTGTCTCCGAGGCCCGTAAAAGAAAGAACCGGAGGCTGAAGCAGGCTATAGAAGCAGCTCAGGCTGAAATTGAACAGTACCGCCTGCAGAGGGAGAAAGAATTCAAGGCCGCCGGGCGCGGTGGCTCAAGCCTGTAATCCCAGCACTTTGGGAGGCCGAGGCGGGCGGATCACAAGGTCAGGAGATCGAGACCACAGTGAAACCCCGTCTCTACTAAAAATACAAAAAATTAGCCGGGCGCGGTGGCGGGCGCCTGTAGTCCCAGCTACTCAGGAGGCTGAGGCAGGAGAATGGCGGGAACCCGGGAGGCGGAGCTTGCAGTGAGCCGAGATGGTGCCACTGCACTCCAGCCTGGGCGACAGCGTGAGACTCCGTCTCAAAAAAAAAAAAAAAAAAAAAAAAAGAATTCAAGGCCAAGGAAGCTGCGGCACTGGGATCCCATGGCAGTTGCAGCACTGAAGTGGAGAAGGAGACCCAGGAGAAGATGACCATCCTCCAGACCTACTTCCGGCAGAACAGGGATGAAGTCTTGGATAACCTCTTGGCTTTTGTCTGTGACATTCAGCCAGAAATCCATGAAAACTACCGCATAAATGGATAGAAGAAGAGAGAACACCTGTTCTGTGGAGTGGCATTTTAGATGCCCTCATGAATATGAAGCTTTAGCACAGCTCTAGTTACATTCTTATGAAATGGCATTAAATTATTTCCATATATTATACAGTAGGTCCTTCCACTTTTTGGACAGTAGCAAATCTAGCTTTTTTGTACAGACTTAGAAATTAAAGATTTCATCTTTTTACCTCATATTTCTTAGGACTTTAATGGGTATATGTTTTCTTTTTTTCCTATGCCTTTTGGCTCAAGCAACATGTATATCACTGTTGACTTTTTCTTTCTTAGATCTAGTTTTAAAAAAAAAACCACATAACCATTCTTTGAAGAAAGGAAGGGATTAAATATTTTTTTTCCCTAACACTTTATTGAAGGTCAGGGGCTTTATCTATGAAAAAGTAGTAAATAGTTCTTTGTAACCTGTGCGAAGCAGCAGCCAGCCTTAACGTAGTCCATTCTTGCTAATGGTTAGAACAGTGAATACTAGTGGAATTATTTGGGGCTGCTTTTAGTTTCTCTTAATCAAAATCACTAGATGATAGAATTCAAGAACTTGTTACATGTTATTACTTGGTGTATCAGTAATCATTTAAAAGTAAAGACTCTGTCATGCAAAAAAAAAAAAAAAAAGTCTAGCAATAGCAAGATTCGGAGATGTGGAAAAACTGGAACTCTCATACATTGCTGAAGAAATGGAGGCGTTGCCCTTAGCCCAGCCCAGAGGGCACCTGCGGCTTCTGAGAACAGTGGATGCCATATACCTCTAACACCTGCATCTCTTGGCTTGAAGGCTTTATCTGGTTGCAGGAGGAGTCTTGGCTTATGTGAGCGGGAGGCTGAGGTACTAGAGAATTAGCACCCTCAGGAGCAATTCTTAATCAATGTGGGGTGGGAGTTGGTGGAAAATGCCCCAGCTTCCTTACTCCTTGGTAGGACAATTCCGAGGTGTGCTTCTACCCATTCCCTTGGAGGGTACCCAGCAGGATGGAGCCCCAGTTGCTCCCAGCTGTAACCCTCTCGTTAATGGTTTTCTTCCCTGTTCTATCTCACTTTCCTACTCCATCATCATATTTCTTGGGATCACCCTCAAGTAAGGAACGTGTGCTTATCTCATTATCTCAGTCTGTTTAGATGAACTCTGAGACAGAGGTCCTATGCAGCTTCAGCAAAGCCTTCTCTCAAGCCCCAGGCACAGTTCTTGCTACCTCCTCTATACTACCTTTGCTCCAGCTCCTCACCAGCCTTTGTCATACTATCCTGGAGCCTTCCCAACTCCAGGTCTGACTGACTCACTTTGAACAGTTCAAAGTTGATGCCCTGTTATTTGTCTCCCTTGCTCCCAACATACCACAACTGCTCACCGAATGCCTGCTAAATGGGCTGAATTGTTTAAAGTTCTTCTTACATTTTAAGTTACCTCCCAAGAAACCTTGTACTACCCTTAGGTTGAGAACTATTTACAGGTGCTAAAATCAGGACACATAAAGGTGGTGACAAAGTCAGAATAAGTTTGTCCTCAGTTCAAACCAGAAATCAGCTAGGGAAAAAAAAATCCAATAATTTGTTAGATTTATGTATTAATTCTGAACAGTTTGCCTTTTTAAAATTGTTTAATTATGTTAGGTGCTTTTAGGGTGTATAGATGAACTGAGGTAATTATTAATCCATTTCTGCTTATTAATAAAATGCAGCTGGGCACGGTCGCTCATGCCTGTAATCCCAGCACTTTGGGAGGCTGAGGCAGGCAGATCGCTAGAGGTCAGGAGTTCAAGACCAACCCAGCCAACATGGTGAAACCCCATCTCTACTAAAAATACAAAAATTAGCCAGGTATAGTGGCGTGCAGGGGAATCGCTTGAACCAGGGAGGCAGAGGTTGCGGTGAGCCAAGATGGCACCACTTATGTTCAATTTTCACCTCCACCACTCACCAGCTATATGACTTTGAGCAAGTCATTTAGCCTCTCTGCCCCTTGGTTTCCTCATGGAGATGAAAATATCCACCTAAAAGCTTTTAGGAAGAAATAGATAAAATGATACATGAAAGCTCCACAACAACGTGAAGGCTGGAACTGTGCCAGTTTGTTCATTATTGTGGTCCAATGCCTGGCACAGAGTATGCCCTCAATAAATATCTATTATAATTGAATGAATGAGTAGGTACCTAACAAATTGTAACCAGGTATCTTTTTGTCCAGGCAGATGTTTAGTAAGGATTTGTGCTGATGGTAATGACACTCTGCCTTGACATAGTCAGAAAAAAAATCACTACATCAAATCCAGGGATAGTGGCACACTAATCTGACATGCTGGGGTATTTGTGAAATGAACATTTCAATAGTATTGCTTGAGTTTAACATGGTGCTTCTCAAACTTTAATGTGCCTCTGAATCACCTGGGGATCTTATTTAAATGCAAGTTCTGATTTACTAGTTCCAGGTAAAGGCCTGACAACTCAGATGATGCTGAGACTGCAGGCTTGTGGACCTTCTTTTGAGCATCAAGGATCTAGGCAAAGGGTCAACAGTTTCCTGTAAGGAGCCAGGTAGTAAATATTGTAGTCGTTGTGAACTGTATAATCTCTGTTGCAACTTGCTCAACTCTGCCATTCTAGAACAAATGAGGCCCTTGACAATACACAAATAAATGAGCATGGTTGTGTTCTAATGAAACCATGTTTGCAAAAACAGGGGCAGACTGGATCTGGCCTGTGGGCCATAGTTTGTCTCTTCCTGGTCTACTATATTTAAAATCAGTATACTATTCTTGTAATAGATATCCATGAACTTGTCTCCTGAGCTCCTAATAATTCCCTCATACAGTATATGGTAATTTCCCCTATCTACAGCCACCTTCCCCTACCCATAATCTATGTGGTTCCAGGAGCACAGCACCCATTGCCAAGTTCCTATGCAGAACTCGGACTCCCGACTCCAGCTGATTGGTGCCCAAGGGGCATCAATCACATTCCCTTCTGTAAAATATGCACCAGGGGCACTCTTTCATAGAAAACAAGATGAATGGCATCCTTTAGAGTTGTGTAGCTTGGCTGAACTGGGCACCAGTCTGAAGCTGGGTTACTCATGGACTTTCCTTAACACTCTGGAATTGAGTCTGGGAGATTCCTGCCTCAGTCTACGTGCCTATTCTTTTATTTTTGTTTATTTATTTATTTTTGAGACTTGGTCTTGCTCTTTCACTCAGGCTGGAATGCAATGGCATGATCATAGCTCACTACAGCCTCGATCCCCTGGGCTCCAGCAATTTTCCCACATCAGCCTCCTGAGTAGCTGGGACCACAGGCATACACTACCATGCCCAGCTAATTTTTGTATTTTTTGTACAGAGGTCTCACCATGTTGTCCAGGCTGGTCTCTAACTCCTGGGCTCAAGTGATCTGCCTGCCTCAGCCTTCCAAAGTGCTGGGATTATAGGTGTGAGTCACCATGTCTGGCCTGGAGGCCTTTTAAAAAAAAACAAAAAAAAAAACAAAAAAAAAAAACAGTGGATTAGGATACAGAGAACGTTAGTGTCAGGTTCACAACTACGCCAATTGTCATGCTGGGGTCCGAGGGGAGTGGGTAGATGAGCAGAAAGAACACCCAGGGGGACCGTAAGCAGGTGAAAGATGATTTTATTCAGCAGCAGCTCTCATCAACAGCTCTCTCCAACAGCTCTCTCACACTGTCCGCCCTGTCTCGGCTGCTGGCTCCCACACACAGCTGCGTGGCTGGCTCTCCCTTGCCTTCAGGGTCAGCAGCTAAACTCTTTCTCTCTCTTGGCACGAGCAAGCCAAGCTGTGTCCTGGCTCCCCTCTGTCTGTCTGCAAAGATGGACTGCTTTGACTCTCTTTCTCTTTCTCTGGGCTCCATCATGCCTGTACATTGTTATCAGGGCAATTATACCTTTTACAGACAGTAGTGGCTTAGAGCCAAGGGATGGCCTTCCCATGTTATGGCTACACGGCTGTGATAACAAGTGGAGTTATACGCCTGTGCTCTAAACTCACTGATTCACTCGGGATGTTTACAGTGGCCTATCCTTGACCAAAGCACAGCCATATTCCTTACAGTGAGTAATGAGAAAGAATGAAGGAGATACACAGAGAGAAAGAGTGAGAGCTGGCAAGAGGGCTTCCTAAGTTCTCTACAACACTGTAATCCTTGGCTCCAGGTTCTTCCTGAGGTTCTACCACTTCCTAGCCCTGGAGTTTCATGAGATGACCTGTATTCTTATATAAATTTATTTTTATCTTGCTTAAATCTAGTATAATTCTGTTGCATGCAAACCACAGTCCTAATGGCACTAGAGAACAATAAAAGAACATTTCAATAGAATTTAAATTTGGTACGATTTTTTGAAAATTCAATTTGTAGAATGTTGCAGGAGCATATATTTTTGTTTGAAGCTGGATGTCCCTGACAATAGAGTATGTGAAATTTCATAAATATTAAATTACATCTGTATTCTAATAATCTACATAGTAATAAATCATGTCAGTTGTATAGGACTTCCTAGTCCCTTGCTTTTTGGTTAGGTTTCAGTGGCAGAGGGAAAAAAATTACTACTCCTTTGTACAGAAATGGATTTATTGTAGCCAGGCACAGTGGCTCACACCTGTAGTCTCAGCACTTTAGGAGGCCGAGGTGGGTGGATTGCCTGAGGTCAGGAGTTCGAGACCAGCCTGGCCAACACAGTGAAAACCCGTCTCTACTAAAAACATAACAAATTAGCTGGGCGTGGTGGTGGGCACCTATAATCCCAGCTACTCAGGAGGCTGAGGCAGGAGAATCACTTGAACCCCAGGAGATGGAGGTTGCAGTGAGCTGAGATCACACCATTGCACTCCAGCCTGGGCACAAGGGCAAAATTCCTTCTCAAAAAAAAAAAAAAAAAGACATGGATTTAATGCAAGCTATTAAATGGCTTACAATATGATTAGATGGGCTGGGGAAACTGTAGGCCAGTCTTCCAGAAACAACTCTCAAAGCCACACTCTAGAGCTGAGCTGTAAAGGAAGCTGCTGCTCCCACTAAGAATAGGAAACTACCAGCTGAATCAGGGATTAACACCTAGTAGCCACCAGCTCTCTGAAATCATGCCACTTCTTCCACTTCAGGAAGCTCCTGCCAAATTAGGGAGCCATCACTTGCACTTCCAGGTCCAGACCAAACAGCTCTATGACCACTGGGACCAGAAAGATGGATTCCTAAAACTCTTTCTCCCCTGGAACCATAGAGAAGGTGAGTCTGCAGGTAGGGGAAATTACCATATACTGTATGAGGGAATTATTAGGAGCTCAGTTCCTTTTCAGGTCCCATGTGAATGCATTTGATTGAAGGAACCTAAGTCTCATTTAGAACTCTAACAGCAAAGGAACCTGGGAAACATAGTTTAAGCTTTTCAGTCTCTGCATTCCAGGAAGACACACCATAATGACATTGGAACAGATGATGAATGAGCTGGTCACAGAATAAGCCACACCCTAATTTACCACACAGTTGTAAAACAAAAATTATACTTTTGTGAACAAAATGTAAACATGAGCAAACAAGCAATAATACAGTAGTTCACTGTACTTGTCAGATTAATGCTGCATAATTTAGACTTCCTCTGTTTCTACCAATGTTATACATCCATTCCTACTTAGGCAACTGGAATGGAATTTAACATCTGAATGATTATGATAAGTAAAGAGATTTATTCACTCACTTGTTTATTCAATGATATTTTTGGGTGTCTGCTGTGTGTGTATCAGGCATTACTTCTGTGCTGGGTTACAACAGGGAATAATGAATATTACATCTTACCGGGTCAAGTGATATGGTTTGGCTGTGTCCCCACCTAGATCTCGATTTGAATTGTATCTCCCAGAATTCCCATATGTTGTGGGAGGAACGCAGGGGAGGTAATTGAATCATGGGGGCCAGTCTTTCCTGTGCTATTCCCGTGATAGTGAATAAGTCTAACGAGATCTGATGGGTTTATCAGGGGTTTCTGCTTTTCCTTCTTCCTCATTTTCTCTTGCTGTTGCCATGTAAGACGTGCCTTTCACCTCCCACCGTGATTCTGAGGCCTCCCCAACCATGTGGAACTGTAAGTCCAATTAAACCTCTTTTTCTTCGCAGTCTCGGGTATGTCTTTATCAGCAGCATGAAAACAGACTAATACAGTAAATTGGTACCAGTAGAGTGGGGTGTTACTGAAAAGATACCTGAAAATGTGGAAGCGACTTTGTAACTGGGTAGCAGGCAGAGATTGGAACAGTTTGAAGGGCTCAGAAGAAGACAGGAAAATGTGGGAAAGTTTGGAACTCCCTAGAGACCTGTTGAATGGCTTTGTCCAAAATGCTGATTATGATATGGACAATAAAATCCAGGCTAAGGTGGTCTCAGATGGAGATGAGGAACTTGGGAACTGGAGCAAAGGCGACTCTTGTTATGTTTTAGCAAAGAGACTGGTGGCATTTTGCCCCTGCCCTAGAGATTTGTGGAACTTTGAACTTGACAGAGATGATTTAGAGTACCTGGTGGAAGAAATTTCTATTTGTTTTATTTTGCTTTTTTGAGACAGAGTCTAGCTTTGTCACCTAGGCTGGAGTGCAGTAGTGCAATTTCAGCTCACAGCAACCTCCACCTCCCAGGTTCAAACGATTCTCTTGCCTCAGCCTCCAGAGTAGCTGGGATTAGACACCTGCCACCACACCCAGCTTTTTTTTTTTTTTTTTTTTCTGTATTTTTAGTAAAGACAGGGTTTCACCATGTTGGTCACGCTGGTCTTGAACTCCTAACCTCAAGTGATCCATCCGCCTCGGCCTCCGAAAGTGCTGGGATTACAGGTGTGAGCCACCACGCCGGGCCAGGCAGAAGAAATTTATAAGAAGCAAAGCCTTCAAGAGGTGACTTGGGTGCTGTTAAAGGTATCCAGTTTTATAAGGGAAACAAAGCATAAGAGTTTGGAAAATTTGCAACCTGACTATACAATAGAAAAGAAAAATCCATTTTCTGGGGAGAACTTCAAACCAGCTGCAGAAATTTGCATAAGTAGCAAGGATCCTAATGTTAATCCCCAAGACTGTGGGGAAAATGTCTCCAGACCATGTCAGAGAGCTTCACGGCAGCCCTGCCAACACAGGCCCAGAGACCACTCAGGAGGAAAAAGTGGTTTCAGGACAAGGCCCAGGGTCCTAGTGCTGTGTGCAGTCTAGGGACTTGGTGCCTGTGTCCCAGCCACTCCACCCGTGGCTGAAAGGGGCCAGTGTATGGCTTGAGCCGTGGCTTCAGAAGGTGAAATCCCCAAGCCTCGGCAGCTTCCACGTGGTGTTGAGCCTGCGGGTGCACGGAAGTTAAGAACTGAGGTTTGGGAACCTCCACCTAGATTTCAGAAGATGTATGGAAACACCCGGATGCCCAGGCAAACATTTGCTGCAGGGGTGGGGCCCTCATGGAGAACCTCTGCTAGGGCAGTGCAGAAGGGAAATGTGGGGTCGGAGCCCCCATACACAGTCCCTACTGGGGACACTGCCTAGTGGAGCTGTGTGAAGAGGGCCACCATCCTCCATATCCTAGAATGGTAGATCCACTGGCAGCTTTCACCGTGCATCTGGAAAAGCCGCAGACACTCAATGCCAGCCCATGAGAGCAGCTTGGAGAGAGGCTGTACCCTGCAAAACCACAGGGGCAGAGCTGCCCAAGACCATGGGAACACACCTCTTGCATCCGTGTGACTTGGATGTGAGACATGGAGTCAAAGGAGATCATTTTGGGACTTTAAGATTTGACTGCCCTGACTGGGTGCTGTGGCTCACGCCTCTAATCCCAGCACTTTGGGAGGCTGAGGCAGGCAGATCATGAGGTCAGGAGATCGAGATCATCCTGGCTAACACCGTGAAACCCCATCTCTACTAAAAAATACAAAAAGATTAGCTGGGCATGGTGGCAGGCACCTGTAGTCCCAGCTACTCGGGAGGCTGAGACAGGAGAATGGTGTGAACCTGGGAGGCGGAGCTTGCAGTGAGCTGAGATCGTGCCACTGCACTCCAACCTGGATGACAGAGCGAGACTCTGTCTCAAAAAAAAAAAAAAAAAAAAAAGATTTGACTGCCCTGCTGGATTTTGGACTTGCATGGGCCCTGTAACCCCTTTGTTTTGGCTAAGTTCTCCCATTTGGAACAGCTGTATTTACATAATACCTGTACCCCCATTGTATCTAGGAAGTAATTAGTTTGCTTTTGATTTTACAGGCTCATAGGCGGAAGGACTTGCCTTGTCTCAGATGAAACTTCGGACTGTGGACTTTCAGGTTAATGCTGAAATGAGTTAAGACTTTGGGGGACTGCTGGGAAGGCATGATTGGTTTTGTAACATGAACACGTGAGATTTGGAGGGGCCAGGGTTGGAATGATAAGATTTTGCTGTGTCCCCACCCAAATTTTGACTTGAATTGTATTTCCCAGAATTCCCACATGTTGGGGGAGGGACCCAGGGGAGGTAACTGAATCGTAGGGCTTGGCCTTTTCCGTGCTATTCTCATGATAGTGAATAAGTCTCACAAGATCTGATGGGTTTATCAGGGGTTTCCACTTTTGCTTCTTCCTCATTTTCTCTTGCCGCCACTGTATAAAGAAGTGCCTTTTGCCTCCCGCCATGATTCTGAGGCCTCCCCAGCCATGTGGAACTATAAGTCCAATTAAACCTCTTTTTCCTCCCAGCCTTATGTCTTCATCAGCAGCATAAAAACAGACTAATACATCAAGATTCCTTATGAAAATTCTCTTTATCCCTTATAAGGCTGAAATGATTCAGAGGGTTCTGTTGACAGAGACAAAAACAAAGCAGCTGCAGTGGTTGATTACCCTTAAATATTTGGCTTTTTTTTTTTTTGAGACGGAGTCTCACTCTGTCGCCCAGGCTGGAGTGCAGTGGCCAGATCTCAGCTCACTGCAAGCTCCGCCTCCTGGGTTTACGCCATTCTCCTGCCTCAGCCTCTGAGTAACTGAGACTACAGGTGCCCGCCACCTCACCCGGCTAGTTTTTTGTATTTTTTAGTAGAGACGGGGTTTCACCGTGTTAGCCAGGATGGTCTCGATCTCCTGAACTCGTGATCCGCCCATCTCGGCCTCCCAAAGTGCTGGGATTACAGGCTTGAGTCACCGTGCCCAGCAAATATTTGGCTTTTTTAACCCAAAGAGTACAAACTTTTGGTCAAAGCATGTAATAAAATGTAAATCAACTATTGCCTTAAAGATTGGGTAAAAATCTACATTTAAGATTTAAAAAAAAAAAAACCTTCCTTGACCAAAATTTCATCATGATTTCATGATCCATAAGCATTGTGCCTTGTATGCCAACTAATCTCTGGCAGTGGATAGTGGAAGTACATGTATAATTAATCTTTCCTCACACTGAAATCACTCAACCAACACAGTCTTTCAAGGATTAGATAGCTGTGCTATCTTGTTTGTGTTTTTACTCCAATTTGTATGGATGAGAAAGTCCATAAAGTACAGAGAAAATGTAAAAGAAACTTTCAGGCACCTGTTGGAATTATTACTAATGTAATTCCTGATTTATTTCTGCTATGGTTTCAATGTGTCCCCCAAAGTTCATGTGTTATAAAATTAATCTTTAAGGCCAGGCACAGTGGCTCATGCCTGTAATCCCAGTGCTTTGGGAGGCCGAGGAGGGAGGATCACCTGAGGTCAGGAGTTTGAGACAAGCCTGACCAATATGATGAAACTATGTCTCTATTAAAAATACAAAAATTAGCTGGGCATGGTGGCAGGCACCTGTAATCCCAGCTACTCGGGAGGCTGAGACAGGAGAATTGCTTGAACCTGGGAGGCAGAGGTCACAGTGAGCCGAGATCACGCCATTGCACTCCAGCCTGGGCAACGAGAGTAAAACTCTGTCTCAAAAATTAAAAATTAATCTTTAAGGCAACAGTCTTGGGAAGTGGGGCTTGATAAGAGGTGGTTAGGTTCTGAGGGCTCTGCTGTCATCAATGGATTAATGTTGTTATCGCAGGAGCAGGTTAGTTATCATGATAGTGGGTTGTTATAAAAGCGAGTTCGGCCACCTCTTGCTCTCTTGCTCTCACGTGCCCTCTCTTGCCTTTCCACTTTTCACCATGAGATGTTGCAGCAAAAAGGCCCTCACCAGAGGCAGACTCTCAATGTTGGACTTCACAGCCTCCAGAACTGTAAGAAATAAATTTCTGTTCTTTTAAAATTACCCAGTCTGGGCATGGTGTCTCACACCTGTAATCCCAGCACTTTGCAAGACTGAGGCTGGTAGATTGCTTGAACCCAGGAGTTCAAGACCAGCCTGGGCAACATGGCAAAACTCCATCTCTACAAAAAATACAAAAATCAGCCAGGTGTGGTGGTATGTACCTGTGGATCCAGCTACTTGGGAGGCTGAGGTGGGAGGATCACTTGAGCCCAGGAGGTTGAGGCTGCAGTGAGCTGTGATCATGCCACTGTATTCCAGCCTGGGCAACAGAATGAGACCCTGTCTCAAATAAAATAAAATAAAATAAAATAAAATAAAATAAAATAAAATAAAATAACCCAGTCTGTGGTATTCTGTGATAACAACACAAAATGCATGAAGACAATGCCAAACCAAAAGAAAAGAAAAAATTGTTCATGAATATGCTGATTTGTTTATTCAGTATTCATCACAAAACTAACTATTTTGTGATTAGCTATCCATTGCTACATAATAAATTATCCCAGAACTTAGAGGCTTAAGACAACAATCTTTTTTTTTTTTTTTTTGAGACGGAGTCTCGCTCTGTCGCCCAGGTTGGAGTGCAGTGGCCGGATCTCAGCTCACTGCAAGCTCCGCCTCCCGGGTTCAGGCCATTCTCCTGCCTCAGCCTCCGAGTAGCTGGGACTACAGGCGCCCGCCACCATGCCCGGCTAAATTTTTTGTATTTTTAGTAGAGACGGGGTTTCACCATGTTAGCCAGGATGGTCTCAATCTCCTGACCTCGTGATCTGCCCATTTCGGCCTCCCAAAGTGCTGGGATTACAGGCTTGAGCCATCGCGCCTGGCCAACAACAATCATTTATTATCTCTCACAGGATATAAGTTGGTGTGGTGGTCTGGCTGAGAATCCCTTGTGAGGTTACAGTTCAGATGTCAGCCAGAACTGCAGCTATCTGAAAGCTTGACTGGGGCTGGAGGATCCACTTTCAAGGTAGCTTTCTCCCATCGCTGGCAAGTGGGTGCTGGCTGTTTGTGGGAGGCCTCAATTCCTCTCTAGGTGATACCTGGAGAGGAATTGAGGCCTCCCACAGAATCTGGCTAATTCTTAGCCAGAGCCACCATACCAAGTTATATGCGTTGTTTTAAGCCTCTAAGTTCTGGGGAAATTTGTTATGTAGCAATAGACGAATAATAATACAATAATTTTGCGAAGAATGCTGAGTGAATGAATTAGCATATTTATGAGCAATTTTTTGTTTGCTTTCTTTTGGTTTGGCATTGACTTAATCCATTTTGTGTTGCCATGACATAATACCACAGGGGTGTTCTGGTTTTCCTCAGTGACCTCCCAGCATGGTGTGACTTCCCCTGAATGAGTGATCCAAGAGTGAGAAAATGCAGGGAGGAAGCTGTATCTTCTTTAACCTAGCCTCAGAAGTCACACACAGTCACTTCCACCACAGTCTATTTGTTAGAAGGAAGTCACTAAGTCTGGCCTTACATTCACGAGGAGGAGAAACAAAGAGTGCCTTTGAAAAAAAGAGTGTTGGGCCAGGCACAGTGATTCACGCCTGTATCTCAGCACTTTGGGAGGCTGAGGTGGATGGATCATGAGGTCAAGAGTTCGAGACCAGTCTGGCCAACATAGTGAAACCCCATCTCTACTAAAAATACAAAAAAAAAAAAAAATAGCCAGACATGGTGGCAGGCACCTGTAATCCCAGCTACTTGGGAGGCTGAGGCAAGGAGAATCTCCTGAACCCGAGAGGCGGAGGCTGCAGTGAGCCAAGATGGTACCACTGTACTCCAGCCCCAGAGACAGTGCGAGACTCTGTCTCAAACAAAACAAAACAAAACAAAACAAGAGTGTTAAAACATTTGTGGACTCTTTTTTTTTTTTTTTTTTTTTTTCTGAGACAGGGTCTCACTCTGTTGCCTGGACTGGAGTGCAGTGTGGCACAATACAAAAATTAGCCAGGCCTGGTAGCATGCGCCATGAGGCTCACTGCTGCCTCAACTTCCTGGGCTCAAGTGATTATCCTAACCCAACCTTTTGGGTAGCTGGGACTACAAGCATGCACCACCATACCTGGCTAATTTTTTTTATTTTTTTGTAGAGATGAGGGTCTCACTATGTTGCCTAAGCTGGTCTTGCACTCCTAGGCTCAAGCAATCCTCCTGCCTTGGCGTCCCAAAGTGCTGGGATTACAAGTATGGGCCACTGTGCCTGGCCTGTGGACATTTTTTTGCTACCACAACTATTTTGTGTAAGTACTGGGATAAATGCTGGGAGACCCGGTTTATAAAACAGGCATGGTCCTTCTGAAACTTACAGACAAGAAAGAGGAGAGAGGCTTTAATCAAATGAACACACAAATAAATGTAAAGTTACAACTGTGATAAGTTCTTGAAGGAATGATACACAGTGTGATGAGAGAGAATGATGGGGGATCTAGGGTATATCCAAAGAAGTGATGTTTTAGTCAAGAGCCGAAGGAAGACTAAGGGCATCCCAAGCAGAAAGAAGGGCACGTGCCTCCTATGGTAAGGAAGAACATGGCATGATGGAGGGTCTAAAAGGAGGCTATTGTGTCTGGAGCAGAGTGCAATGAAGACTGGAGAGGGAGGCAGGGACCCCCCACAAACTGGGCCCTGAGTCTGAGTGACCATGTGACCCTGGGACAGATGCTCCAGGCCACCTAACCCCCTCTTTTTATATTGCACCCACATATGAAGCTGCAGGAGCCCAGTACCCTGTTATTACCAAATCACTAGAGAAAGGCTCTCAACCACACTTGGCCTGTGTGTACCTCTTTCACCAAGGAATGCCTAAGATGAATTCCACCCAAAGGTGTCGCCTTACCTTTCTAACTCTCCTTGTAACTCTCTACCTGTTCTATACATCCTTTCAACTGACCCAGCCTCCTTCTTTGCTTTGGTCCCCAATCACTCCTCTGTATCCTCTTGAACTTCCACTCTAAGACCTACAAACTCCCTCAGATACCTATATCACCAAGGTTTTCTTAGAGTGGAACCTGCACTTCTATCTAAACAAAAATCTGGAGATGATTCTGGGCAGTTGGCAGAATAGGAAGAACCAAGAATATATCTCCCCACCTAGACAACAATTGCACTGTTAGATTCTGTCTAAAGTAAGTATTTTGGAACTCCAGGGTCTACTGAAGGCTTGCAACTTCCAGGGGAAGACTTGGTGATAAACTGTAGTTAATTTCAGTAAATTTCAACTGTTAGCACAGGAGCAGCTACCCATCTCCCACCCCCAAGGAGAATGATACGATGTGTTCCTGGAGCAACCTGCATATAGTTTGTGGGAACCAGGATGGCTCTATTCTCCAAATGTCAGGGATCTGTGCTCTGATTGCTCATTACTGCTTCTGGTCACAGATGTGCAGACAGAGTCACAAGGCCATTGCTGTTGCACCTCCCTCCATTGCCACAAGTCCCTCCTCTACAGTTGAAGTGACTTCCTGGAGATTTAAAGGCCCAGCCAGGATCCTTTTCTTCTCTCTTCCAATTTTTCTCCTTTTGGGAACCAGACACTGAAGACTAGGACATTAAAAAACAATTGCATATAAATTGGTTTTTATATGTTAAAATATATAAATTAAAATTTAAAAGTGTGCATGCCTAGGAAAAGGTGCAGTTTCAGAAAAGACCTGGGAAGACCTTAAGTTTTCATCTCAGGCTGATCTTTGACACAAAGACTGCCTGCGAAATTAAATAAATAAATAAATAAACAAAAACAATAACAAACCCCAGCAAACCCTGAAGAGAATCTGATTTCCAGAGTTTCCACATCAGATGCAAATGCCCAGTTTTCAACAATAGAATTACAAAACATTTTTGAAAAGCCAGGAAAATATGGCCCAAAGGAAAAAATAAATAAACAGAAACTATCCCTGAAAAAGACTAGATGGGTGATGTACTAGAGAAAGACTTTGTTTTATTTTATTAGAGATAGGGTTTCATGCTCTGTCACCCAGACCAGAGTGCAGTGGCCCTTATTTATTTATTTATTTTTTTATTGTGGAGACAGAGTCTTGCTATGTTGCCCAGGCTGGTCTCAAACTCCTGGCCTCAAGTGATCCTCCTGCCTCAGCTCCCAAGGTGCTAAGATTATAGGCACAAGCCACAGCACCCCACCTGCAGTGGATCTTCACAGTTGTGATCACAATGCGCTACAGCCTTGAACTCCTGGGCTCAAGTGATCCTCCCTTCTCAGCCTCCTGAGTAGCTTGAATTACAAGCATGAGTCACTGTGCTGGCAAGAAAATCTTTAAAACAACAGTTTTAAATATGTTCAAAGAACGAAAGGAAGATGTGGAGAAAGCCAAGAAAACAATGTATGAACAAAATAGTAATATAAATAAAGAGATTTTTAAAAATCTACAAAAAGGAAATTATGAAGCTTAAAAGTGCAATAACCAAAAAGAAAAATTCATTAGAGGGATTCGAAGGCAGATTTAAGCAGGCAGAAGAGTCAGTGAACTGAAGGTGGGACAATGAAAATTAGTGAGTCTAGAGAACAGAAAAAAAAAAGAAAAGTTGAAGGAAAGTGAACAAAGCCTAAGGGACCTTTGGGACACCATGAAGCTGACCAACACACATATTGTGGGATTCTCAGAAGGAGAAGAAGAGAGAGAAAGGGGGAAGGAGAGAATATTTGAATAAATAATGACAAAAAACATTCCAAATTTGATTAAAGATATGAATGTAAACATCCAAGAAGCTCAATGATATCCTAGTAACATGCATTCAAGGAGACCCACACTGAGACATCATAATAAAAATTTCAACAGCCAAATACAAAATGAGAGAAACAGCAAAAAACAGCTCATCACATACAGGGGATCCTCAATAAGGTTATCAGCACATATTTCATCAGAAGCTTCGGAGGCCAGAAGGCAGTGGGCTGATATATTCAAAGTGCTAAAAGAAAAGAACTGTACACCAAGAATTCTATATCTGTCAAAACTGTCCTTTAGCCAAGTGTGGTGGCTCATGCCTGTAATCTTAACACTTTGGGAGGCTGAGGTGGGCAGATCACCTGAGGTCAGGAGTTCGAGACCAGCATGGCCAACATGGTGAAACCCCATCTCTACTAAAAATACAAAAATTAGCTGCGTGTGGTAGTAGATGCCTATAATACCAGCTACTCTAGAGGCTGAGATGGGAGAATCACTTGAACCTGTGGGGCAGAGGTTGCAGCAAGCTGAAATCATGCCCCTTCACTCCAGCCTGGGCAAAAGAGCAAAACTCCATCTCAAAACAAACAAACAAACAAAATGTCCTTCAAAAGTGAGGGAGAAATTAAGATATTCCTAGATGAACAAAAGCTGAGGGAGTTAATTACCACTAGACCAGCTTTGCAAGAAATGCTTAAGGGAGTCCTGCAAGGTGAAATGAAGAAACACTAGACAATAACTTGAAGGTATATGAAGAAATAAATACCTCATTAAAAGTAAATATGTAGGCAATTATAATAAGTTAGTATTATTATAACAATAGTTCATAAGTCCACTTTTTGTTTTCTTTATTTTTTAAATTAAAGATAAGGTTTCTCTCTGTTGTCCAGGCTGGAGTGCAGTAGTGTGATCACAGCTCACTGCAGTCTTGACCTCCTAGGTTCAAGTCAACCTCCCATCTCAGCCTTTCAAGTAGCTGAGACTACAGGTATGTGCCATCATGCCCAAACTAATTTTATTTGTTATTTTTTAGTAGAGATAAGGTATCACTATGTTGCCCAGGCTGGTCTCAAACTCCTGGACTCAAGCAATTCTCCCACCTTGGCCTCCCAAAGTACTGGGATTACGGGTGTACGTGACTGCACCTGGCCAAACTTTTTGTTTCCTACACACTTTAAGAAATTAATACATTAAAAAACAATTAGTCAAGGCCAGGCATGGTGGCTCATGCCTGTAATCCCAGCACTTTGGGAGGCCAAGGTGGGTGGATCACTTGAGGTCAGGAGTTCAAGACCAGCCTGGCCAATATAGTGAAACCCTGTCTCTACTAAAAAAAAAAAAAATTAGCTGGGCATGGTAGCATATGCCTGTAGTTCCAGCTACTTGGGAGGCTGAGGCAGGAGAATCACTTGAACTTGGGAGGTGGAGGTTGCAGTGAGCAGAGATCACAGCATTGCACTCCAGCCTATGCAACAGAGTGAGACTCCATCTCAAAAAATAATAATAATAATTAGTCTAAAGGCTAGTATTATTGTAGTTTTGGTTTCTAACTCTACATTTTGTTTTCTACATAACTTAAGAGATAAATGCACTTTTAAAAATGATTAGTTTATGTTTTGTGGCATAAGGATATAAAGATATAATTTTGTGAAATCAGTAACTGAAAAGAGTGGGGAAAAAGCTGTAGAGGAGCAGAGTTTTTGTGTGTTATTGAGGCTAAGCTAGTGCAAAATCAAATTAGAGTGTTATTACATTAAGATGTTAAATATAATCCCCATGGTAAGAAAAAAGTCGTAGAATATACAGAAAAGCAGGCCAGGTATGGTGGCTCATGCTTGTAATCCCAATGACTTGGAAGACCGAGGCAAGAGGATCACTTGAGCCCAGGAGTTTGAGGTTACAGTGAACTATGACCATGCCACTGTTCTCCAGCCTGAGTGACAGAGCAACACTCTGTTTCTAAAACAAAACAAAATAATTTAAAACCACATGATTCAACTATATGCTGTCTACAAGAAACTCACTTTAGATCCAAAGACACACACAAATGGAAAGTGAAAGGATGGAAAAGGTATTCCATGCAAATAGTAACCAAAAGAGACAAAACAAATACCAGACAATATAGACTTTATTATTAATACTATTATTAGTTTGAGACAGTATCTTGCTCTGTCACCTGAGGTTGGAGTACAGTGGCATGATCATAGCTTGCTGTAACCTCAAACTCTAGGTTCAAGTGCTCCTCCCACCTCAGCCTCCCTAATAGCTAGGACAGGTACATGCCACCATGCCTGGCTAAATTTTTAAAAACATTTTGTCTCTACAAAAACAACAACAACAAAAATTAGCCAGGCATGGTAGCATGTGCCTGTAGTTCCAGCTATTTGGGAGGCTGAAGTGGGAGGATGGCTTGAGCCCAGGAAGCAGAGGTTGCAGTGAGCCAAGATGGTGACACTACATTCCAGAGGGGCAACAGAGTGAGACCCTGCCGAAAGAAAGGAAGGAAGGAAGGAAGGAAGGAAGGAAGGAAGGAAGGAAGGAAGGAAGGAAGGAAGGAAGGAAGGGAGGGAGGGAGGGAGGGAGGGAGGGAGGGAGGGAAGGAAAGAAAGGAAGAGAGAAAGAAAAAGAGAAAATCCCTAGATATAATGGCTTCACTGGTTAATTCTACCACACATTTAAAGAAGAACTAATATCAGTGCTTCTCAAACTTTCATTAAAAATTCAGGATGAAGGAATACTTCCTAACTCATCCTATGAGGCCAGCATTACCCAGATACCAAAATTAAACAAAGACATCACAAACAAAAAACAAAAACAAAAACAAAAACCATGGACCAATATCTCATATGAACATTGACACAGAAATTCTCAACAAAATACCAGCAAACCAAATTCAGCCACATATTAAAAGGATGATGTAACACAAACAAATGGAATTTATTCCTGGAATGCTAGGATGGTTCGACATATGAAAATTGAAAAATGTTATATACCACACTAACAGAATGCAAGGAAGTAAAATACATGATCTTCTCAATTGATGCAGAAAAAGAACAGACAAAATTCGATACCCTTTCACAATAAAAAGCACTTGAAAAACTAAGAATAAAGGAAAACTACATCAACATAATAAAAACCATATGTGAAAAACCCACAGGAAACAACATACTCAATGGAAGAAGACTGAAAGCTTTTCCCCTAAGATCAGGAACAAGACAGGATTCCCACTTTTTTTTTTATTTTCCAGATCTGCAGCAGGAAGGGATGCCAACTTTCACCATGTCTGTTTCACCACTTCTGTTCAGCATAATGGTGGAAGTTTTAGCCAGAGCAATTAGGCAAGCAAAAGAAAAAGCATACAAATTGGACAAGAGGAATAAAATTATCTGTTTGCAGATCATGTGATTTTATATGTAGAAAACCCTAAATATTTCACAAAAAAAAACTATTTAATAAATGAATCAGCAAAGTAGCAGGATATACAGTCAATATGCAAAAGCAGTTGCATTTCTTTTTTTGAGACAGAGTTTTGCTCTTGTTGCCCAGGCTGGAGTAAAATGGCACGATCTTGGCTCACTGCAACCTCCACCTCCCAGGTTCAAGCGATTCTCCTGCCTCAATCTCCTGAGTAGCTGGGATTACAGGCGCGTACCACCACACCTGGCTAATTTTTGTATTTTTAGTAGAGACAGGGTTTCACCATGTTGGCCAGGCTGGTCTCAAACTCCTGACCTCAGGTGATCCACCTGTCTCGGCCTCCCAAAGTGCTGGGATTATGGGCGTGAGCCACCGCGCCTGGCAGCAGTTGCATTTCTGTACACTAACAGTGAATAATCTGAAAAGGAAACTGTGAAAACAATTCCATTTACAATGCTTAGGAACTAAGTTAACCAAAGGAGTGAAAGATTTATACAATGAAAACAGCAAAACATTGCTGAAAGAAATTAAAGAAGTTATAAATGGAAACACATCACTTGTTCATGTATTGGAAGACTTCATATTGTTAAAATTACCATACTACCCAAAGCAATCTACAGATTCAATGCAGTCCTTATCAAAATCCCAATGACATTTTTAAATAGAAAAATCCATTTTAAAAGTGATATAGGGGCTGGGTACAGTGGCTCATTCCTGTAATCACAGCACTTTGGAAGGCCAAGCGGGGAGAACCTCTTGAGGTGAGGAATTTGAGACTGCAGTGAGCTATGATTGTGCTGCTGCATTCCAGCCTGGGTGTAGTGGCACAATCGTAGCTTACTGCAGTCTCAAAGTGGCATAGCCATTGTATCTAGGGATTTTCTTTCTTCCTTTTCTTTTTTCTTTTCTTTTCTTTTTTTTTTTTTTTTTTTGTTGTTGTTGTTGTTGTTGTTGCTGTTGTTGTTTGAGACAGGGTCTTACCCTGTCACACATTCTGGAGTGCAGTGACACCATCCTGGCTCACTGCAACCTCCACTTCCCAGGCTCAAGCCATCCTCCCACGTCTGTCTCTTAAGTAGCTTGCAGCAGAGCAAGACTCTGTCCATGAAAAAATAAATAAATGGCTGGGCACAGTGGCTCACGCCTGTAATCCCAGCACTTTGGGAGGCTGAGGAGGGTGGATCACCTGAGGTCAGGAGTTCAAGACCAGCCTGGCTAATGGGGCGAAACTCCATCTCTACTAAAACTACAAAAATTAGCCAGGTGTGGTGGTGTGCACCTGTAGTCCCAGCTACTCAGGAGGCTGAAACAGGAGAATCGCTGAACCCAGGAGGCGGAGGTTGCAGTGAGCCAAAATCATGCCACTGCATCCCAGCCTGGGTGACAGAGTAAGACTCAGCCTCCAAAAAAAAAAAATTAAATTAAATAAATAAATAAAAATTTTTTAAAATTCAGGCCATAAGTGATGGCTTACACCTGTAATCCCAGCACTTTGGGAAGCTGAGGTGGGAGGATCACTGGAGGCCAGGAATTCAAGACCAGACTGGGCAATATAATGAGACCCTATCTCCACAAAAAAACAAATACAAAATTAGCTGCACGTGGTGGTGGGGGTCTGTAGTCCCAGCTACTCTGGAGGTTGAAGTAGGAGGATCACTTGAGCCCAGGAGTTTGAGACTGCAGTGAGCCATGATCATGCTACTGCACTCCTGCTTGTGTGACAAAGCGAGACACAGTGACAAAAAAAAAAAAAAAGAAAAGAAAAAAAATTACTCAAGCCCTGTCCCACACAATGTGGAAGTCTGTGCCAAAAAACTTTGTGTTTTGTATATTCCTTGGAAAAATCTCATGTACCCCTTATCTCTGCTTCTCCTGTTCTCCAGCTCATAATGACTTCTCTATTTGGCTCAAGGTTCTTCCTTGGACCTTCCCATCTTCTCATTTACTCTTCTCACTGACCCACTCTCTCCAACTTTCTCAGTACTATTCCCCCAGGCTACCCCAAACTCCAAATTCCTCTCACTTCTTACTTTCTTGAGCAGAGCAATTCTGCTCACTTTATCTCATACCTCCCCCTCCATTCCTCACCCCTCCCAAGAATCATCGGCTGTTTCCTCAATAAAAAGAACCACCTGGCTGGGCGCGGTGGCTCACGCCTGTAATCCCAACACTTTGGGAGGCTGAGGTGGGTGGATCACTTGAGGTCAGGAGTTCAAGATCAGCCTGACCAATATGGTGAAACTCCATCTCTACTAAAAATACAAAATTATCTGGGCGTGGTGGCGCATGCCTGTAATCCCAGCTACTCGGGAGGCTGAGGCAGGAGAATAGCTTGAACCCTGGAGGCGGAGGTTGCATTGAGCTGAGATCATGCCAGGCTAAAGCCTGGGCAACAAGAGCGAAAAAGCAAGCAAAAAAACAACCACCTATCTGTGCCATTAATGTTGTCCCTTCCCTGGAAGTGATAATAAGCCAGGAATTATCTTTCTGAAAAGCAACGTTTTTCCTTCCCACTATTAAATAGAGAAAATCATTCCTTTACCATCATCTGCCCCTCCTCTGTGCCTCTGCATATACTGTTCCCTCTGCCTAGAACACCCCACACACTCCCCAACACCCTCGCTTGGCCCATCCATCCTACAAAACTTCAAGTCTCACTGAAACATTACCATCCCCAACACCTCTTACATTTGCCAACTGAATAAATACATTATGTGTTCTCGACTCTCAAATACAAACAGCATTCATCTCTGCAAAAAATCTTCAGCAAAAATAAAGCAAAATTGGCTCAAATTTAATCTCATGGGCCTCAAATTCTGAGCTACCATTACAGTAGTTTCTCCTCCTGCTGCTTTATTTCTAGAATTGTTATTAGCTCCTCTAAGGTGAAAGTTAGCCAAGACTGGATCATACTTCCCTTTCCTTCCACATGTTCATTAACTCCTTTAATTCCTGTATTTCCAGGATGGAGCACGCTGCTTGTCAGAAACCCAGCTGTTTTCCTGTGGTCTCTGTACCATTTTGTAAGACCTTTTTGGCATTTTGGCATTTGCTCAACATTTGTGGGTTTGCTTTCCTTCCTCTGCAAGTGAAATAGCTTCAATAGTAGCTAATAGCTAACAACACAATTCTTCTGATTTCTTAAAATTCTCCTCTAGATCATTTGGAAAAGAGCTGCTTTCACCTAAAGTAGCAAATTTAGGGAAAGGAATGCTCACATTTATCGAGATTCGGTTTTAAGGTAAAAACAGGTAACTATACACTATGGCACTAATACTTTAATAATTACTTGTGTTGTTGACTCTAATGCTAGTTTCCCATAGCATTCCCATATACATTGCAGGTTAGCAAAGCAAATATTTCATCAGCCCCAATCTTCCAGAAAATGTCATATATTTAACCCCTAACATATTGGTCATTTTTGTTGTTTCCTTTTCAGTACTTTATTAAAAACATTTTGAGCCGGGCGCAGTGGCTCAAGCCTGTAATCCCAGCACTTTGGGAGGCCGAGACAGGCGGATCACGAGGTCAGGAGATCGAGACCATCCTGGCTAACACGGTGAAACCCCGTCTCTACTAAAAATACAAAAAACTAGCCGTGCGAGGTGGCCGGCACCTGTAGTCCCAGCTACTCGGGAGGCTGAGGTAGGAGAATGGCGTAAACCTGGGAGGCGGAGCTTGCAGTGAGCTGAGATCCAGTCACTGCACTCCAGCCTGGGCGATAGAGCGAGACTCCGTCTCAAAAAAAAAAAAAAAAAAACATTTTGAAGTGTTTTCACAAAGTTTATGGTTTCCTTTTTCTTTTCTTTCTTTCTCTCCCTTTTTTCTTTCTCTTTCTTTCTTCTTTCTTTCTCCTTCCTTCCTTTTTCTTTCTTCTTTCTTTCTTTTTTTTTCTTTCTTTTCTTTCTTTCTTTCTCTCTTTTCTTTCTTTTCTTTCTTTCTTCTTTCTCTTTCTTTCTGTTTTTGCTTTTGAGACAGGGTTTCCCTCTGTTACCCAAGCTAGAGTGTAGTGATCATAGCTCACTGCAACCTCGAACTCCTGGGCTCTAGTGATCCTCCTGCCTCAGTCTCTTGAGTAGTTAGGACTACAGGCACATGCCACCACGTCTGACTAATTTTAAAAATTTTTTGTAGAGGCCAGGCACGGTGGCTCACGCCTGTAATCACAACACTTTGGGAGGCCTATGCAGGCAGATCATTTGAGGTCAGGAGTTTGAGACCAGCCTGGCCAACATGGTAAAACCCTGTCTCTACTAAAAATACAAAAATTAGCTGGGCGTGGTAGTGTATGCCTGTAATCCCAGCTGTATGGGAGGCTGAGGCAGGAGAATCGCTTGAATCTGGAAGGTGGAGGTTGTAGTGAGCTGAGATGGCGCCACTGCACTCCAGCCTCGGCAACAGAGCTAGACTGCATCTAAAAAAAAAAAGAATGGTTTTTATAGAGACAGGGTCTCACTATGTTGCCCAAGCTGGTCTCAAACTCCTGGCTTCAAGCGATCTTCCCACCTCAGCCTCCCAAAGTTCTGGGACTATAGGCAAGAGCCACTGTGCCGAGACTCCTTTGCCCATTTTTAAATTTAGTTATTTGTTTTCTCACTATTAAGTTGTACGAGTAGGCCGGGCGCGGTGGCTCAAGCCTGTAATCCCAGCACTTTGGGAGGCCGAGATGGGCGGATCACGAGGTCAGGAGATCAAGACCATCCTGGCTAACACGGTGAAACCCCGTCTCTACTAAAAAAATACAAAAAACTAGCCAGGCGAGGTGGCGGGCGCCTGTAGTCCCAGCTACTCGGGAGGCTGAGGCAGGAGAATGGCGTGAACCCAGGCGGCGGAGCTTGCAGTGAGCCGAGATCCGGCCACGGCACTCCAGCCTGGGCGACAGAGCGAGACTCCGTCTCAAAAAAAAAAAAAAAGAAAAAAAAAAGAAAGTTGTACGAGTACATGTTCTTTAATTTTTTTCCCTTGCAAATCAACACAGAATGAATTGAATAAACACCAATGGGCATCCAAATGAGAAGGAAGAGTCAGCACTTTCAGCATAACTTAATGGTGGCCACTGGATCTCAATTGTAATAAATTTATAAAACATACATTTTGTCACCACTATCAGCAATTTCATTTTTCCATTTCCCACTTATTTATTTATTATTATTATTTTTTTTTTTTGAGATACAGTCTCGCTCTGTCACCCAGGCTGGAGTGCAGAGACACGATCTCGGCTCACTGCAAGCTCCGCCTCCTGGGTTCATGTCATTCTCCTGCCTCAGCCTCCCAAGTAGCCAGGACTACAGGCACCCGCCACCACGCCCGGCTAATTTTTTGTATTTTTAGTAGAGACGGGGTTTCACCGTGTTAGCCAGTATGGTCTTGATCTCCTGACCTCGTGATCTGCCCACCTCAGACTCTCAAAGTGCTGGGATTACAGGTATGAGCCACCAGGCCCGGCCTTCCCACTTATTTATATAAAATACCAGTAAAATGCACAGAAAATTCAAATAGCTGTACAAATTGTCTTGTACTGACAACGTTGGCAAAATCAGACTGTTGCTTAGCACACTGTGAGATAAAAATGTTCACTTATCAGCAGATGTGCAAACATTCAACATGCTTTATTTAGGCCGGGCACGGTGGCTCATGCCTGTAATCTCAGCACTTTGGGAGGCCGAGGCGGGTGGATCACGAGGTCAGGAGATCGAGACCATCCTGGCTAAAACAGTGAAACCTCGTCTCTACTAAAAAAAAATACAAAAAAATTATCCCAGTGTGTTGGTGGGCGCCTGTAGTCCCAGCTACTTGGGAGGCTGAGGCAGGAGAATGGCGTGAACCCGGGAGGTGGAGCTTGTAGTGAGCAGAAATCATGCCACTGCACTCCAGCCTGGGCAACAGAGCCAGATTCTGTCTCAAAAAAAAGCAAGCATGCTTTATTTAGAGATATCAAAGTGTAATGCACAAAAGTACAGGTTGTAATTAAGTCAAGAACTACCCCTACTTCTCTTTTGACAATCTTTTTTAAAGTTAATGACACTAATAGTTTTTTGCAACAATTGTTCACCCGAGGATATTAAATGGAAAGTTCTTTTTAATGATGCGGATGTGAGGGAGCTAAAGACACGTCTGGGCCCAGAATGTTCGGAATAGCTTCCTTAAGGGAAATCCATGTTGCTGAGCCCATGCAGTCTTCACCCTCACAATAGCCACTTTGTTCATGAGTCCATTAAACAAACATTGGAGTGGCTGATGAAAGGGCATAGATTTGCTCCAAAATCTTAGAAGTCTATACTGTGATTCTCCTACTGGTGCTTACCAAAGGTTTTTTTGTTTGTTTGGTTTTTGTTTTTGTTTTTGTTTTTTTCACTTTTATTTTAGGTTCAAGGGTACATGTGCAGGTTTGTTATATCGGTAAACTCATGTCACAGAGGCTTGTTGTACAGATTATTTTGTCACCCAGGTACTAAGCCCAATACCCAATAGTTATTTTTTCTGATCCTCTCCCTCCTCCCACCCTTCACCCCCAAGTGGACCCCAGTGTCTTGTTCCCCTCCAAGTGTCCATGTGTTCTCATCATTTAGCTCCCACTTGTAAGTGAGAACATGTGGTATTTGGTTTTCTGTTCCACTTTAGTTTGTTAAGGATAATCGCCTCCAACTCTATGCACATTCCCACAAAAGACATGATCTCATTATTTTCTATGGCTGCATAGTATTCCATGTTGTATATGTACCACATTTTCTTTATCTAATATCATTGATGGGCATTTAGATTGATTCCAGGTATTTGCTGTTGTGAATAGTGCTGCAATGAACATTCGAGTGCATGTGTCTTTATGGTAGAACGATTTATATTCCTTTGGGTATATACCCAGTAATGGGATTGCTGGGTCAAATAGTTGTTCTGTTTTTAGCTTTCAGAGGAATCATCACACAACTTTCCACAATGGTTGACCTAATTTACACTCCCACCAACAGTGTATAAGCATTCTCTTTTCTCCACAACCTCGTCAGCATCTGTTATTTTTGACTTTTTTTTCTCTCTTTTGAGACTGAGTCTCACTCTGTTGCCTGGCTGAAGTGCAGTGGCACTATTTCAGCTCACTGTAACCTGTGCCTCCCAGGTTCAAGTGATTCTCCTGCCTCAGCCTCCTGAATAGCTGGGACTACAGGTGCACGCCACCACACCCAGCTAATTTTCGTATTTTTAGTAGAGACAGGGTTTCACCATGTTGGCCAGGATGGTCTCGATCTCTTGACCTCATGATCCACCCACCTCGGCCTCCCAAAGTGCTGGGATTACAAGCATGAGCCACCACACCCGGTTATTTGTTGACTTTAATAGTAGCCATTCTGACTGGTATGAGATGGTATCTCATTGTGGTTTTGATTTGCACTTCTCTAATGATCAATGATATTGAGCTTTTTTTCATATGTTTGTTGGCCGCATATATGTCTTCTTTTGAAAAGTGTCTGTTCATGTCGTTTGCTCACTATTTAATAGCATTGTTTGTTTTTTCCTTGTAAATTTGTTTAAGTTCCTTATAGATGCTGAATATTAGACCTTTGTCAGGTGCACAGTTTGCAAATATCCCATTCTGTATGTTGTCTGTTTACTCTGTTGATAGTTTATGCTGTTGTGCAAAAGCTCTTAAGTTCAATTCGATCCCATTTGTCAATTTTTGCTTTTCTTGTGATTGCTTTTGGCATCTTCAGCATGAAATCTTTGCCCATTCCTATGTCCAGAATGATATTGCCTAGGTTGTCTTCCAGGGTTTTTATAGTTTGGTGTTTTATATTTAAGTCTTTAATCCATCTTGAATTGATTTTTGTATATAGTGTAAGGAAGGGGTCCAGTTTCAATCTTCTGCATAGGGCTAGCCAGTTATTCCAGTACCATTTATTGAATAGGGAGCCCTTTCCCCATTGCCTGTTTTTGTCAGCTTTGTCAAAGATCAGATGGTTGTAGTTGTGTGGCCTTATTTCTGGGCTCTCTATTCTGTTCCATTGATTTGTGTGTCTGTTTTTATACCAATACCATGCTGTTTTGGTTATTGTAGTCCTGTAGCATAGTTTGGAGTTGGATAATGTGATGCCTCCAGCTTTGTTCTTTTTGCTTAGGATTACCTTGGTTATTTTTCAGGCTCTTTTTTGGTTCCATATGAGTGTGTGTGTGTGTGTGTGTGTGTGTGTGTGTGTGTGTGTGTTTGAGTGGAGTACAGTGGAATAATATTGGCTCACTGTAACCTCTGCCACCCAAGTTCAAGTGAATCTCGTGCCTCAGCCACCTGAGTAGCCAAGACTACAGATGTGTGCCCACCATGCCCTGCTAATTTTTGTATTTTTAATAGAGAATTTTTGTATTTTTAATAGAGACAGGGTTTTTCCATGTTGGTCAGGCTGGTCTCAAATTCCTGGCCTCAAGTGATCCGCCTGCCTCAGCCTCCCAAATTTCTGGGATTATAGGCATGAGCTGCTATGCCTGGCCCCATATGAATTTGTAAATAGTTTTTTCTAGTTGTGTGAAGAATGTTATTGGTAGTTTGATAGGAATAGTATTGAATCTGTGAATTGCTTTGGGCAGTATGGCCATTTTAATCTTCCTATCCATGAGTATGGAATGTTTTTCCATTTGTTTGTGTTATCTTTAATTTCTTTGAGCAGTGTTTTGTAATTCTCATTGTAGAGATCTTTCACCTCCCTGGTTAACTGTATTCCTAGGTATTTTATTCTTTTTGTGGCAATTGTGAATGAGATTGCATTCCTGATTTGGCCCTCAGCTTGATCGTTGGTGGATAAGAATGCTAGTGATTTTTGTACATTGATTTTGTTTCCTGAAATCTTGCTGAAGTTGTTTATCAGTTGAAGGAGCTTTTGGGTGAGACTATGGGGTTTTCTCGATATAGAATCATGTCTGCAAACAGGATTGAATATTCTTTATTTCTTTCTCTTGCCTGATTGCTCTGGCTAGGACTTCCAATCCTATGTTGAATAGGAGTGGCAAGAGAGGGCATCCTTGTCTTGTGCTGGTTTTCAAGGGGAATGCTTCCAGCTTTTCCCTATTCAGTATGATGTTTTGCCAAAGGTTTTATTGACCATCCACATTTGATACACACTCTTGAGTATCGCTGGATCTGCTGGATCATAAGGACCAAGTAGAATAGCATCTTACTCTATAGCCTAGACATATTACAGAGCCTTTTCTTGCTCTGATCCCCATTTGAAATTAGCAGCCTTATGTGTGACTCCTTAGAAGGTCCAAGCTAAAAATGTGTTTGCCTCCAAAATCCAACATTGTCTACCAAGTGTTTAATCATGGTAGATGGTGCATCAACTTCTGTCACTTTAGAAAGGTTATCTTAACAAGGGCCAGACCACTGAATCCTCAGAAATTTCTCTGAGGTGGCTGAGACGGCAGGCCCCTCAGGCTTATCTCACATTCTCTGGTTTGCTTATATATTACTAAGACTTCCAAATTGATTGCTACTTTCTGTTCATCAGATCTAGCAAGCATAAGGTCAATGTAATGGACAGGAGTCATGTTTTATGTAATGTCAAGACAATCAGGATTTCTGCTCACTGTAATATGGCAGAGAGCTTGAGAGCTGATACAGAAGCATCGAGACAGGACAGTGAATGTGTACTGTTGACCTTGCTAGGTAAAAATAAACTGCTTCTGTTAGTCCTTGCAACTTGGTATGGAGAGAAAAGCATTAGTCAGATCAACAGCTGCATAACAAATGCTAGAGGTTCTGCTGATTTGCTTTAGTAAAGACACTAATTTATAATAGAAGTTGCAATTGGAGTCACACCTGAACTAAGTTTTCTGAAATCCACAACCATTTCCCAATATCCATTCTGCTTTTGCCCAAGCCGAATAGGGGAATTAAATGGGCATATGATAGATATTCCCATGTTTCAAGTCTTTGATGTGATGACACTATTCTCTGTAATTCCCCTAGGAATGCAGCATTGCTTCTGGTTTGCTATGTTGGTAAGAAGGGGAAAGTTCCAGGCGGACTTCCTCTTAACTCTTTCTGCCATAATGACCCTGATCCCATGGATTTAGAGAGCCAGTGCAGGAATTCTGCCTCTGGTAGAATGTCTGTTCCAATTATTCTTTCAGGAACTGCGGAAATAACTACAGGATAAGCCCATAGACCAACTGGTTCCATATTTGGTAGGCCACAGTGGCATTTTTGGGCCCCCAAGAGTTATATCGATCCAGACATAGTGTCTAGTCACCTCCCAAAGGCCTGGATCTCTAGTTAATGGCATTAGGTCTCATTAAAGAAGACTCAGAGGGACATTTAATCATATATTGTAGCAATTCTGCAGGCTTGTATTTTGTTTTGCTTTGTTTTGTTTTGTTTTGTGGCAGGGTCTCACTGTTGCCAAAGCTAGAGAGCAGTGGGGTGATCATGGCTCACGGCGGCCTTGACCTCCCCGGGCTCAGGTGATCCTCCCACCTCAACTTCTCAAGTACCTGGGACTACAAGCATGCTCCACCACACCCAGCTAATTTTTCTGCTTTATGTAGAGATGGGTTTTCGCCATGTTGTCCAGGCTTACAGGGTTGTTTTTTAAAGGGACTCAGCCTCCCCTTGAATCTAGGGGCTTTGGGTCTGAAAACTGGCTTACTTCTGGAAACTGGGTGAATGTCCATGATTCTTTACTCTGTTGACTCAAGTTAGAATTTTGCCTCCCAGTCCTACCATCCAGTATGACAAAGCAGGGCAAAAAATGATGACTCTAGAGCTATGAAGCAATACATTAATATTTGGCACTTTCTTCTTCTTCTTCAATATTTTGATTAAGCATCCATCCATTCATCTGTTCATTTTTTTACCCAGCATTTATTGAGTAATGGGCCAAGAATGACATAGGCACTGGGGATATAAAGTGGAATAGAAAGTAATCTTTGGGCCAGGCTTGGTGACTCACACCTGTAATCCCAGGACTTTGGGAGGCTGAGGCAGATGACGACTTGAGGTCAGGAGTCTCAAGACCAGCCTGGCCAACACAGCAAAACCCTGTCTCTACTAAAAATACAGATATTAGCCAGGAGTGGTGGTGCATAAGGAGCTACTGGGTGACAGAGCAAGACTCCACCTCAAAAAAAAAAAAAAAAAAAAAAGGAAAGTATGATGGCTCACACCTGTAATCCTAGCACTTTGGGTGGCCAAGGCAGGCAGATCACTTGAACCTAGGAGTTCAAGACCAGCCTGGGCAACATGGTAAAACCCAGTCTCTACAAAAAAAACACAAAAATGTTCCGGGCATGGTGGCAAGCTTCTGTAGTCCCAGCTACTTGGGAGACGGAGGTGGAAGGATTGCTTGAACTTGGGAGGTCAAGGCTACGGTGAGCCATGATCATGCCACTGCACTCCAGCCTGGGCAACAGAGAGAGACTCTGTCTCCAAGAAAAAAAGAAAGTGATTTTTGTTCTTACACCATATGGTGTAATAAGCACCTTTTTTCTTCAGGAATGATTGGATGTTCATAGAAATGCCCACTTAAAGTCCTAGAGGCTGGGCGCGGTGGTTCACACCTGTAATCCCAGCACTTTGGGAGACCAAGTCCTGCAGATTACCTGAGGTCAGGAGTCCGAGACCAGGCTGGCCAACATAGTGAAACCTGTCTCTACTAAAAATACAAAAATTAGCCGGGTGTGGTGGTGCACGCCTGTAATCCCAGCTACTTGGGAGGCTGAGGAACGAGAATTGCTTGAACCCAGGAGGCAGATGCTGCAGTGAGCCAAGATTGCAAACTCTACTCCAGCCTGGATGACAGAGCAAGGCTGTGTCTAAAAAAAAAAGAAAAAAGAAAAAAAAAAAGTTCCTGGAACTCTAGGCTGAGTAGGCAGAAAGGCGGGGGCATGTTTATTTATTAGGGATTGTAGTTGGTGAGTAGTAATAGAGATTTAACTATGATGGCTTGTACAAATTTATTCTCACACGTAAGAGAATTCCAGAGGCACGCAGTCTAAGACTGGTATGCTCTAGAAAGTCACCTAGGATTCTATTTTTGTGCTTCACCATTCTTTATGCAGCTTCTATCTTCAAGGTTAAAATGTGGCTACTGGCACTCCAGCCATCATATCATAGTTCTGGGCAGGGAGATGAAAGTAAGAGAATTTCAGTGAAAGGGCTTCTCTGGAAGCCCTACTGCTTACAGCTTATTGGCCACCCTATCTAAAAGAGAGGTTAGGATGTAAAATTTTTCCTCTAGACATATGGCCCGTAAATTTTTCCTAACGAAGAAGGGAAAAAATGAATATTAGATATGCAATTAATCATCTGTAGATCAGAAGAAACAAAACATGGCCTGGCACAGTGTGTGTGTGTGTGTGTGTGTGTGTGTGTGTGTGTGTGTGTATACATATGTGTGTGTGTATATATGTGTATATATATACTGTGTGTGTGTATATACATGTGTATATACACACGTATATACACACAGAGAGAGAGAGAGAGAGTACAATGAGATGTATTATAAGGAAATGACTCATACAGTTATGGAGGCTGCAAAGTCCTGTGATCTGTTATCTTCAGGCTGGAGACCCAGGAAAGCCAGCGATACAGATTTCAGCTTCAGTCCAAAGGCCTGAGAACCAGAAGCACTGATGGTGTAAGTCCCAGTCTAAGGGCCAAAGAAGACCAACATCTCAGCTCAAGCCATTAGGCAGCTCGAGCAAACTAATATAGCCCCATTTAATCCTTCCCCCTGCAAAGTCAATTCATTAGCTCAATTTTATAGGTAAGAAAACAGACCTTGCCTGCGCCCGCCTGGAGCCAGCGGTTCTCTAAGCACCCAGCATCCAGCGAGACACGTCGCACACCGACAGAGGGGACATGGGCAGAGCAATGGTGACCAGGCTCGGGCTGGGGCTGCTGCTGCTGGGACTGCTCCTACCCACGCAGATTTATTCCAATCAAACAACTGTTGTAACAGTTTCAAGTAACTCCTCCCAGAGTACTTCAACGGCCCCAAATCCAGCTAATGCCACCACCAAGGCGGTTGGTGGTGCCCTGCAGTCAACAGCCAGTCTCTTCGTGGTCTCACTCTCTCTTCTACATCTCTACTGTCAAAAGACTCAGGCCAAGAAACATCTAAACTTCCCCATCTTCTACACCCAATCCACATGGCGTCTGGAAGTCCAATGTGGCAAGGAAAAACAGGCTTCGTCGAATCTACTAATTCCACACCTTTTATTGACACAGAAAATGTTGAGAATCCCAAATTTGATTGGTTTACAGAACATGTGAGAGGTTTGACTAGATGATGGATGCCAATATTAAATCTGCTGGAGTTTCATATGCAAGATGAAGGAGAGGCAACATCCAAAATAGCTAAGACATGTTTTCCTTGAATGTGGCTTAAGAAATATGGACACTTAATACTATCTTGAAAATAAGAATAGAAATAAAGGATGTGATTGTGGAATGGAAGAAAAAAAAAAAAAACTGAAACACAGAGAAGTGACATGACTTTCCTCCTCCTCCAGCTCATAAATGACAGGCTAGGGATGACAGCCCAGATTTGCTTGACATAGAGACCTCTGGGCTACTCAGAGATTTGACAGAATGGCCGGGCGCGGTGGCTCACGCCTGTAATCCCAGCACTTTGGGAGGCCGAGGTGGGCGGATCACAAGGTCAGGAGATCGAGACCACGGTGAAACCCCGTCTCTACTAAAAATACAAAAAATTAGCCGGGCGCGGTTGTGGGCGCCTGTAGTCCCAGCTACTCGGGAGGCTGAGGCAGGAGAATGGCGTGAACCCGGGAGGCGGAGCTTACAGTGAGCCGAGATCGCGCCACTGCATTCCAGCCTGGGCGACAGAGCGAGACTCCGTCTCAAAAAAAAAAAAAAAAAAAAAAGAGATTTGACAGAAATGTGGTATACTGCCACTCATCTCCCCTTTCTCCTTGACCTTTGTGAGTTCTCTTGACCTCTTTCTCCGAGTACCCCAGCCCAACCCCAGGCGTTGTCAATGACTCCCTGGCACAATTAGCTCTTTGCTTTCACTCAGTTAACTCAGAAATCTTCTGTGCCCTTGTAGAGATGCCCTTCCCTGAAATCCTCACATTTTAGAACCTATATCACCCCAACATCTCCCGCTAGTGTTAATTGGGTGGGATCTCTCCACCACTGTCCCCCTCTAGAGAGCTAGCCAGGGGCCAGGACAACTAGGCAAGCAGGCACTGCACCAGCTGCCCTCACAGCAGTTCACACGTGACATTCTGTTTAATCCTCACAACAAACCTGTAAGTTAGGCATTATTATATCTTCATTTTACAGATGAGAAAACGGAGGCACCATGCAGTAAAGAAACTTCCCTGTGCCAGGCACAGTGGCTCACACCTGTATTCCCAACACCTTGGGAGGCCAAGGCAGGAGCATCTCTTGAGCCCAGGAGTTCAAGGCTGTAGTGAGTCACGATCGCGTCATTGCACTCCAGCCTAAGCGACAGAGGAAGGCCCCTGTCTCATTAAATAAATAAATAAAAGAAACTTTCCTAATGCCACATAGTTAGTGATACTTGACCTAGACTACGGTCAGAGAAAGCTTCCTTGAGAAGCTTTGAGCTGAAGGAGTAGAAAATAGAAGAATATTGCTATGGTCTGAATGTTTGTGTCCCTTAAGTTTCATATGTTAAAATTTTAACTCCCGAGGTGAAAGGTATTGGGTGGGGGACCTTTGGGAGAGAAACAGATCACGAGGGTTCCTCATGAATGGGATTAGTGCTCATATTAAAGAAGCTCAAGGGAGCTTGTTTGCCCTCCCAGTATGTGAGGACACAGCAAGAAGGCGCCATCTGTGAACAGGAAGAGGGCCCTCACCAGACACCAAATTTGCCAGCACCCTGATCTTGGAGTTCCCAGCCTCTAGAACTGTGAGAAATAAAGTTCTTTTGTTCTATAAGCTACCTGGTCTATGGAATTTTGTTATAGCAGCCCAAATGGACTAAGATGAGTATCATGTGCAAAGGTCCTGCACCAGGAGGGAGCCTGTGTGTTTGAGAGAAGATCATGTGGCTGAAGCAGGGTAAGAAGAGAGCTGAGCAAGATGGGGCAGAGGCCAGGCTAGACAAGGCCTTGAAGGCCTCCCTGAAGTTTTAGATCTCTGTTATAAGAGCAACAGGAAGCCATCAGCTGGTTTTAAACAGAGAAATAATGAGGTGAAGCCATCAGTAGGTTTTAAGCAGTTGGAAAAGATTCTTCTGGGACAGTGTAGATAAATGATTGCATGGAGAGTGAAATGCAGGGAGACCACTAGGGTCCATGGTGGTAATCCAAGCAAGAGACGCTGGTAATGCGGATTAGGACAACAGCAGTAGAGATAGAAGTGAAAATGTAAAGAAGTGGATGCTTTCAAGAGCCATGTAAGAGAGAAAATTGGCAGCACTTGGTGACTGGATATGGCTACGGGGTGAGGGAGAGGTTGAGGTCCAGGTTTCTGGCTGGTGCAACTAGCTGGGTAGTACATATTTCACTCAGACAGGGGATGCTGGGCAAAGAAAAGATTTGGGGGAAAGCGTGTTCAGCTTGAGACATGTTGGATTTGAGTAAGACACCAAAGGGGAATTATCCAAAAGACAGTTGGACATGGGAGCTCGAAAGTCAAAACAGAGGTGTGGGCTGGAGGTACGTATTTGGGAGCTGTAACCAGGACCAGCCCATCCACTAGGCACAGTAGAGACATGAGTGCCCCAGTACTTTTAGGGCTGACAAAAATGCTTTAATTCCTGATATGGTTTGGATGTTTGTCCCCACCCAAATCTCATGTCAAATTGCAATCCCCAGTGTTCGAGGTGGGACCTGGTAGCAGGTGATTGGATCATGGGGGTGAACTTCTCATGAATGGTTTGGCACCATCCTCTTGGTGCTGTCCTCACAATAGTGAGTGAGTTCTTGCAAGATCTGGTCATTTAAAGGGGTGTGGCACCTCCCCTGCCCTGCCCCGCCCTCTTGCTTCTGCTTTCCCCATGTGATAGGCCTGCTCTCCCTTCACCTTCCACCATGATTGGAAGCTTCCCGAGGCCTCCCAGAAGCAGATACCACTACATTTCCTGTACAGCCTGCAGAAACATGAGCCAATTAAACCTCTTCTCTATTTCTTTTTCATTTTTTTAAAATAATTGAGATGGGATCTTGCCATGTTGCCCAGGCTGGTCTCAAACTCCTGGGCTCAAGTGATCCTCTTGCCTCAGCCTCCCAAAGTACTAGGATTACAGGCATGAGCCACTGTGCCCAGCCAAAACTTCTTTCTTGTCTCAGGTATTTCTTTCTTCTTTCTTTCTTTCTTTTTTTTTTTTTTTTTTTTGAGACAGGATTTTGCTCTGTCACCCAGGCTGGAGTGCAGTGGAACAATCTCAGCTCACTGCAACCTCTGCCTCCTGGGTCCAAGCAATCTTCCCATCTCCGCCTCCCCAGTAGCTGAGACTACAGGCACACACCACCACAACAGGCTAATTTTTTATTTTTCTGTAATTTTAGGTAGAGATGAGGTTTCTCTATGTTGCCCAGGCTGGAGGAATTTCTTTCTAGCAGTACAAGAACACTCTAATACAATTCCCTTTAAATCAGAAGAAAAAACAAACTTTTAAGTCAAAGGATTTTTGGCTTGTTTTTGAGACAGAGTCTCGCTCTGTCACCCATGCTGGAGTGCAGTGGCATGATCCTGGCTCACTGCAATCTCCACCTCCTGTATTCAAGCGATTCTCCTGCCTCAGCCTCCCGAGTAGCTGGAATTACAGGTGCACACCATCACACCCAGCTAATTTTTGTATTTTTAGTAGAGACGGGGTTTCACCATGTTGGCCAGGCTGGTCTCGAACTCCTGACCTCAAGTGATCTACCCGCCTCGGCCTCCCAAAGTGCTGGGATTATAGGCGTGAGCCACTGCACACAGCCTGTTTAAGAGACAGAGTTGCTCTGTCGGCCAGGCTGGGGTGCAGTGGCCTGATAGTAGCTCACTGCAGCCTCAAACTCCTGGGCTTGAGTGACCCTCCTGCCTCAGCCTCCCAAGTAGCTGGGACTACAGGCTTGACTGCGCCTGGCAAAGATGTTTTAATAAATAATATTAATATAATTTATTTTGTGCTAATGCAGTCATAAAATATAATGTTAAAAAAATGTTTACAGGCCGGGCGCAGTGGCTCACGCCTGTAATCCCAGCACTTTGAGAGGCCAAGGCGGGAGAATCACGAGGTCAGGAGTTCAAGACCAGTCTGGCCAACATAGTGAAACTCCATCTCTACTAAAAATACAAAAATTAGCCGGGCATGGTAGCGCGTGCCCATAGTCCCAGCTAATCGGGAGGCTGAGGCAGGAGAATCGCTTGAACCCGGGAGGTGGAGGTTGTGGTAAGCAGAGATCATGCCACTGCACTCCAGCCTGGACGACAGAGTGAGACTCTGTCTCTAAAAAAAAAAAAAAAAAAAAGTTTACATAGGAAGGGGCCCACAAAAGTCTTAATGCTGCTCTGTTTGTAACAATAAACATGCTTTCTGCTATAACAGAAACCCACTGGCAATGGCTCCAACAGTGACAATGGTTTAATTTCCCTTGTGTAAGGAAGTTCAGCATTAGTGTGGCCTTCAGGGTTGGCAGATCGAGTGCCCTAAAGGTCAAAGACTCCTTCCAGCTCTCCGCTCTGCCATCTTTACAGATGGCTCCATCCTCAGGTGTTAGCAAAACAGCTGCAGCAGTTCCAGGACACCCTCAGACTTGACAACATTCCCAGGAAAAAGAGATACTGCTGTTTACATCGCTCTCACCTAGCAGTGAGGAAACCTTTCCCAGAAGGCCTTCACCAAATGTCCTTGTTATGGAATAAATGTTTGTGTCCTACAACATTCTTACGTTGAAATCCTAACCCCCATGGTATGTATTAGGAGATGGGGCCTTTGGGGGGCAATTAGGTCAGGTGATTAGGTGTTGGATGCCCTTACAAAAGAGACCCCCAAAGAGCTCTCTTATCATCTTATTTTATTTTTATTTTTTTAGAGACAGGGTCTTGCTCTGTCACCCAGGCTGCAGTGCAGTGGCATGATCATAGCTTACTGCTGCCTTGAGCTCCTGGCCTCAAGCGATGGTCTTGCCTCAGCCCCCAAGTAGCTGGACCTACAGGTTCTCACTATGTTGCCCAGGTTGGTCTTGAATTCCTGGCCTCAAGCAATCCTCCTGCGTTGGTCTCCCAAAATGTTGGTATTACAGGTGTGAGCCATAGTGCCCGGCCCCCAGAGAACTCTCTAGCCCTCTTTCTGCCAAGTGAGGTCACAGCAAGAAGACAGTCAATGAACCAGGAAGCAGGCCCTCACCAGACACTGAATCTTCCCATCCTTTGATCTTGGTCCCCAGACTTCAGAACTGTAAGAAATACATGTATATTATTTAAATCATCCAGTCGATGGTATTCTGTTATAGCAGCCTGAACTGACTAAGATGGTCCCTCTCATCTCACTGAGCAGGACTGGAACATATCTTCATTCCTAAACCAACTACTGGCTAGAAGGATGGAATGAATGTGATGGGCTGAGATCAATCATGTGGGGTGGAAGAGTGCTTAGGGAGTCAACCCTATGCCTTCTCTAGAAGTCTTCCTCTGGGAGGTGGGAATTGAAGCTGAAAGCATGGATGAGCTCACCCAGAGAGTGTTCAGAGGAAAAGAAGCACAGAGGACCTGGGAGCTTCAGCATCTCCAGCTCAACTGGAAGGTTACAGAGGCAGAGACTGAATCAGTTACGGCTCCTGCTGCAGAAGGGCTTCCTGTCTGATGGAAGAGACCACCATCAAATACAGTTACAGATGGACCCAAAGTGTAGTTGGGTCAGCCTGTGACAGTAAACTGGATTGGAGTCTCAGTTGTGTATTAATAACTGTGTGACTTTGGGCAGGTTACTTAAGCTCAATGAATCAGTTTCTTCCTCTGTAAGCACCCTATACATAGTAAATATCAAATACAGTTATTATTGTCCACATGATTATCATATTTAGGTGATGGGAGGCCAATGGATGGGATCTAAGCAGGAAAGCGTCCTGGTTAGCTTTGCGTCTCAATCAGGTAGCTTGGGCAGCCTGTGTTCTGTCCCTGCTCAGAGGTACCTCTTCCCTTCACTGAGTTTCCATCCAGCTTCCCCCAGAACTGAGCCCCACCAGACCCTTTCAGGCCCCAGCAGCATCTCCACAAAATCTCTCTGTTGAATTTAGCTGTGCTTCTGTGCCTCGGAATCAGGATGAGTTACTGTCCCTCATTTCACCTCTGTCCACTTGCATTGTTGCCGCTCCAAGAAATTAATCAGGTTTATTAAGCATGACCTCTCTTTTGTGAGCCCTGCTCCTGGCCTGCTGATCTGTACCTGTCTGCTGCTCTCCTGGCTCAGCTCAATTGGAGAGGCCTCAGCCTTCATTACTGCCTTGGTGGGGGCAGGGATAAGTGGCCGGGTGACCACATCTTTTGTTTGCAGAGACTGACGCACCAGGCTGGATCAGAGACAAAGGCAGGATGCTCTGCTAGAGTGAGCACAAGGCCCTTTGTTGCCATGGCTGTGGAAAAATAGGAACAAAAAGGATAAACGTTGCATCCAAATATGCTAATAATTAACACTTAGCACCATGGATATAAAAAGCACTTAATGCTAAATTATAATGATCATAATAACTAGTCTTTATTCAGCCCTACTCCATATGGTACCATGGCTTGGTAGCTAAGTATGTGTGAGCTGGAGCCTAAGTGCTTGGGTCCAAATCCTGGCTCTGCTATTTACTAGCTCTGTGACCTCGGGCAAGTTACTCAAGCTCTCCCATCTCAATCTTTGCACCTGTAAAGCACAGATAATGAAAGTACACAGCTCATAGGGTATACAAGTTCACATTATGCTTAGAAAGCACTTCAACACGGCCTGCCACATGATAAGCACTCAATGAAGATTTTATTTTTATATACATTTTTATAGACATTGATCAGCAAATTTAGACCTCAAAACAAACTTGTGACATAGATATTATTATTCCTATTTACCAGTTTAGGAACTCAAGACTCGGAGAGGTTGAGTAACTTTCCCGAGGTCACCCACCAAGAAAATAGCAGAACCCAGTTCTGTCTGACTATAAAGTCCTACGCTTTCCACCGCACCAGGTGACTGTCTTCCATGAGCTTCTGGCAAGAAGCCCCAGGTCAGTGTAAGGGTACATTGTTGATGACTGTCTCACAGTTCCCTCTTCCGTTTAGTCACAGTTGGAAGGTACTGGGTGTTTTCAGAATGAAGGACAGAGGAGTCCCGAGTACAAGGCAGCTTCATCAATCATTTCTGTCCACTCCAGCCCTGCATTATGCTCAGCCTGCCCTAGATGTGCAAGGCCTAGTTCTCTGGTAGAAGATGGAAGCTTGAGGACTTGCTCAAGCTCCATCACCTATCCGATGATGTGGCTGGCTGAGTGGAGCCACAGGGCAGAAATTGGCCACAGGGCAACAGGTCACACCAGGCACAGGTGCTGGGTAGGTCTGGGGCCAAGGTGGCCTTGGCAGATTTTTGCACCCTAAGACTCTTGGACAGAGTCAAGGAAATGCAGTGAACCTGCACAGCCTAAAGCCCATTGCATTTGAATAGCAACTCCCTGCCAGGGAACTTAAGATTCCTGAAGGATGTATTTTGTTTTTTAATATGAAGGAATCCCAGAGTCTGGCTTATTACACCTCCTGTGGAGGGGACATCTGGCTGCCAGACCACTGCCCATCACAACAAAAGCAACTTTTGTTCAATATTCAAAAGCAGCTCAATTCCTAAGTGACTGCCTGGGCAAAATAAAACTCAGCCTTACAATGTTCCTGGGAAGGAGAGAAGCCTGGCTATACAATTAACTGCAACCATTCACTGAGCATGACCCTGGTCACAGCCCCCACCCAGCACTTGTCCTTCCAGTTTATGGCTAACTCCTGTGCTCTCCCATGTCCAGACGTCCCTTTGCAATCATATGGGAGTGGGCTAGGTCCATCCTTGACTCTGGGAAACATAGCCCTGGCTCCTCAATTAGGACCCAGCTTGGTGTCAGAATAAGGGCTCATGAAAGAGCCTCCCTGGATGTCCCCAGGCTATGTCCACATTTAGTTCAAGGTGTCAGAATAAGGGCTCATGAAAGAGCCTCCCTGGATGTCCCCAGGCTATGTCCACATTTAGTTCAAGGTGGCAGAGCCCACTCATGAAAGGACAAGCAAGCTGTCAATGCCATGTGTCCATCCCCTTCCCCAAGCTCTGATTACAGGCCTCCTTCCTCAACCGCTTCCACCCACACCTGCCTCTTGCTTCCCATTCACATCCCTGGGTTTCCAAACGAAGATCAGAGCAGCAGAAAAATGGCCAGGCTGCAGGTTCAGGGAAAATCGCAGGAGCTGTGTGGTTGGACAGACATGGGTTTGAATTTCACCACTTAACACCTGTGTGACTTGGGCTGGTCACAATCTCTGAGTCTCAGTTTTCTCATTTCTAA